>NC_142356.1:8682172-8988244 GCF_059441175.1 Urocampus carinirostris
CTAATAAAAGACAAAAGAAACTAAATATGAATAAAATGATGACTCACAACACGTGGTAAGCTTTCTCTCCTGGCTTTGATCTCTTTGATCTCCGGAAAAACGAACATAAAATGCGACAGAAACAAAATGAAAATAAATCCAAACAGCTTGCCAACATCATTTTTGCCGTTCCTTGTATTCCGTTACTCCCCGAGCCTGCTCAAAATTTAGTCATTTTATTCAGTTATTTAGTTTCTTTTGTCTTTTATTAGCGTATTTGCTATTGGAGTAATCCAAAAGTCATTGAAAGTAATCCAGTTAAAGTAACCCTACCCAACCCTGATTATTGAAATAGAATATTTTAGTTCAGTTAAGGTTCTTAATGATAGTCTGCTTTGTGGTCTGAGAAGAATCATTTAGGAATATATTTTTTTTTTCCAGAGGATAGTTGCAGCACTATTGCATATCATTTATTATTATTTTTTTTAGGTTTTGCTGGTCCAAACGAACACAAAATGAAGATCTTGTTTCTAAAACAATGTCGTATTTCATTTCCTCCAAGAAGTTCTTTTTTATGGCCATTGAAGCTAATGCTGAAAGTCAACCTTGTCCTGTCGTATTTCTAAGTTTTTATCCAATTTACAACTCAAAATGTCCACTCGACATAAGTCGTGAACACAGGAATATTTTTCTTCACCTTTTTGTTGTGATACTTCTGTTACCATCCCTAGCTCATCATAGATTGTGTCACCGCATGTCACGACCAGAACAGGAGGAGGACCCAGATGCATAACGTTTTTCACACTAGCTGTATTTTACGGGAATGGGGCAGTCATGCACGTGAACACAAACACCAGTGATCCGACGATCGCTGGGTGGAAGAAGTGAGACAGAGAAGTCAGGCGCGGGAAAACAGGAAGCCAGGGGCAGGAACCGGGCAGGACAGGACGGACGGGATCGATACCAGATACTAGAGCAAGATACAGGACTGGACGGACAGGATCGATACCAGATACTGGAGCAAGATACCAGACAGGACGGGACAGACGGGATCGATACCGGATACTGGAGATACGAGCAAGACACCAAACAGGACAGACGGGATCGATACCGGATACTGGAGATACGAGCAAGACACCAAACAGGACAGATGGGATTGATAACGGACAGGACGAGACAGGCGGGATCGATACCATATACCGGAGCAAGATACCGGACAGGACGGGACAGACAGGATCAATACCGGATACTGGAGATACGAGCAAGATACCGGACAGGACAGATGGGATTGATACTGGAGACCGATGACGGACAGGACGAGACAGATGGGATCGATACCAGATACTGGAGCAAGATACCGGACGGGACAGGATAGATGGGATTGATACTGGAGACAGATAACGGACAGGACGGGACGAACGGGATCGTTACCAGATACTGGAGCAAGATACCGGTCAGGACGGGACAGACAGGATCGATACCGGATACTGGAGATACGAGCAAGATACCAGACAGGACGGGACAGATGGGATCAATACCGGATACTGGAGACCGATAACGAACAGGACAAGACAAGAGGGATCGATACAAGATACTGGAGCCAAACAACGGACAGAAGGAGACAGGCGGGGACGATGCTGGAGTCAGATAACAGACAGGACAAGACAGGCGGGAACGATACTGGATACTTGAGACTGGAGTCTGATATCAAACAGGACGAGATAGACGGGAACGATAACCGATACTGGAGATTGTAGCAAAGTATCAAATACGACAAGACAGACGGGATCGATACCAAACACTGGAGTCAGATATCAAACAGGACGAGATAGATGGGAACAATACCAGCCACTGAAGAACGATATCAGACAGGACGAGATAGACAGGAACAATAACCGATACTGAAGATTGTAGCAAGGTATCAGACAGAACGAGACAGACGGGATCGATACCAAACACTGGAGACTGGAGTCAGATATCAAACAGGGCGAGATAGATGGGAATGATACCAGCCACTGGAGAACGATATCAAACAGGACGAGATAGACAGGAACAATAACCGATACTGAAGATTGTAGCAAGGTATCAGACAGGACGAGACAGACGGGATCAGGAGACTGGAGTAAGATATCAAACAGGGCGAGATAGAAGGGATCGAAACCGGACAGGATACACAAGCAGGATAGCAGACAGAGTCAAAACACACGTCTTGCAGGTGCAGAGGTTCGTTGACGGTCTGACAAAGGGTGAGAGCACTGAGCTTAAATAGGGGGGAGCCAATCAGTCAACGAGCCACAGCTGGTGCCAAGCGGACGGGGCCAATTGGGGGCACTGGTCAACCGTGACACCGCTGACCTTTCCCTTGGTCTTCTACAAGGCCCTGGCTCCACCAGCTCGAAATCTGATTGGATAAACTGTCTGCTTTATCGAGACCTATTTTGTACCTCAGGGCCTTCATAACTGATTCTGAAGGCCTCCATTTCTGAACTTGGCATCAAATCATGGCTGAAATGTCATTGGGTATGGTTAAATGTCTAACTATGAAACCACACATCTGGAAGCAGCGCCACCAGGGGGTGAAGTAATGAAAGGAAGCTTACAGACATATGGAATTTTTTGAGAGGTATCACATGTTTTACCAATTTTAAGGTAGCAGCTGAGTGACCATGTCACAGGATTTAAATCTTGCTCATGGGCACCTCGGTAGGACTAAAGCAATCGTGTCCACATTTTTGTGCCATTGTCCCACCGTTGCTACGCCCTATTTCATAAACTGTAATCTTATATATAAAGAAAATATTGGCGAGTGTCTCTCGATTTTACCACCGCATGTAGGTTGAAAATGAAACTCTGCACTCTGAGTCAGATGCATTCCACCAGATCCATGACAAAGAGATCAATTATTAACCACTGTCACTTTATTCCCGGGCGGGGCTGCATTTGTTTTCTGCAGCTTTTGTCATTTATTTGAGTTATTAAATTGGTTCTCTTGTCTCATGCCACACTGGACCAAATTATTTGTGGTTAAATCATGTTTTGAATAGGATTTAATCCCAAAAAAAGACGTTTTTAATTGAGTTGTGTTTGGTTGATCCAAATGTGGTTGTGAAGAAATATTGAAGGTTGACAAAAACCTTCATTTTTGTGTGAAAATGAAAAGTTTTATTCGTCCTTCCCTATCGGTTTTAATCCAATATGGCGGCCGTTTGGAAAGTCACGTGACCCCTGGGGAGCCCCGATAGTGGTTTTGTTTACATGTCTAATGTTGGTCCAAATTTAGCTCATAGAAAGTACCCTTGAAAAGAAAGCATTTCTACAACCTTCACTTTTCAATAAAAAGTATTTTGTACAAAACCTTGACGTCATTTTACGTCGTTTTCAACCATTTTTCGCTGAGCGGATTTATTCCCCGTTTATTACAACGTCACCAATTAAAAAAACAAACACTAAATCCATCAATGGTATAACAATACTCTTAAAATAAAATTAATTGTGTAATATTCGTTTTGACAGGCTTCGGAATGAATTTTTTAATCTTTTTTTTTTCTTCATTGAATTTGTGTGAATCCCGCGTCAGGGCGGGTATTCATATGTGATTGGACAATTTGTGAAGCAGCGCTTCTTTGATTGGTTTTTGGTTCCATCAATCACTATACCTTTCTATTCTCTGCTCGTCCATTTTCGTTAGAAACACCCAATTATACAACAAATAAAATAACATTACCCTAAAAATGATAGTATTGATTATTTAAGATTTTATTTTGAGAGGCTGTGGACGAATTTGTTTTACTATTTCCTTTTTTAATGTATTTTATTAAACTTGTGACAGGTCATGAGTCCTGCTAAGGGGCGGGTATCCATATCTGATTGGACAATGTTTGAGAAAGAGCTTCTCTTATTGGTGCCTAGTCCCATCAGTCACTGTTAATAGCTTTGCATTTGCGTTAAATAGCAACTCTAAATAGAATAGAATAGAATATACCTTTATTGTCATTGTTACAAATGGGCTAACATATTGTGACAACGAAATTGGGCATGACACTTCAGTTTTAAAACAAATGAAATAACATGTTTTTTTAAATAAAGTAGTAATTATTAAGATTGGACACACGCCTAGCTTTTGTTATTAAAGTTGTGACGGGACACAAGTCCTGCCTGAAAACGGGCATTCGTATCTGATTGGACAGTGTTTGTGGTAGCGCTTTTTTGGTTGGATGTCTCTCCCATCAATCACTATTTATAGCGTTCCGTTTTCTGCTCGTCTATTTCCGTTAAAAGCGACACAAAAGTGTTTAACAAAGAAATAGCATGCCTTTTTAGATTATATTAATAATAATTTAATATTAAAATTGGACACATTCATATTTTTTTTTTTTTTCTTCATTAAAGTTGTGACAGGTCACGAGTCCAGCGTCAGGGCGGGCACTCCTATCTGATTGGATAATGTTTGGAGCAATGCTTCTCTGATTGGTTCTTTGGCTCATCGTTAATTATGTATAGCTTTCCATTTGTCGTTAAAAATGGAACTTTAAACTGTACAACGAAAAAAATAAAATTAGTTTGTAAATAAAAGTAGGAGTAATGTGACATTGAGGTGCGATATGTGATATATGTTTTATATTAATTAAAAATATTATTTTCATTAATTCATTACAGTTGTGACAGGTCACGAGTCCTGCTTCAGGGCGGGCAATTATATCTGATTGGACAATGTATGAGCCAGCCCTACTTTGATTGGTTTATTGTCCCGTCAAATATTACTTATAGCCTCCCATTGGCTGCTCCCCCGTTTCCGTTAGTCTCCAAGCTTTTTTTTCTCCCCCCTCCTTTCGTGTCCTTCCCTCGCAGCTAATCGCTCTTTGGTCGCTTTCTCCACCTGCGCCGAACAAATTTTCGCAACATGGACGATTTCGACATGCTTAACTCACCGGCGGCCGGCAACGGCGTGGCTTCGGACGAGGACCCCGCTGCGGCGTTTTTAGCCCAGCAGGAGAGCGAAATCGCAGGCATCGAAAACGACGAAGGCTTCAGCATCCTCGACGGCGGGGAGGTCCCTTCGTCGCTGGCACATTCCAACGGTAATGTCACCTATTCCTAAAGAACGACAATAAAGAGTATTTGTTACTCACAAAATGACAATTTGTTGGTTGTATATTCCTATGTCCATTTTGGCTAGCGGTGCTAAGCTAGCCCGGGTGACAACTTGTATTGACCAATAGAGTCTTGGCAATTAAAAATATGACGTATTTCCTGTCAAAAATAGGGTATAAGTGTCAACTTCCGGCTTTGTTATGGATATTGGGTGCTGTTACACCAGTGGTGTCAAACATGCGGCTCGCGGAACGGATCAGGCATGGCAAGAATTTTAATCCAGCCCGCGAAAATACACTGAGAGAAGCACAAGAGAAAAATGACCTGCCGTTTGAAATATGTCCACAGGATATAGTTCTGTCTGTCTCTCTTTCTCTGTCGCTGTCTCTGTGTCGCTGTCTCTGTGTCTCTGTCTTGCTGTGTCTCTCTTGCTCTGTATCTCTCTCTCGCTCTGTGTCTCTGTCTCGCCCTCTCTCTCTCTCTCTCCCTCTCTGTCTCCCTCTGTGTCGCTCTATTGCGCTTTCTCTCTCATTCTTTCTTTCTCTTTCTTTCCTTTTTCTTTCACTATTGCTTTCTTTTTAATCTACTAGTCCTGTCCCTGTGACATATTGTTTCCTCCTTATGGCCCCTCATCTTAAGAGTTTGACACCCCTGGTTTACATGCAATAATTGAAATATTGCCAGTATTCCGATGATGTGAAGCCATGTTAAAGCGCTCAATAATCTTTATAAGTCAAGTCAAGTCAAGTCAAGTCATTTATTTTTGTATAGCCCTAAATCACGAAGAGTCTCAAAGGGCTTCACAGATTGTTACACTATATTACACAGACTATTGTCAACCGACAAGAGGAGTAGGTTATTCGTATGCAATAGAGTAGAGGTGAGGTTTAAGTTTAGATTTAAACATTTCCACTGAGGTTGCAGATCGGATCTCAGGGGGAAGAGCATTCCACAGCACCGGTGCCCGGATGGAGAACGCTCTCGAACCAGCAGAAGACTTCTTTGCTCTCGGGATCACCAGAAGACCGGCACTCTCAGATCGTAGGCTTCGGACCGGGACATAGCGGCAGATCAAATCTGAAAGATAAGAGGGAGCAAGTCCATGTATGATTTTGTACAGTACTAAGAGAACTTTGAAGTCACATCTTTGGCTAACTGGGAGCCAATGCAGGTTAGCCAAAATCGGTGTTATGTGATCGTACTTTTTTGTCCTAGTTAAAAGCCTCGCTGCGGCATTTTGTACTAGCTGAAGAGACTTGATTCTGGACTTCGGGAGACCGGAAAGTAGTGCATTACAGTAGTCGAGACGGGAGGTAACAAATGCATGAATTATTGTTTCCGCATCAGACTGAGACAGTATTGAACGGATTTTAGCAATGTTGCGAAGATGGAAGAAGGCAGTTCTAGTAATTTGCTAAGGGGACAGTGTGTATTTTCTGACCACTAGATGTCGCTGCATTGTGTCGTGATACTGGAAACGAGTGCTAAAAAAGCTCACGGAAGCATGCAAACTACACATATGTCAACGCCCTCAAGGGTGGGCTCCTATTATGTAAATTAAGTTTCTCGGTGCGTTTTTATGATTTCGTAATGCACAACAAAATATGAAGTAAAAATATTTACTTTTGCAGCAACAAATAAAGTAGGCTATGAAATACAAAAATACACTTTCGTCTTCTTTAACGGTAAAGAAAAAATCCCTTGGATTTATACGTACAGTATTTTCCTCTTTTGTCTTCCATATTGAACTCAATCATTACCCAACCATTATAAAGCCTTTCAAGTCAAGTCTTGTTTATTTTAATAGCCCTTAATCACAGAGTCTCAAAGGGCTGCACAGACCACAAGTTATTGCAAACTACAGACCATTATGACACCATCCCCCGATCTACAACCTACATGAGGGCAAGGAAAAACTCAAAAACCTCAAGTCAAGTCATGTTTATTTGTTTGGTCCTTAATCTCAAGGAGTCTCAAAGGGCTGCACAGACCACAGATTATTGCAAACCACAAACTATTATGACACCATACCCTGATCTAAAACCTACATGAGAGCAAGGAAAAACTCAAAAACCTCAAGTCATGTATATTCGTTTGGCCTTCAATCTCAAGGAGTCTCAAAAGGCTGCACAGACCAGATTATTGCAAACTACAAACTATTATGAAACCATCACCTGATCTAAAACCGACATGAGGGCAAGGAAAAACTCAAAAACCTCAGTCAAGTCATGTTTATTTGTTTGGCCCTCAATCTCAAGGAGTCTCAAAAGGCTGCACAGACCACAGATTATTGCAAACCACAAACTATTATGAAACCATCACCTGATCTAAAACCGACATGAGGGCAAGGAAAAACTCAAAAACTTCAAGTCAAGTCCTGTTTATTTGTGACTCCCTTAACCACAAAGAGTCTCAAAGGGTTGCACAGACCACAAGTTATTGCAAAACACAAACTATTATGACACCATCCCCTGATCTAAAACCTACATGAGGGCAAGTGATGCAGATATTGTCAAGATGAAATATAGGTTATTTTTATCCTATAGCGTGTTTTAAACAAGTGTGACGCATTGTTAAAGCAGAATGGCAGAATTCATGTCAGTTTATAGTAGCCCACTGACACAAAAAATGATATATAGGAACAGCTCAAAATGCCACCAAGTATCTGCTAGCAGCAAGATAGCGATGATACTATATATATTGTCGTCAAAGTCAACCAACTATTCTTTAGATCTGCGCAGGATTTCTTTGTTTGAAAGTACTGGAGAAATTGTCCTTGAAAGTGCTTGAATTTGACCCTATACATAAATACCATGCACAGTTTTTATTTCTTGATGGTTCCTAACTGAAGGTTTTATTCTATCCATGTAGATGGCGCCGTCAACGGAGAATTCCACGGGGTAAGTATTATTTTGTAATGGCTTAAGTATCTTTGTTGAGAGCCTACTTGCTTCTAGAATCTTCCCAATTTCCGTTTGCTGTGCTGCCATTGCAACATTGCTGCCTTTTGCACTGTCAGGACTTTTTATGCCTGTAGGAGGAGAAAACGCTAAAAACTGAGTTTTTTTCAAGAGAATATCCGTTTGGAGTCGAAAGAAAGCTAGAAATACATCAACAACTTTTAGGTTCATGATCTGTTTGAAAAGAAAATGTTTAAACAATAATTCCCAGCAACAGTTTAATGTTCTGTTGCTTAAACAATCAGGATGCGTTTTTATGGTAATTGATGACTGTTGCTCAGGAGGTCATGCAAAATTAATCCTTTTGGGTAATTATTTTGTTAGGATTTTGGATTTTAGGATGCTTTTTCGAGAGGAAACACAACAGAAATACTTAATCAGATATATATATATATATATATATATATATATATATATATATATATATATATATATATATATATATATATATATATACCGTAATAGCTTATTCAGTGATGCGGCCAATTTATGTAATTTTTCTAACAGCCCCCAGCGGCGCTCGAGTACAAAAGGTAAGATTTAGACCGGTGGAATATATGCGCCGAGGAAGACTGCAACTTCTTAGCTTGTGCACATATTAAAATAGCGTAGATATATCCTCACGGTTTACCGTGGCTTCTACAAGTACGGTATTTTTTTTTTTTTTTTAACAGACCCGTTTACCGTGTTGCTAGTAGCGTTTTGCTACCCTTCACAGGCACGGTTTGGGATGAAAGTTATATTATAATTAAAGCTTTGAAAACTCTCTCGGTGTACCGCCTTTCTTTGTAAATATGTGTAACCGATGTATAATATGTATTTGCACCTGTATATTTTTGTAATGTATTTATTTGAGACACTTATTCTGATATGTTTTGCGAATTAAAAAAGAGGGGCGGAGCAAACGTGGGCTGACGGGAAGTGGGGTAAAGGTGAGTGAGACCTGTTGTCGCGGTGGACAATAGTGGATATATATTTTTCCCACCCTTACCTTTGGAAATATAGACTTTTTTTCCTTGGATTACTTTCAACGGGACCCGGACTCTGCAGGTCTGCATCAAACCTTAAGTACCGGTATCATTTTCCATTCATTTTGCCGGCTGTGCTTTTTGGACTGTGTACTTTATATTCAATTACAATCGCGGGATTCAAAGCCAGGTTTGGGCTAATTTTGTGATTGTGTTACATGTTTTAATGTGGGCGCATGCGGCTTATATACAGGCGCGGCTTGTGTAAGTACAAAATTGGTATTCCTCCTAAAATGTGGTGGGTGTGGATTATAATCGGGCGGCTCTATAGTCCGGAATTTACGGTATATATATATATATATATATGAGAGAGACAGAGGTTTAGATACAGATATATGCTTAACAATTAACCATACTTTCCTGTGTGGAGTTTTCATGTTCTCCCTGTGCTTGCATGGGTTTCCTCCAACGTTCCAAAAACATGCATGTCAGGTTAATTTGCCGGTCCAAATTGTCCCTAGGTGTGAATGAGCGAGTGAGTTGTCTGTCTCTGTGTGTCCCCTGCCTACTCCCGAGGATGGCTGGGATGGGCTCCAGCACCTCCGCGACCCTACTGAGGATAAGCGTTGCAGATAATGGTTGGATGCATATCTATTAACAGCAATAATACCTGAAATGAGCAAAGGTTATCAACTACTTGAACCAAAAACTGTTTTAAAGAGTTGTAACTGTTTTCAAATAGATTTAACTATATTTTGATCTTGTTTTGCTCGCAAATGAACAACAATAATACTTCAAATGAGCAAAAACTTCTAGAAAAGGTTTTTGCTATATTTCTATCTCGGTTTTCTTGAATGATAACAGTAATACTGAAAATGAGCAGAAATAACTTGAAACATAATGTGGAAGATAACAAATGTTTTATTTTCGTACTGTATTTTTATCTTTTGTATTCTAGAAAAATAACATTTATAATAAACCTTAGAATAAGCAAAAAACAGTTGCAGTGGAACCCAAAAATGATTTACTGTACTAAGTTTAGATTTTTTTTTCTTTTTCTTGTATTTGTAGAAAAATAACAAGAATAATACTTCAAACGATCAGCCAGTGGAGATTTCTTTTCCCACATTTTACCCTTTTTTAGTTTTTTTTTAGTTTTTTATCTTTTTATTAAAAATATGAATACATTTGGCAATATGTTTATTTCATCCATTTTAATATTATATTTGAAGTCCATCTGAAGTTCATTTGTTTGTTGAAGCTCTTATATTTCCCTATACAACCTCACGAGCAGATAAGTATATAAAACAAAACAAAAACGATAATCTGCCGCCCCCTACTGATATGGATGAATGTTACACGTACTCTGCTTATCACTGGGAGAAAACCAGCATACTGAACAACGGCATGCTTTTTTTTGCAAAGAGAAAATTGGGAAATTTCTAGAAAAACACTTAAGTGTTGGTCGGAGTGTGTTAAATTGTATGAAGTATCGGTTCATACGGCGTTTCTCAGGAACCCAACGGACCATCCGACGCCTATGCAGCCATTTCGAATGCCGACCGCCTGCAGGCAGAACCCGAGAGTCTTCGCAAATGGAGGGAGGAGCAAAAGGAGAGGTTGGAGATCCTCGGTAGGTTCAGAAGAGTGCATTTCGTACTGTCAATTCTGGTGCGGATAAATTCAAGGAAAACCTGATGCCCGTATTTCCAGATTTTAAGCCGTTTTTTTCGAGTTGATTTTTGTCACCGATTTCCTTTTTGCGTTCCCTTTCTTACTAACTTTTGTGGGACCCATTACTATCGGCAAAAAGGCAATAAAACACACTGAATTACGATGAAACGAGATGTGGTAATTCTCTATCGTGTGCGAAATGAATATTTTAGTGTGGGAGCAGGTGACTAATTCTCGGGTATATTTTCCCTATCGGGATGAAAAGTGTAACGTCATATATTGTTAATGCCCCGATAATTATTGTGTACCCCTCCTTAGTGAGTAACTAGTGTTGGCATCAAAGTTTTTTTTTTTCATGTCGTAGTAGCAATATTTGGTCTCCTCAATTTGTCACGTGCGCTAGGAATGGGAGAGCTTAAGATCAGTCTCATGGCTCAGTCATATATTCTGTTATCAGCCCGATAATTATTGTGTACCCATCCTTAGTTAGTAACTAGGTTTGGCATCTGTTTTTTTTTTCATGTCGTCGTAGCAATATTTGGTCTCCTCAATTTGTCACGTGCGCTAGGAATGGGAGAGCTTTAGATCAGTCTCATGGGTCAGTCATATATTCTGTTATTGGCCTGATAATTATTGTGTACCCCTTCTTATTACTATGTTTGGCATCTGTTTTTTTTTTTCATGTCGTAGTAGCAGTATTTGGTTTCCTCAATTTGCCACGTGCGCTAGGAATGGGAGAGCTTAAGATCAGTCTCATGGCTCAGTCATATATTCTGTTATCAGCCCGATAATTATTGTGTACCCATCCTTAGTTAGTAACTAGGTTTGGCATCTGTTTTTTTTTTTGTTTTTTTTTTTCCATGTCATAGTAGCAATATTTGGTCTCCTCAATTTTTCACGTGCGCTAGGAATGGGAGAGCTTAAGATCAGTCTCATGGCTCAGTCATATATTCTGTTATCGCCCCGATAATTATTGTGTACCCCTCCTTAGTTAGAAACTAGGTTTGGCATCTGTTTTTTTTTTCATGTTGTAGTAGCAGTATTTGGTTTCCTCAATTTGCCACGTGCGCTAGGAATGGGAGAGCTTAAGATCAGTCTCATGGCTCAGTCATGTATTCTGTTATCAGCCCGATAATTATTGTGTACCCCTTCTTAGTAACTAGGTTTGGCATCTGTTTTTTTTTTTTCATGTCGTCGTAGCAATATTTGGTCTCCTCAATTTGTCACGTGCGCTAGGAATGGGAGAGTTTAAGATCAGGTTTAAGTGGGGTTTTTTTTTGTACGCTTCCTGTCTAGATGATAACTCTCGCAAGCAGGAGTCCGAGTGGA
Source organism: Urocampus carinirostris (assembly GCF_059441175.1). Classification (NCBI taxonomy): domain Eukaryota; kingdom Metazoa; phylum Chordata; class Actinopteri; order Syngnathiformes; family Syngnathidae; genus Urocampus; species Urocampus carinirostris. Next base: position 8,694,174 of record NC_142356.1, read on the forward strand.
AGTCCAAGGCCAAGGTGGAACTGGAGGAGTGGCACGCCAGACAAAATGAACAACTGGAGAAAACCAAAGCCAATAACAGGTGCTGCCTTCTAAAAATTTCAAGAAAATATTGGTTTACTTCATCACACTTCTGATTCATACTTGTTCCAGCGTCATTTTGAAGACAAGAACCTTTGTCCTCTTAAAAACAAAATATGACATGAGTTCACTTCAAACTGCCACCGCTAGATGGCGGCAGAAGTTTTTGACAACAAGAACATGTTTGTCCAACTTCTATTTTCTAAAAAGTAATCAGGAAGTCAATATTTTCGATACAGGGTCCTAAACACACTCGGATTAAAAAAAAAAAAAAGTTTCTGAGTGTAATCAGCCAGTTGGACAACAAAATAAACTTATTTTAGTACATTATTTAAAGCAACAGTGCGCGAATATTTGCATGCTTTCCTCAAGTTTTGCTATTATAGATGTATTAAAAAAATTGAGTAACAACGGCAGTTGTTCAGTCTTAAATCTTGTAATTCATTTTGATACTTAAAGGGACATTGTGTATTATTTAGCACCTCCTAGTGTTAAAAACTTGATTTGAACAATATGCAAAAATAGACATTTTTAAAATATTCACAGGTTATGGAATATATCATTTATGTAATAGGAGGAGTTAACATGATTGTCGGCCATTTTGCTTCTACAGGTACCCCCAAAAATCTGTCTTTTTTCCCTTTTTATCTTGTTTTTCACCATTCTTTTTTTTCTTTTTCCTTTTTATTTCTCTTTTATTTTTTTCTATTGTCCCCTTTTCCTATGATATAAATATGCAATTTTCTTTAAAAAAATACTCATGGATTTGTTATTTTACATTAGTTTTACGTAATTCGTGGAGCAGACATGATTGTCGGCCATCTTGCTTCTAAGGGTGCCCCCAGAAACCAAATACCTGTTAGTTTGTTTTTTTCCTGAGCTTTTTCTTTTTTTTTCATTTGAATTTATTCACTCTAATTTTGTTTTTCATTTTCTCTTCCTTTTGCCACTTTTCTTTTCTTTTATAATTGTCGGCCATCTTGCTTCTACGGGTGCCCCCAGAAACCAAATCCCTGTTAGTTTGTCATTTACCTGAGCTTTTTCTTTTTTCGTATGAATTTATTTACTCTAATTGTGTTTTTAATTTCCTCTTCCTGTTACCACTTTTTCCCTTTTCTTTTATAATTGTAATTGTCGGCCATCTTGCTTCTACGGGTGCCCCCAGAAACCAAATCCCTGTTAGTTAGTTTTTTTTTCCTGAGCTTTTTCTTTTTTCGTTTTTTCGTTTGAATTTGTTTACTCTTTTCATTTTCTCTTCCTGTTACCACTTTTTCCCTTTTTCTATTATAATTGTTGGCCATCTTGCTGCTACGGGAACCCCAAAAAACTTTGTAAAAGGTTTGTGAAAATGGAAAAAAAAAGCTGTTTGGAGCCTCTGTGGTTTGTATTCCTCTTCTAGTTGCGCTACACAGTGACATCTAGTGGTCAAATATTACACAGTGTCCCTTTAGATACATCCGTGCTCTTAACAACAATCACATTAACATGACTCGTGTGTCGTTCCGGAATAACCCGAATTTCTCTTAACCGATCTGTTTTTTCCTGCATTATACTTGTCTCTCTTCATTCTTTTTTCCATTCTCTCTTTTCTTCTGCCCTCACGCCGCTCGGTTTTTGGGGTGGCCCTTTGTCCAGGGTGCTGGACCAAGACTTCTACAAGCAACCCTTCTCTGAACTCATTGGTTATGTGTATGTGGCACCCACTAACGACCTCATTTTCCTTTTTTTTTCACTCACAATCCAAAAATGTGGTATTTCCATCATCTCATTGGTTTGCTGTCGTGGTTTTGTATTATTCCAGTTTGGGTCTTTTGGATATTTTGTTTGTCGGCATGTCACAAGTTAAAATCGCGCTTCTTACATTTTTGTTTTTGTTTGTTGTTGTTTTTTTATTCATTCCCCTCAAAATCTGCTTGCTTAGGAATGAAATTGCATCCCCCCCACGCTCTACTATTTTTTAAGTAGTGTATTGAAGCAGTCGTGTCAAAGGCTCAGTGTGGATTATAGTGACCCTTAGTGGTACTTTTCGGTACTTTTTCATACTTATAACTCATTTTTTTTTGTATAGCCCTTAATCACAAGGAGTCTCAAAGGGCTGCACAGACTATTGTAAACTACAGACTATTGTAAGACCATCCCCTGATCTAAAGCCTACATGAGGGCAAAGGAAAACTCAAAACCTCAACATGAGGAAAATAAAGAAACCTGGAGAAAGTCGTTAGCTGGTATTTATTAGCATGTACTCGTTGTTCATTTTCCTTGATTTTGAGTACTTCGTAGGACCTTTGTCTTACATTTCAGTACTTTTACAGCCTACCTAGTATTTTTTTCATACATTTTAGTTTGTCATCATACTTACCAGTGCTTTTTAATGGATAATAATACTTGCATTTCATTTTTTTGATTACTTTGTAGTATTTTTTTCGGTTCTTTTTCATACTTTTAACCAGTTTTCTTTGTTCCTTTTTCCTCGATTTTAAGTACTTTGTAGTACCTTTTCTTACATTTTAGTACTTTTACATCCTACCTAGTATTTTTTCATACATTTCAGTTTGTCATCATACTTATCAGTGCTTTTTAATGGATAATAATACTTGCATTTCATTTTTTTGATTACTTTGTAGTATTTTTTCGGTTCTTTTTCATACTTTTAACCAGTTTTCTTTGTTCCTTTTTCCTCGATTTTAAGTACTTTGTTGTACCCTTTCTTACATTTTAGTACTTTTACATCCTACCTAGTATTTTTTCATACATTTCAGTTTGTCATCATACTTATCAGTGCTTTTTAATGGATAATAATACTTGCATTTCATTTTTTTGATTACTTTGTAGTATTTTTTCGGTTCTTTTTCATACTTTTAACCAGTTTTCTTTGTCCCTTTTTCCTCGATTTTAAGTACTTTGTTGTACCCTTTCTTACATTGTAGTACTTTTACATCCTACCTAGTATTTTTTCATACATTTCAGTTTGTCATCATACTTATCAGTGCTTTTTAATGGATAATAATACTTGCATTTCATTTTTTTGATTACTTTGTAGTATTTTTTCGGTTCTTTTTCATACTTTTAACCAGTTTTCTTTGTTCCTTTTTCCTCGATTTTAAGTACTTTGTTGTACCCTTTCTTACATTTTAGTACTTTTACATCCTACCTAGTATTTTTTTTTTTTTTTTTTTTCAGTTTGTCATCATACTTATCAGTGCTTTTTAATGGATAATAATACTTGCATTTCATTTTTTTTATTACTTTTTAGTATTTTTTCGGTCCTTTTTCATACTTTTAACTAGTTTTATTTGTTGCCTTTTCCTCGATTTTTAGTACTTTGTAGTACCTTTTCTTACATTTTAGTACTTTTACATCCTACCTAGTATTTTTTTAAAACATTTCAGTTTGTCATCATACTTATCAGTGCTTTTCAATGCATGATAATACTTATAGAGCACGTTTGCCACTTATTTGCATTTCATTTTTTATTACTTTTTAGTATTTTTGGGTACTTTTCCATACATTTCACTAGTTTGTTTTCTCTTTCCAGGGTTTTAATACTTTTTAGTACCTCTCTAAGTACTTTTTATCCTTTTCAGTACGATTCATACTCCATGTAATAGTTGTTTCTCTTCGTCCTTTTCAGTACTCCTCAGTACTTTTTCATACTTTTCACTACATTTTTTTTACTTTTCCTAGTAGTATCATTTCATACTTCATGTGATTGTACATTTAGAAATTCTTAAGATTTTTTAATACTTTTTCAGCATGTTTTTTTCTTTTTCCTGGTTTTTATGTACTGTAGATTTCCTTTTCATATTTTTCGTTACTTTTTTATACATTTCAGTTCATTTTCATGCTTTTCAATATGTTTTAATACTTCTGTATATTAGTCAGTTATTTGCATTTCATTTTGTTGTACTTTTAAGTACTTCGTACTTTTCATTCATTTTTCTTTACTCTTTCCATGGTTTTCGGTACTTTTTATACCCTTCCATACCCATCAGTACTTTTTATACTTTTAAGTACTTCTCAGTGAATTTCATATTCTTCAGTACTTTTTTGTATTTCTTTTGGGTTTTTTTTTTTTTATCCTTGCAGTACTTTTTCATACTTTTCACTACATTTCTTTTAGTTTTACTGTGATTTGTAGTACAATTTCCTAATTTTATGTACTTTTTTGGGTACCTTTTGCATTTCTTTTGAAATCTTTTCATACTTTTGTTCTTTTCAGTATTTTGTTGTACTGTTGACTTCCTTTTCATGTTTTTTTTATAATTTTTAACTGTTAGTACATCTCAGTAGTTTTTCATACTTTTCACTACATTTTTTTTACTTTACTATGCTTAATATTCTTAATTTTCTGTACATTTTTTGGTTCTTTGCATTTTGAAATATTGTCTTTGTTCTTTTCAATATTTTGTCGTACTGTTGACTTCCTTTTCGTGGTTTTTATAATTTTCAACTTTTTCAAACGTGTTAGTACTTCTCAGTAGGTTTTCATACTTTACACTACTTTTTTCCATATTTTTCAATAGTATTTTGTTAAACTCATTGTTTTTTACTTCGTTGCCCATGAGGTACTATGAGTTTGACACCCTCTTTAAAAATTCAATTTAGAACACTATGCAAGTTCCTGGTGAGTGTTCTATTCTACTTCCCTCATATCCTGGGAGTATGAATAAATAGAACACAGAGACAATGGCAGTACTTTGAACCGCATTCCTCATTAATGGGTGCCGAAGATGTCGACACGACTGCTTCAAACAGGACCTGCCTGATAGCCAGTTCAACCGGTGATTCTTCCGCTTTTATGCTTTGATGGCCTTTTTCAACCTGCATTGTGCCGCACATCCAAAAAAACAGGTCACGGCACTGCATAGCAATAAATCGTTTTTTATTACCGTAAATCCCGGACGCAGAGCGCACCTGAATTAAAGCGGCATTCGCAAATTCCAGGAAGAAATTGCAGCGGATTTTAAGCCACACTCGTGAAAAAATGAAATCCTTTACATTGATTTGTTTATATGAAATTAGCGGGGAATTGTCTAATAAAGCGAGGAAACACGTGCCGGGATTAAGACACTGGTTTGTTGACTTTCTCCTCAGTTGTCAGTCTTAATCGCCAAAAGCACCAGTCGAAATTAAGTTGGCTTTAACAAATGGTAAGTGGTCTGCATTTATATTGCACTTACCCATTCTCACACACACACACTCACACACCAATAGGGAGTCAGCCTTGCAAGGCGCCTACCTGCTAATGCCCCCAATTAGGGGTTCAGTGTCTTGCCCAAGGATACTTCGACACATAACATGGAGGAGCCGGGAATCGAACCTGTGACCTCTTGATCCCGAGACGAGCGCGCTACCTGCTGAGGTAATGCCGCAAAACATTCTCAAAACAAATTGAACGTACTGTACTGACAAGAATTCAGAGGCCTTTACAATCGCATCAGCTTGCTGAGCCATGCGACGAATATTAAGCTCTCCCATCCCTTGCACACATGACAAAGTGATAGAGACGAGGTATGGCTACTACTTAGTTTATAAAAATAAATCATAAATAGATGCTTCAGTGATTGGTGACGTTGGAGAGAAAAACACTAAATTACAATGAAGATGTAAGATGAGATGTAGTCCCTCTAAGGTGGGCCACATGAATATTTTGGTATGGCAGCAGGTGACTGGTTTTTGTTTTTTTTTCTATCTGGCTGAAAACTGAAACGTCATGTCGGGCTGTTATCGGTCAGCATGCTAATTATCGCATATCCATCCTTAGTACCCCTCGAAATGTATCTTTTTCTTATGTAGTAGTAGCAATACTACCTCAATCTGACTTTGTCATGTACACAAAGGATGGGAGAGCTTAAAATCAATCGCATGTATACAGGCTGTTGTGATTGTACAGCCTTCTGGATTTTAATCAGTACATTGAGATTCGAGAATGTCGTACTCCTTCGTAATACTTACAACCAATTTAAATGCAATTGACTGCTACGCTCGTTGGTTAAGACTGACAGCTGCTTGAAAAGCCGATATGTTACTTTTCTTTACTAGACATTTCCCCGCTGTTTGTTTTAAATGTAAGAAATTGACGTGATCAAGTTCCTTTTTGTTTGTGCACTTTGTACAAAATAAGTTTCTTCGTTAAATTCGTGCATGTGGCTTTTGATCAGGTGCACTCTGTAGTACGGAGTACACGGTAGTGACTACTACAATATATTGCTGCCGTGTTGCAGGTAAGTACATTTCTCAATCGACCGGTATGCTCAAACATTTGCCTGGAGCTCATTTTTTGCCTGTTTTCGCTTTTTTTTCTCTTCTAAATTCTGACCTGTGAAACTATTTTTTTCCCTTCTTTCTTTTCCTCTGCACCTTTAAAGCACACACATTAATCATCCTTGCTACCGCCTAGAACAGTTAAGTAACAAATCACCAAAATCTCTATTTAAGTTCTTGATTTCCGGGTGTGAGTCGCTTCAAATTTGTGCTTAGTCTAAAGTCAGTTGAGTTGAAACCGTGTTTGTCCTGTGTTTTTTACTTTCTTCCTTGTCTCTATTTTGCTTTGTGAAATTGGTTCATTGAACTTGGAGGTAGACTTTGTTTAAATTTGTATTTGTATCTGGGTCAGGATGTGCAATATCTGAAAATGCAGTTTCTGTGGAAAAGCCCCTAACCTAGGGGTAGTCAAACTAGAACCCGTGGGCCATATATGGCCTTTTAATCTGGCCCTCTTTAAAAAAAATAATAATAATTCTACAAATTACAAACTAAAACAATGTTGTTTGTCCCCAGTTTCCCTTTGTGGCAACATTTCTGTAAAAAAATCTACTTTTCGTCAAACATCATGTACTTTTAACCCTTGTTTATTTGGGTGTTACGTTCCAAAAACAACCAGAACATATATTTTACAGGGTCAATAAATGTGTTTAGCAAAATATACTCTGTACCTGCCCAAGACGCACCACAGGAAGTGGTGCCATGGGAATCCTGGTAGTTAAGGGATCTGTGATTAAAACTCTTACTTACAAAAACTAGTAAACTCTAGTACCGTATTTTCCGCACTATAAGGCGCACCGGGTTATAGGACGCACCCCGAAAAAATAGTTTTTGGTCCTATTTTTGACATACATATGACGCACCGGATTATAAGGCGCTACAATGGGAACGTCGACAAAACAGTCAGATAGTTCAGTCCAACTTATTACCCCCTTAACATTCCCAAAGCTTGCAAAGATGCAAATACGTGTCGTAGACACCTGCAGATGCGGTGTCCGTACGATGTCACTCAAATGCATCATTTCAAATATCATTCGGAAGGTTAAAGTCTTGGGATTCAAGAAATGCCAACCATTCCTTAGTTTCTATTTTCTTTTTCGCTTGCAACTTTACTGTGCATATGACAATAAACACTTGGATTTGAGTTTAATTTAAAAATAGACACTCCATTCCATCCATTATCTGCACCGCTTATCACAGAAACATCGAGTTCAGTCTGAAACAAGATACAGGGACAATATAAAACCCGGAGTAGCTCACCGAAGTCGTTGTGTTCATAATAATGTGCAGCCAATGTCCTCTTATATCCATGAGGGTAGTAAATCCAGGAGAATAAAATATTTACAAATACAGAATAGAAAAAAATGCTTTCTCTATGCCTTCAGCCACGTGCTATACACATTCATCTTTTTCGGCCAATTACAGGCTTTGTTTTGCCGTTTAAGCCAATGCCAGCCTGTAAATGATAAAAAGGATCCGCCCCTTGACCTCCGAATAAGCCAATAGTGATCGATTCAAATGATGATTGACACATTGGTTATAAATAAATCCCAGCATACACCGCGTACTACTTGGCGTTCGGGGAAAATCTTAAGTTAGTTGGAAAACTTTGCGATTTAATATTGTTCCATAAATAAGGCGCACTGTATTATAAGGCGCATAGTCAGCTTTTGAAAAAAAATAAAGGCTTTTAGGTGCGCCTTATAGTGCGGAAAATACGGTATTCTAATATTAAACATGCAACAAGTAACTACTTGATTGTCAAAATGTAATCAGAAGGTAGGGAAGAAAGAGAGACTGTTTTGACTGTGGGCAATCTCAAGCCACTCCCCCCAGGTTGGCGCCCTCTAGGGCAGAAATTAAATGCTGGATTCTGACAACGCGTGCCCTTTGAGTTTTCAGATGCATAGGTTACATTTTGCGCTTGAAGTTTTAACTCTGTTTGGTTTGAAGCAATCCCTGTTGCACCCAGTTACAAATACAGGTAGTAGCGTTGTAGTATTTGGGGTTATCAAGCGTATACTTTATCTTCCCTTTTGTGTTTTTGTCCGGAGTAAGCCTCTGCTGAACCCGTTAACAGTATGAATAGTCGTTCAGTACAGTTCCACGCAAGAAATCCAAATCAGAAATTGTGTAAAAGTACTTTTTATACAAATGGCTAAACTGATTAAGCGGGTTGGTTGCGTTAGTAACTCTGATCTCATACTACTTACTACGTGAAAACACGACCTAGCTACTAAGAATCTCTCTGTAGTTTACTATGCCAGCTTATAGCAAATGGCTATATGAACGTTCTCTTTGAAAAATACATTTAAAAAAAATCAAAATGTTCTTTCTATATGAAAAATGATCAATTTTTTTCAAGCTTTATTGTGACAAACATTAAATACAATTCTTTATGATTAAGTTATCAACTATCACTACTTTGTTTCCTGATTTCTAAGTGATAACTTAATCTAAGAGCCATTATCAATCTCAAAATGGCGCCCTCAAATTCTACTCGGAATACAAATTCCAAGTCTGAAAATGTTCTATCTGGTTTGAAATAAATTATGATTATTGGCTGATTAAGGACTCCTGTAAAATAAATTGGATAACTGATAGTTATGATCAGTTTTATATTAGTGTCTTTGGCTCCCTTGGTGTGCATTATGTCTCACCAATGTAGCCGTTTATGTATAGAAATCACAGGCATATTTTGAGGACTTTAGAACAAATTTATCATTTATTTAGAGACACTAATCATATCAATGTTTTTGCATCCTGGTTATGAAGTTTCCTAGATAATCTCAATATCACTGAGCTACTCATGATGCTCGCCGACCGGTTCTGCTAATAGCTAATCAGTGATGGGTCATCACAATTGCATACCATTGGTAAACTACTCACGATGCTCATCGACCGGTTCTGCTAAAAGCTAATCAGTGATGGGTCATCACAATCGCCTATCACTGGTGAGCTACTCATGATGCTCGCCGACCGGTTCTGCTAATAGCTAATCAGTGATGGGTCATTGTGATTTCTAACCGAAATAAGAAACCAATGACATCATCATCCTAAATGATTTTCTAGAGTGGGGGGAATGCTTTAACTTGGGGTCGAAAACGTCATGAGGAGGGGTGCACTGTAATTTCTTTCCATGAATCACTCCGTGCCCTTATAAGAGGAAGATGTTTGAGTGGTGGAGCCTAATTCAGTCATTCTTTTAATAATTAGTAACTGAAATGAGGATTGACCTGGTAAGCCTTTAAATTTTGTGACCAATTTTCAGGAATTTGGTAATACAAAGCTACTAAATACTAAGGATCTCTCTCTGCCGTTTAGCACGTCAGTTGAGTTAAATAGAATAGAATTGTCTTTATTGTCATTGATATCAACGTTGTGAAACATTGTATGTAAAAAGATTGGACATGGCACTCCAGGGGAAAAATGTGAAAAGATTTTAAAGGGGAAAAAAAAAATATATATATATATATATTTACAACGTAGTGCTTAGAGACTGGCTTATGTTGTAATAATAGTGCAATATTCGTGATAGAGAAAGAATAGTGCATTGGAACAATAGTGCAATGAAAATAAGTGCAATAACATTTAGCAGCAATTAAACCACAATGTGTATATTTTAGTCTCGTGCAATAGTTTGTATTTTCAGTTTCATTTAGCAGCAGCAAGATAAAAAAAACTAAAGTCACCAGATATGTTTTGTTATTTGCAGGGTTCGTATGGGTGCTTAAAATCCTTAAACACTTGAGGATTAATGTTGTGTCTTCAAGTGTGATAAGTGCTTGAATTTAGGGTGAAGTGGTTGTAAATTCTTAAAATTGATGCCATGTTTCGCAGCTATCCTGCGCCCACATTACTCCTGGTGGCTTCACGATGCCATTGCATTTCTTTTTAACGCCACCTCGCGTTAGTTTGTATGGCGTTTTCCTAAAAAGCGCGGGTGAAAAGAGATGGCGGGAGGCTGCCGGTAATAAATGACGGGTAGCAAAAGGAAAATTCAAACGTGGAACTGGAGAATTTGGAACATTCCTTGAAAAGTACTTGAATTTAGCCGTGAAAGGGGTGTACGAACCCTGTCTTTGGCAGCCCTGTTAATCTGTTCATCAGCAGAGGTTTATCCGGTTTTGAATGTCCGTCCCGGCTGACCATTTTCTATCCCGGGCGCCATGCAGGGCGGCCGAAGAAGCCATGATTTCCGACCTGGACGAAAACAATCCCGGCACGGAATGGGAACGAGTGGCTCGCCTCTGCGACTTCAACCCCAAGTCCAGCAAGCAGGCCAAGGACGTGTCCCGCATGCGTTCCGTCCTCATCTCCCTCAAGCAGTCCCCCCTCGTCCGCTAAACCACACGCAAACCGATTTTTTCCCGAGTCTTAGACGTCCCAAACCAGGCTATATCTGTTCCCGACAGGACCGTCGAGTATTTGTTTCTTCCTTCCATGTTTTTTTCCCCACCGAGTCTTTTTGGGGGTGTCCACAAAACCAGCAAATGAAACCGGTCCCATGCTAGTTAGCTTTAGCATTCATCACTTCCTATCCTTCTTTATTTCTGTTTCAGGACCAAATTTGAAAACAATCTGTAGGTGTGTTTTTCAAGTGTTTGTGCTGTGCTGAAACGTGGCATATTGTTTTCAATCTATGCATCTCTCCCTGTCAGGAATCGTCCATGTTGCGTGCGTATGTACGATTTGTTCCCTTATGTACATATGCAGAAGGCAATATATATAAAGAAATAGAAGACAAAATGATGTTAGAGTATCTATAAGTCAACCGTTGTCCGACCACGCATGTCCATTGCCTGATTGTTTCAATGTCAGTAAATGTTGAATCCAAACCGTCGACCTGTGTTTTTCCTCTCACGTTTGTCTTACACAATAAAAGTAAACAATTCAACGATATCAAGTGTGTTTGACACTGCAGTGTAAAACTCCTACCACCTGAGACAACTGGTCAAGTAGAAATGGGCAACTGCACTTCAAATTGGGACGGCAGTAGCTCAGGAGGTGAAGTCGTCGTCTTGGGATGCTTGGGCAAGACACTGAATCCATCATGTAGTAGGGAGTTGCGATGCTATTGGTGTGTGAGTGTGTGTGAAGCACATGTAAAGGCCTTTTGGCAGGTCCTCGTTGACTTGAAAGGCGCTATATAAATGCAGACCATTTAAACATTTTGTTGACAGCAAAAGTTAACTGTAAAACAATATGAATTGACTATCCTATTGCTCTTCCTCTCTATCCCTCTCTCTCTGTCTGATAGCTGACAAGACCTCTCTCAGGTGAGATCAGGTGGCGCTCACCTTATCTTTTTCAAAAAAGCGCCGCCAGATCAGCAGTTTTGGAACAATTCGTATTTAAAGACGCAGGAATCACTGAAAAAGAATTCTACGCTAGTTCCCCAAATGCTTTTACTCGTGATATTACAGTAGGCCGTTGTTACTGTAGATGGGTGCCGAGTTAAGAATTGAAGAAATAATAAAACTGATCAAAGGATGTCCTGATTAATGCCTTAATATGAGACAGGCTGATTTGTACTCATAAAACTAACGCACCGCCTTTGACCTTCGGTAATGGATGACTGATATCGGTATCGGAGACTTTATCTCTCTTGCTCCTACAAACAATCTTCCCTCTCCTTCCCCTCCCCGCTATGCACCCTGTGCCATCTGAACTGATAAGCAACCATGGTCGGAGCCACTAAATCAAGAACATAAGACCAATAGCTCCGCCAACTCACCCTGACATGCCTGTGTAGGTGATATAAATGTTTGTGATTGAGAGATGGCGTAAACGTTCAGACTGGAGACTGATGTATTATCTCTTATTTTAACATAAGATTGGACTCGTGTGTCTTTGAGAGAGCTGAAAAAGCAGGCTAGAGTGGAAGTGATTAGCTCTTATCATAACACTAGTTCGTCAATCCGGCTCTGAAACAGGAGGGCCCACACTTTTCCATTTACATTTAAGTCATGTTGGTTGTATTAATAGTTTATTTGTTTATTGTCAACCCTAAAAAAAACGAAGCTATTAGGGTTCAATTCCTTCCCAGTTGGTTTTTGGTTTAAGTGAAAGGTTAGTCCAGTTAGTTGTGTAGAAATGTTCATGTATTTACTATAAAAGGTTTCAGAGAGCTAGTTTTATTTTAATTTAGAACATTCTTTTTTTAACTGTTTAAAAATGTCTTACGCCAATTTTTAAGCTTTTACAGCAAATGAATATCAGCTCCATCGGCTATCGTAAGTAATTCAACTTGTAAAGCATTTTTCATTATTTGTACCCAATTTAGAAATATATACAGTGAAGAAAAGTAGTATTTGAACACCCTGCTATTTCTCCCACTTAGAAATCATAGAGGGGACTGAAATTTTCCTCGTAGGTGCATGTTCACTGTGAGAGAGATAAACTAAAAAGAAAAATCCAGAAATCACAATGCATGATTTTTTAACGATTTACTAGTGTGATATAGCTGCAAGTAAGTATTTGAACACCTGAGAAAATGAGTGTTAATATTTGGTACAGTAGCCTTTGTTTGCTATTACGAGTTTGCACAAACTGCAGGTGGGATTTTGGCCCACTCCTCCACACAGATCTCAGATCAGTCAGGTTTCTGGGCTGTCGCTGGGAAACACGGCGTTTGAGCTCCCTCCGAAGATTTTCGATTGGGTTCGGGTTTGGAAACTGGCTGGGCTATGCTTGAACCTTGATATGCTTTTTACGGGGCCATTCCTTGGTTTTCCTGGCTGTCGTTAGAAGACTCAGCCACAGCCCGTCTTCAATGCTCAGACTGAGGAAGGTGGTTGGTTCCCAAAATCTCACAATACACGGCCCCAGTCATCCTTTCTTTAATGCAGTGCACTGGTCCTATCCCATGTGCAGAAAGACACTCCCAAAGCATGATGCTACCACCCCCATGCTTCAACGTAGGGTTGGTGTTCTTCGGATTGTACTGTTCATTCTTCTTCCTCCTAACACGCTTAGTGGAATTATGGGAAAAAAGTTATATTTTGGTCTCCTCTGACCACAAAACTTTCTCCCATGACGACTCTGTATCATCCAAATGGTCGTATGCAAACTGAAGACAGGCTTTGCTGTTTGCTGGATAAAGCAGAGGAACATTTCGTGCCATGCATGATTTCAAATCATGACGCCTTAATGTATTACCTACAGTAACCTTGGAAACGGCAGTCCCAGCCGTTTTCAGATCATTGACCAAGTCCTGTCGTCTAGTTCCGGGCTGCATTCTCACCTTTCTTAGAATCACTGAGACCCCAAAAGGTGATATCTTGAATGGGGCTTCACTCGGATTAAGTGTGACCGTCATGTTTAGCTTCTTCCATTTTCTAATGATTTCTCCAACAGTGGACCTTTTTTCACCAATTGCTCCGTAGCCCTTTCCAGCCTTGTGGAAGTGTACAATTTTGTCTCTGGTGTCTTTAAACACCTCTCTGGTCTTCACCATGTTACAGGTTCAAGTCTTAGTGATTGTACGGGGTGAACAGATGTCTTTATGCAGCTAACCACCTCAAACAGGTACATCTAATTCAGGATGATACATGGAGTGCAGGTGAACTTCTAATTGGAGGACTAACAGGTCTTTTAAGGTCAGAATACACAGGTGTTCAAATACTTATTTGCAAATAAATCGTTAAAAAATCTGGATTTTTCTTTTTAGTTTATCTCTCTCACAGTGGACATGCACCTTGCATGAAAATTTCAAACCCCTCCATGATTTCGAAGTGGGAGAAATGGTAAAATAGCAGGGTGTTCAAATACTTCTTTTCTTCAAACTTTATACATTTTGATTGTCAAACGGCAATGAATTGGTGGGTCATGTATCTTGTTATTCCGTTCTGCATTTTTAGTTTTTATCCTCTGCTATTTTTGTATTTTTTTTGTACATGATTATTTCCATCCGTGACCTTCCTTTAATACATGCCTGACTTTTAGGGTAGATACTGTACTGCTGAACACCATCCCGCCCCGTACCGGAGAGGGTTCAGGGTCCGACTCGGTGCCAGAGATCCAGTGAAATAGATGGACGAACGAGAGAGCGAGACTCAAAAACGGTTTTTGTATCTCTTTATTCCAATTCATATTTCCAGCTCTTGCTTCTCTTTCTCTCGCCCTCAATTTTCTCTCTCTCTCTTTCGCCCTCAATTTTCTCTTGCCCTCAGTTTTCTCTTTCTCTCTCGCTTCCCTCTCTCGCTTTCCCCTCTCTCGCTCTCACTTTAGCCTTCTCTCTCGCTCGCTCACCCTCACTTTTCTTGCTCTCTCTCTCGCCCTCACTTTTCTTTCTCTCCCTTTTGCCCGCACTTTTCTCTCTCTCTCTCGCCCTCACTTTTCTCTCTTGCCCTCACTTTTCTCGCTCTCTGTCTCTCTCGCTCTCTCTCTCTCGTCCTCACTGTTCTCTCTCGCCCTCACTTTTCTCTCGTCCTCACTGTTCTCTCTCGCCCTCACTTTTCTCTCGCCCTCACTGTTCTCTCTCTCTCGTCCTCACTGTTCTCTCTTGCCCTCACTTTTCTCTCTCTCGCCCTCACTGTTCTCTCTCTCTCTCGCCCTCTTCTCTCTCTCTCTCTCTCATCCTCACACTGTTCTCTCTCGCCCTCACTTTTTTCTCTCTCTCTCGCCCTCACTTTTTTCTCTCTCGCTCTCACTTTAGCCTTCTCTCTCGCTCGCTCACCCTCACTTTTCTTGCTCTCTCTCTCTCCCTCACTTTTCTTTCTCTCCCTTTTGCCCGCACTTTTCTCTCTCTCTCTCGCCCTCACTTTTCTCTCTTGCCCTCACTTTTCCTGCTCTCTGTCTCTCTCGCTCGCTCTCTCTCTCTCGTCCTCACTGTTCTCTCTCGCCCTCACTTTTCTCTCGCCCTCACTGTTCTCTCTCTCTCTCGCCCTCACTGTTCTCTCTTGCCCTCACTTTTCTCTCTCTCGCCCTCACTTCTCTCTCTCTCTCTCGCCCTCACTGTTCTCTCTCTCTCTCTCTCTCTCTCTCATCCTCACTGTTCTCTCTCGCCCTCACTTTTTTCTCTCTCGCCCTCACTTTTCTCTCCCTCTCTCTGTCTCTCTCTCGCCCTCACTTTTCTCTCCCTCTCTCTCTCTCTTGCTTTCCCCTCTCTCTCTCTCGTTCTCACTTTACCCTTCGCTCGCGCTCTCTCTCTCTCTCTCGCCCTCACTTTTCTCTCCCTCTCTCTCTCACTTTCCCCTCTCTCTCTCGTTCTCACTTTACCCTTTCTCTCTCTCTCTCTCTCTCTCCACCCCCCCCCTCCAGTTAATTTACTGAAGATGAAAACATGATGTTCAGTTCCAGTCTCTACTTTATCCTGATCCTGGAAAATCTGAGTCCGTTTTTGTTCTGCTTTACATTTTAAACGATTATTACTTTGTCTGGACGCATAGGTATGGTAGATAATGCCAGATACTGAAATTGTAGCTTGTTCTGAAAAAGTCTCTCCAATCTGCGGATTTCTTCTTGGCTCTCGGGAGAAAATAACCAAAAACAGAGAGCTGGCTTACGCGGCTGATGCTGGAATTCTGCTCCCCGACAACGTTTTGTCCCGTTGCGAAAGCTAATAATTGCTCACTCTTTTGTTGACTTCCTTTACGAGAGCAGGTTTCCGAACGCTCGGCATCTGCTTTTCTTTTTCTTTTTTTTTTCTTTTTTTTGGATGCAATTAAAGTCGGGAAGTTTCTCTCTGACAGGGATCTCAAAGTCAATAGAGTCGAGGGCCGCTGAATCTCTCATCCGGTTGGGCCAAACGGGGTTTTCCACAAAAACAACACTGATAAAAAGATTTGAGTTTTATTTTTGTCCACTAGATGTCGCTGTCTTGCGTAGTGCCACTAAAAAGGAGTCGGAGGAAGACTACACACTACTGAGACTGAAAGGGAGCAAATAGCAGCCTTTTTCTTCCCATTTTTACCCTGCACTGCTCAAAGAGCAAAGAAAGACAGGAATAAGGGAAAAGGATGTTCTTAATGAAATAAAAAATGGAGAAGAAAAATTGAGTTAAAAAGTAAAGTAGGGTAAAGGAAAGCAAAAAAAGGAAAATGGCGAAAAAGACAAACAAGGGAAAAAGATGTTTTTAATGGAATAAAAAATGAAGGAAAAAAAGAGGGAAAATGGGATTAAAAAGTAAAGTAGGGGAAAGCAAAAAAGGAAAATTGAGAAAAAGACAAGACAATAAAAGGGAAAAAAAGATGTTTTCTTAATGGCTTTAAGGAGAAATAAGAAAAAGAGGCTAAAGAAGGAAAACAGTATTAAAAGGTAAAGTAGAGGGAAAGAAAGCAAAAAAAGTCAAATGGAGAAAAAGAAAGACAAAACAGGGAAATGAAGAAAGAGACAAAAAAGGGGAAAAATGACATTAAAATGACATTAAAATAGGGAAGGAGAAATAATAAAAATAGGCTAAAGAAGGAAAATCGGATTGAAAAGTAAAATAGATGGAAAGAAAGCAAACAAGTAAAATGTAGAAAAAGAAAGACGAAAAAGGGAAAAAGATGTTTTCTCAATGGCATTAAAATAGGAAGGAGAAATAAGAAAAATAGGCTAAAAAATAAAAACAGAATTAAAAAGTAGAGGGAAAGAAAGAAAAAAATGGAGAAAAAGAAAGACAAAAAAAGCGAAAAATATTTTTTAATTGAATAAAAAAATAGGGAAGATGAAATAATAAAGAAAGGCTCAACAAGGAAAACAGGATTAAAAAAAAGGAAAATGGAGAAAAAGAAACAAGGAAAAAGAAACGAAAGGAATTTTTCTTTTCCTTTTCTCGAGTTTTACTTTTTTTCTTCTTTTTGTTTTTCTTATATGTCCTTTTATCTTTTTTATTTCTTTTCCTTTTTAATTTTCTTATCCCTTTCGTTTTCCAAAGTAATAAGGCGCGTTTCGGTCACTGAATCTCCGTATTTTGTCTTCTCCCCTTCTGCTTTTAGCGTTCGTTTTCCGTAGCACGACAGGACGCAGAGGCATCCAGCGGGAAAAGAAAACACACTGTCCCTTTAACTTTCATCTTTCGGCGGGGAACTTCAAACTATTGAGCTACGAAGATATGACACGGATCTTTATCTCGGTCTAGATTTCGAGAAAGGATCGCTTACAGCCTGGAAAGACATGGTCTTTTATTCCCTTTATTCCTTTAAAAAGACGATAGGGAAACATTGGGTGGGTGCTCGTGGCCACCACGCCCTCTATTGTGTAAAAAGACCAGTGCCATTTTTTGAAAACAAATCCTTCAACTTTTCACCGTCTCTAATTCCGCTTGTGTAACTCCTGAATTTTGGACCACTTTGGGCGATTAATTTTTACAGTTAAAGCAAATTTAAGGCTTTAAAGCTGATCAACGTTTTCTTCCAAGAAGTTTTATGTTAGAGTACAAATTTAAGGTGCTACAAATGTCGTGTCAAAGCTTTAAGGCTGCTTTAACGCTTATTCGACTCCAGATTGTTTGGCTAGTGGTTTTCTAGGGTACTGCAGGCTGAAATGAAAAATGCTTTGAGCCAATACAGACGCTCCCTGGCTTCCGACCATTCGACTTACGCAAAGCGGTACTGTATAGTAGGCTTAAACGTATTTGCTCAAAAGTGTGTATGTCTAATCAGTTGTATGGCCCTTTTTGCCATCTCCTAGTTTTCCTGTCAAGTCAAGTCATTTTTATTTGTATAGCCCTTTATCACAAAGAGTCTCAAAGGGCTTCACAGGTTATTACACATGTTATAGAGTAGTCTTTCTTTAAAAGTGTACTGTTCCGGGGGGATGGTCGTTTTATCTTTGTCTCAAACATTCCACACTTGTGACTGCAATAAAACACAACGCAGAAGGAGGGGGGAGTGTCAGAAGGAGTTATGCTGGCGAGCTGAAAGCGGGTAAATTTGCTGACTCCGTCTGAATTTCTCTTTCTCCAACTGCAGTTGTTAGGAAAACTCAACAAGTCTCATGCCTGGTGTATTTTCTAACGTTAGCCAACTTTTAAAGCTCTCCCACATGTAAGTGGTCCCTTTTTTAGACCCCACAGGTACATACGAACATTTTATTCGGGATTTCGAAAAATATCTGGACATTACTGTAGTGCTTCTTTCCGCCACTACCGGCGTGTGGCACTGTGATTTCACCCAGCATCCACCCCGGAGAAGAAATCCGTCTTCTACTTCCTAGTTCGTGTGTAAACATAATATACTGTATCTCCAGCGCGCTAAGAACGTTGACATTTTTATTGTTTAATATCTCTTGCACCCATTCAATGTGGTTGGTGTAAAGAAGAGGCGAGCCGTTTCTTTTGAAATGAAAGTGGAATAAGAAAGCCTGGTGCGGTTGAGAAAATGGTCAGAACGCTTTTTTTCAGCCACTTTTTACCACGGAGAAGGACCTCTTGAAGCCCATCTTACAAAAGTAAGTTAAACTCAACTTTATTTATCTTTTATAGAGCATATTATTTCATGAAAAGTTTATTTTCTAGTACAAAACAAATCCGGTTACTTATATAAACTTTAAACATACAAAATTTAGCGCTCAAGCAACTTACGAACAAATTCAACTTATGAACGATCGTCCGGATCTTGTTCGTAAGTAGGACAGCGGCTGTATAATTGAATGGGGCTCACATTTGTTTACACGCTGTCCCTTGATGTCTAACGCTACCTGGCGGTTTTCTGGGGTACTGCAGCCCGATATTAAAAACGCTTTGAGCCAATATGATTGAATGGGGCTCACGTTTGTTTACACTGTCCCTTTGTGACTGGCGCCTAACTCTCAAGTTCAAGTAAGTCGGAGTTTTATTTTTAACTCCTTGTTTGACTCCTGAGTTAAAGCGGATTTCAGGCTTTAAAGCTTTTAACTCTTGTTTTACTTTTCTTTTTTAAAACATTCGACTGTTAACTTTTGAGCTATTCGTGACTTGTTGTGATGCAAGGCTATACAAATCAACTCGACTTTGAGTTTTTCCCCTTGCCCTCATGTCGGTTTTGGATCAGGGGATGGTGTCATAATAGTCTGTAGTCTCTACAGCTCTTTGAGACTCTTTGTGATTCAGGGCCAAACAAATAAACATGATTTGACTTGACTCATACTGAGGTTTTTGAGTTTTTCCTTGCCCTCATGTAGGTTCTAGATCAGGAGATGGTGTCATAATAGTCTGTAGTCTCTACAGCTCTTTGAGACTCTTTGTGATTCAGGGCCAAACAAATAAACATGATTTGACTTGACTCATGCTGAGGTTTTTGAGTTTTTCTCTCTGTGGTTTGCAATCGTCTGTGCAGCCCTTTGAGACTCCTTGAGATTAATGGGGTCTCAAATAAACATGGGCTTACTTGACTGAGGTTTTGAGTTTTCCCTTGCCCTCATGTGGGTTTTAGATCAGGGGATGTCATAATAGTCAATGGTCTGTACAGCTCTTTGAGACTCCTTGTGATTCAGGGCCAAACAAAAAAACATGGCTTGACTTCGGCTCCTCCGATTGTCACGCTATTCTCGTTTTCGTGAAGGGAAAAACAAAAACGAGAGACAAAGGGATGGCTCAGCCGTTGACAATTTGAGACTTCAATTGACAACAATCTAAACACTGGATACCTGGAAGAAGAGCAAAAGCCGTAGCAAAACAATACAATCAAAACAAAAAGACTGTAGTGACAGTCTACGGCAGGGGTATCAAGCAGGCAGCCCGCGGGCCGGATCAGGCCCGCTAAGGGATTGAATCTGGCCAGCGAGAAGTGCGAGAGAAAAATGAGCTGCAGGTTGAGATATGTCCACTTGATGTTGCCAAAGACCGGTGCCTCTCACAAACGCTGTACTTGTATTCTCTCTCTCTCTCTCTCTCTCTCTCTCTCTCTCTCTCTCTCTCTCTCTCTCTCTCTCTCTCTCTGGCTCTTTCTGGCTCTTTCTTGCTTTTCTCTCTCGCTTGCTCTCTCCCTCGCTTTCTCTGTCTTTCTCACCTTTCTTTCTCTCTCTCTTGCTTCTCTCTGTCGCTTTCTCTCTCTCACTCTCGCTTTTCTCTTTCTCTCTTTCGACCTCACTTTTCTCTCTCTCTCTTGTTTTTCGTTCTTTCGCTTTTCGTTCTCTCTCGCTCTCAGTTTTTGCTCTCTCTCGCTTTTAGCTCTCTCTCTCTTGCTTTTCTCTCTCCCTCACTTTTCGCTCTCTCTCGCGCGCTTTTCGCTCTCGCCTTTTGCTCCCTCTTGCTTTTTGCTCTCTCTCGCGCTCTCTCTCTCGCTTGCTCTCTCCCTTGCTTTCTCTGTCTTTCTCACTTTTCTTTCTCTCTCTCTTGCTTCTCTCTCTTTCTCACGCTCGCTTTTCTCTTTCTCTCTTTCGACCTCACTTTTCTCTCTCTCTCACTTTTGTTTTTCGTTCTCTTTCGCGTTTCGCTCTCTCTCGCTTTTAGCTGTCTCTCTCGCTCTTGCTTTTCTCTCTTTCTCTCTCTTGCTTTTCGCTATCTCCCGGTTTTTGCTCTCTCTCGCTCTCGGTTTTCACTCTCTCACTTTCTCTCTCTCTCGCCCTGACTTTTTTCTCTTTCCCGCTTTTCTCTCACGCTTTTTTTCTCGCTTTTTGCTCCCTCTTGCTTTTTGCTCTCTCTCTCTCTCTCTCTTGCTCTCGCTCTCTCTTGCTCTCTGCCCCCGGGTTCAAACAAGTTTGACACCCCTGGTCTACATGATGATCAACCCCTATCTGGCACTCTTACTGCAAGATGGTGGGCAGTTCTCAAGTGAATGAAGGCCTCAGTCGAAGACTGAGCTTTGCTGGGGAGCTTGTGTGGACAGGGGAGAACTGGTCCAGAGTTCACTTCGGTGATGAAGGCAAATCTAATTTATTCGGGTGTTGTGGGAAGCATTAGGTTCAGTGACACATTGGGTTAAGGCTAAACCCAAAGAGTGTAAAAGGTCTGTGATAGGTAAATAAGGAAGTGTCATGGTTTGGGGCCTGTTCTCCGCAGCAAGAGTTGGACCTCTCGTAGAGCTACATGGCAGAGTGAATGCAAATATGCAAAAGTATATCAGAACCTCCTTCAAAAGCACATTGTTCCTGACTTGCGTCCGTCGCCCTATCAACTCGCCCTACCTAATTGGTATAATGGCGGCGCCCTCTGGCTGCGGCTGCATCGACTCGCTACAACGGGTCAGGTGTATCGACATTTCGTTCTGTGTACATTGTTACAAAGAATGACAATACAAAGGAAATTATTATTATTATTATTATTCATGCAGGACAATGCTCCATGTAACACAGCAAAACGGGTAAAGAATTTCCTTGAAAATGAAAACGTTGAATTAATAGTATAGCCTTCCCAGAGTCCCGATTTCAACCCAATAGAAAACCTCTGAACAATCCTTAGTTATGGTCAAGAAACCCGCTACAATCGCCAAACTGTGCTTGAGGCTGGAAGAAGAATGGGCCAAAATCACACTAGAACAGTGTGAGAGACTAGTGCTATCCTGTGCCAGCAGATGTGCTGAAGTCATTCACAGCAGAGGTTCTGTTCACTTCTGACTATTTGCTAACTGTCAATCAGCCTAAGTACTCAGAAATATCAGGACAAACAAATACAGCTACAATAATACTACAAAGTACCACATATGCACCTCAAATATCTTTTCTTTCCCTTTTTTACCTTGCTATATTATTTTCTTTCTCTTGCTTTTTTCTTTCATTTTTTTCCTCATACTTCCTTTCTTTTTCCTCCTGTTTTTTTGCCTTTTTCTTTTGCCAATAAAGGAGGATAAAAATATTTGGTCACTTAAAGTCACCGTAGTTTTCATCTTTGTTTAGCACTCGTTTTCAGTTGCAAGGCGCAACACAGTGACATCTAGTGGTAAAATAATACTCTGTCTATTTCATGTAACTGCACAGCCGACATCTATTTCATATTCATTTTTCCAAGTGTTTTGAAATTAAAATCTTACATGATGCAAATTGAGAACAGTGGAATTTATTACCAATATTCATTTTTTTGTGCCTCTTTCTGGTGTCGCAAGTATTTGATCCATAAAATGTAAATATTTACTAGTTTTACACGGAGCTTTGTTCTTTTTGGCCTCCTCCTGGTGTCATAGAGCCCTGGTTTCACAAGACATGCGGACACAAATTAAACACATATTTGTAAGAACCAGAACAGGAGGAGGACCCACATGCATAACGTTTTCACACAAGCTTTATTTTACGGGAATGGGGCAGTCATGCATGTTAAACGCCAGTGATTCAGCGATCGCTGGATGGAGAAGTAAGACAGAAGTTCGGCATGGAAAAACAGGACGCCAAAGGCCGAAGAGATCGATACCGGATACACGAGCAGATACCGGACAGACGGAGTCAATATCGGACAGGACAAGACAGACAGGATCGATACCAGATACTGGAGACTGGAGTCAGTTATCAGACAGGACGAGACAGACAGGATCAAT
This sequence comes from Urocampus carinirostris, assembly GCF_059441175.1. NCBI lineage: Eukaryota > Metazoa > Chordata > Actinopteri > Syngnathiformes > Syngnathidae > Urocampus > Urocampus carinirostris. Next base: position 8,716,889 of record NC_142356.1, read on the forward strand.
ACCGGATCCTGGAGACTGGCGCAAGATATCGGACAGGAAGAGACAGGTGGGATCGATACCGGAGACTGTAGCAAGATATCAGACAGAACCAGCCAGACGGGATCGATACCAGACACTGGAGTCAGATATCAAACAGGATCGATACCAGATACTGGAGACTAGAGGCAGATATCAAATAGGACGTGATAGACACGATCAATACCAGATACATGAGCCGATGCCAGATGGACGGGATCGATACCAGATACACGAGCAGAAACCGGACAGACGCAGTCAATACCAGACAGGACGGGACAGACCGGATCGATACCAGATACTGGAGACTGGAGTCAGTTATCAGACAGGACGAGACAGACAGGATCAATACCGGATCCTGGAGACTGGCGCAAGATAGCGGACAGGAAGAGACAGGTGGGATCGATACTGGATACTGTAGCAAGATATCAGACAGAACCAGCCAGACGGAGTCAGATATCAAACAGCATAAGATAGACAGGATCGATACCAGATACCGGAGACTAGAGGCAGATATCAATCAGGACGTGATAGACACGATCAATACCTGATACACGAGCCGATGCCAGATGGACGGGATCGATACCAGATACACGAGCAGAAACCGGACAGACTGAGTCAATACCGGACAGGACGGGACAGACCGGATCGATACCAGATGCTGGAGACTGGAGTCAAATATCAGACAGGAGGAGACAGACAGGATCAATACCGGATCCTGGAGACTGGCGCAAGATATCGGACAGAACCAGCCAGACGGGATCGATACCAAACACTGGAGTCAGATATCAAACAGGATAAGATAGACAGGATCAATACCCGATACTGGAGACTAGAGGCAGATATCAAACAGGACGTGATAGACACGATCAATACCAGATACACGAGCCGATGCCGGACAGACAGGATCGATACCAGACAGGATACACAAGCAGGATACCTGACAGAGTCAAAACCCACGTCTTGCGGGGGGTGCAGAGGTTCGTTAACGGACTGACAAGGGTCAGTGAGAGCACTGAGCTTAAGTAGAAGGGAAGCCAATCAGGCAACGAGCCGCAGCTGGCGCCAGACGAGCAGGGCCAATTGGGCGCCATGGGAAACCGTGACAATGTTATGATATATTTACTCGTGTTACAATTGGCTTCATTCTTGTTGGCCTCTTCTCGATGTCACAAAATATTCAATGTGCCTAAAGCATATATTTCGTCATTTACTAGCATTACTATGGGTTTCAGTCTTTTTGGCCTCTTTTGAGTTTCACAAGACACATATATACACTAACCCAAAAATGAGAGTGCCCATTTATTCTTTCACCAGTATTCATTTTTTGGCCTCTTCCTGGTGTCACAAGACCCTGATGTCACTTAAGACTTGCAAGGTCTGTGACACATATTTATCATATATTTACTCATTTACTAGTATTACTGCGGGTTTCATTCTTTGTAGCCTTCTCCTGGTTTTCACAAGACGTGCAGGGTCTGTAACACCTATATCTATCATATTTTTACTCTTTTTCTCCTCCTCCTGGTTGTCAGAAGACACTCTGGCTCTTATTATTGGCCTCATTCCTTTTGGCCTCTTCCTGGTGTCACAAGACCCTGATGTCACTTAGGACTTGCAAGGTCTGTGACACATATTTATCATATATTTACTCATTTACTAGTATTACTGCGGGTTTCATTCTTTGTAGCCTTCTCCTGGTTGTCACAAGACATGCAAGGTCTGTGACACATATGGTTATCCTATATTTACTCATTTACCAGTATTACTGCGGGTTTCATTCTTTGTGACCCTCTCCTGGTTGTCACAAGACATAAAAAGTCTTTGACACATACAGTTATCCTATATTTACTCATTTACCAATATTACTATGGGCTTTATTCTTTTTGTCCTCCTCCTGGTTGTCAATAGACACTCTGGGTCTTATTATTGGCCTCATTCCTTTTGGCCTCTTCCTGGAGTCACAAGACCCTAATGTCACTTAAGACTTGCAAGGTCTGTGACACATATAGTTATCATATATTTACTAATTTACTAGTATTTCTGCGGGTTTCATTCTTTGTAGCCTTCTCCTGGTTTTCACAAGACGTGCAGGGTCTGTAACACCTATATGTATCACATTTTTACTCTTTTTGTCCTCCTCCTGGTTATCAATAGACACACGGTCTTACTATTGACCTCATTCCTTTTGGCCTCTTCCTGGTGTCACAAGACCCTGATGTCACTTAGGACTTACAAGGTCTGTGACACATATTTATCCTATATTTACTCATTTGCCAGTATTACTTTGGGCTTTATTCTTTTTGTCCTCCTCTTGGTTGTCAATAGACACTCTGGGTCTTATTATTGGCCTCATTCCTTTTGGCCTCTTACTGGGGTCACAAGACCCTGATGTCACTTAGGACTTACAAGGTCTGTGACACATATTTATCCTATATTTACTCATTTGCCAGTATTACTTTGGGCTTTATTCTTTTTGTCCTCCTCTTGGTTGTCAATAGACACTCTGGGTCTTATTATTGGCCTCATTCCTTTTGGCCTCTTACTGGGGTCACAAGATCCTGATGTCACAAGACATGCACAGTATGTGATAATTACTCATTTAGTCGTATGACGTTGGAGCCTTATTCTTTTTGACCTCCTCCTGTAGTGACTGCAGGAAGAGATGTTTTGTTAGCGATTCGCTTTCGACTTTATGGCATAATAATTAAAAATTGACTTGGTGTCCAGGATTTGGTCTTACTTCACTGTTAATCATTGTCGTCTTTTGTGCTTCTTTACTTCCTTATCCGAGAGATGGATTTTTGTTCTTCTTTATCTGAGATATGGATTTTTGTTCTTTATCTGGGAGATGGATTTTTGTTCTTCTTCTTTATCTGAGATATAGATTTTTGTTCTTCTTCTTTATCTGAGATATGGATTTTTGTTCTTTATCTGGGAGATGGATTTTTGTTCTTCTTCTTTATCTAAGATAAAGATTTTTGTTCTTCTTTATCTGACATATGGATTTTTGTTCTTCTTTATCTGAGATATGGATTTTTGTTCTTCTTCTTTATCTGAGATATAGATTTTTGTTCTTCTTCATCTGAGATATGGATTTTTGTTCTTTATCTGGGAGATGGATTTTTGTTCTTCTTCTTTATCTGAGATATGGATTTTTGTTCTTCTTCTTTATCTGAGATATGGATTTTTGTTCTTTATCTGGGAGATGGATTTTTGTTCTTCTTTATCTGAGATATAGATTTTTGTTCTTCTTCTTTATCTAAGATAAAGATTTTTGTTTTTCTTTATCTGACATATGGATTTTTGTTCTTCTTTATCTGAGATATGGATTTTTGTTCTTCTTCTCTATCTGAGATATAGATTTTTGTTCTTCTTCATCTGAGATATGGATTTTTGTTCTTTATCTGGGAGATGGATTTTTGTTCTTCTTTATCTGAGAGATGGATTTTTGTTCTTCTTTATCTGACATGGATTTTTGTTCTTCTTTATCTGAGATATGGATTTTTGTTCTTCTTCTTTATCTGAGATATGGATTTTTGTTCTTCTTCTTTATCTGAGATATGGATTTTTGTTCTTCTTCTTCATCTGAGATATGGATTTTTGTTCTTTATCTGGGAGATGGATTTTTGTTCTTCTTCTTTATCTGAGATATGGATTTTTGTTCTTCTTCTTTATCTGAGATATGGATTTTTGTTCTTTATCTGGGAGATGGATTTTTGTTCTTCTTCTTTATCTAAGATAAAGATTTTTGTTCTTCTTTATCTGACATATGGATTTTTGTTCTTCTTTATCTGAGATATGGATTTTTGTTCTTTATCTGGGAGATGGATTTTTGTTCTTCTTCTTTATCTAAGATAAAGATTTTTGTTCTTCTTTATCTGACATATGGATTTTTGTTCTTCTTTATCTGAGATATGGATTTTTGTTCTTCTTCTTTATCTGAGATATAGATTTTTGTTCTTCTTCATCTGAGATATGGATTTTTGTTCTTTATCTGGGAGATGGATTTTTGTTCTTCTTCTTTATCTGAGATATGGATTTTTGTTCTTCTTCTTTATCTGAGATATGGATTTTTGTTCTTTATCTGGGAGATGGATTTTTGTTCTTCTTTATCTGAGATATAGATTTTTGTTCTTCTTCTTTATCTAAGATAAAGATTTTTGTTCTTCTTTATCTGAGATATGGATTTTTGTTCTTCTTTATCTGAGATATGGATTTTTGTTCTTCTTCTTTATCTGAGATATGGATTTTTGTTCTTCTTTATCTGAGATATGGATTTTTGTTCTTCTTTATCTGAGATGGATTTTTGTTCTTCTTCTTTATCTGAGAGATGGATTTTTGTTCTTCTTCTTTATCTGAGAGATGGATTTTTGCTCTTCTTTATCTGACAAACGGATTTTTGCTCTTCTTCTTTATCTGAGATACGAACCGGCATTACAATCAGCACTCTTTGTTTCGATCGAACATTTCTGCCATTCTCTTCCTCAACGTACGGTATTAAGAATGTTTTTGTTTTCAGTTCAAGAGAAAAGCGATAGCGTGAGATGCTTTCAGAATTTTTTTAAGACCTGTCTTCTCGTCACGTAGGATTAAGTGTTCGTTCCGAAAGCTTTTAGAATAATACGAGAATGACGGTTTTTGTTTTCATTCAAGCGAAGTAGACGCCGCACTTGTCACCAAAAAGCTTTGTTTCATCTTCTTCACCATTGGGCGTGGTCGCCATCTCCGGTTCCCTCGTCGTCAAGTTGGTCAACACCAGAGGAAGAGGCATAAAGGAACGAGGCTGTCCGATGATACCGATAGGACTTTTTCGGAGACGAGAGTCGTCGTTAACTGAGGCTATTTTGACCATGCTCGTTTTCATGAAGTTAAATATTTATATAATCGTTCTTTTTGGCCTCATCGTAGTGTCACGCACATGTAACCATCATATGTTTGCTCATCTCCTATTAATACAATGGTCTTCATTCTTTTTGGCCTATCCTGGTGTTACAAGTCATACAGGGCACATGACGAGTATAGTTTTATATAGTTGTATATGAACTTATTTATTAGTTTTACTGTGGGCCTCATTCTTTTTGGCTTCCTTCTGGTGTCAAAAAGCCCTTATGTCACAGTGTCATGCACATCACTATCGTATAATTCATCATTTACGATGGTATTATTATGGGTCTCATTCTTTTTGGCATTCTCACAAGATTTGGAGGGCCTACGGGTCTTATCCTTTTTGGCCTATTGGTGTCATAAGACATGCAGGGTGTACTGCCTGTATTTATCATATTTTACACTTTTACCGGTATAATTATGGGTTTTTTTTCTTTTTGGCCTCCTCTTGCTTGTCATTATACATACAGGGTCTTACTATTGGCCTTCACCTGGGGGTCACGAGATCCTGATGTCACACAAGACTTGCAAGGTCTGTGACACATAGTTATCATATATTTACTGATTTAATAGTGTTACTATGGGCTTTATTCTTTTTGACCTCCTCCTGGTTGTCAATAGATACTCTGGGTCTTATTATTGGCCTCATTCTTTTGGCCTTTTACTGGTGTCACCAGACTTTATGTCACTTAGGACTTGCAATGTCTGTGACACATATAGTTATCATATATTTACTCGTTTACTAGTATTCCTGCCGGTTTCATTATTTGTGGCCGCCTCCTGGTTGTCACAAGACGAGTGGGGTCCGTAACCCCTCTATCTATCACTTTTTTACTCTTTTACCAGTATTACTACGGGCTTTATTCTTTTTGTCCTCCTGGTTGTCAATAGACACACAGGGTCTTACTATTGGCCTCATTCTTTTTGGCATCTTACTGGTGTCACAAGACCCTGATGTCACTTAAGACTTGTAAGCTCTGTGACACATATTTATCATATATTTACTGATTTAATAGTGTTACTATGGGCTTTATTCTTTTTGACCTCCTCCTGGTTGTCAATAGATACTCTGGGTCTTATTATTGGCCTCATTCCTTTTGGCCTCTTCCTGGTGTCACAAGACCCTAATGTCACTTAAGACTTGCAATGTTTGTGACACATATAGTTATCATATATTTACTCATTTACTAGTACTTCTGCGGGTTTCATTCTTTGTGGCCTTCTCCTGGTTGTCACAAGACGTGCAGGGTCCGTGACGCCTATATCTATCATATTTTTACTCTTTTTGTCCTCCTTCTGGTTGTCAATAGACACTCTGGGTCGTAATATTGACCTCATTCTTTTTGGCCTCTTACTGGTGTCACAAGACCCTGATGTCACTTAAGACGTGCAGTGTCCGTGACACATAATTATCGTACAACTCTTTCACTTTTATGGGTTTCCTTTTTTTTGGCCTTCTTCTGGTTGTCAAAAGACGTGCAGGGACCGTAAAACCTATATCTAAGCCTAAATCTCTCCAATTTTTACTGTTTCTGACGTCTTCCTGGTTGTCAATAGACACACAGGGTCTTACAATTGGCCTCATTCTTTTGGGCCTCTTACTGGTGTCACAGGACCCTGCAGTGCCATGTCTGTGACACATATACTTATCGTACAACTCTTTTACTAATATGGGTTTCCTTCTTTTTGGCCTTATCTGGTTGTCAAAAGACGTGCAGGGTCCGTAACACCTATATCTATGCCAAAATCTCTCCAATTTTTACTGTTTTTGACGTCTTCCTGGTTGTCAATAGACACACAGGGTCTTACAATTGGCCTCATTCTTTTGGGCCTCTTACTGGTGTCACAGGACCCTGCAGTGCCATGTCTGTGACACATATACTTATCGTACAACTCTTTTACTAATATGGGTTTCCTTCTTTTTGGCCTTATCTGGTTGTCAAAAGACGTGCAGGGTCCGTAACACCTATATCTATGCCAAAATCTCTCCAATTTTTACTGTTTTTGACGTCTTCCTGGTTGTCAATAGACACACAGGGTCTTACAATTGGCCTCATTCTTTTGGGCCTCTTACTGGTGTCACAGGACCCTGCAGTGCCATGTCTGTGACACATATACTTATCGTACAACTCTTTTACTAATATGGGTTTCCTTCTTTTTGGCCTTATCTGGTTGTCAAAAGACGTGCAGGGTCCGTAACACCTATATCTATGCCAAAATCTCTCCAATTTTTACTGTTTTTGACGTCTTCCTGGTTGTCAATAGACACACAGGGTCTTACAATTGGCCTCATTCTTTTGGGCCTCTTACTGGTGTCACAGGACCCTGCAGTGCCATGTCTGTGACACATATACTTATCGTACAACTCTTTTACTAATATGGGTTTCCTTCTTTTTGGCCTTACCTGGTTGTCAAAAGACGTGCAGGGTCCGTAACACCTATATCTATGCCAAAATCTCTCCAATTTTTACTGTTTTTGACGTCTTCCTGGTTGTCAATAGACACACAGGGTCTTACAATTGGCCTCATTCTTTTGGGCCTCTTACTGGTGTCACAGGACCCTGCAGTGCCATGTCCGTGACACATATAATTATCGTACAACTCTTTTACCAATATGGGTTTCCTTCTTTTTGGCCTCCTGGTTGTCACAAAACATGCAGGGTCTTATTTTTGGCTTCATTCTTTTTGGCCTCCTATTGGAGTAAGACTACCCTGATGTCACAAGATGTGTAATCTATACAAGTTGTCTTATGTTACCTCAGGCTTTTTTCTCGCATGCGTAAATCAAGCTTGAGCGTCTGACGTTTTCCTTGTCCTGGATTGAACAAGGCCCGGTGAGCCTTCCTGGTTTTCCGTGTACTAAAAAAGGAAGCGGCTGTTTGCTGAGATGTTCGATAGACAGTTAAAATATTGACATTTACGCAAACACACAAAAGGCAAACAAAGACATATCTGTGAAACGGCCATATGTCTCCCCGAACAGGATTTGAAGGTTTTCAAAAAACCGACTTCCTATTTGAAGAGAAATGAATTGCGTTCAATGGCGAAAGAGAGGAACATGTTAATTGTCCATGTGAATCGTTTCATTTCTAGAATGATTTCTTTACATGTAAGATTTCCACACCTGGGAAATTCTATGAGGATAGAAGCATCTTTTTGGTTGCTTTCGATGACGTCAGACCAGGACAACGCCCATAGCGAAACTTTCCACTTCAACCGAAATAGAAAGTCCACACTTTCGGTGAAATGAAACTTTGTGTGGCACTGCTCGAAATCCTGAGTGTCGAGGGGCATTTTAGCTCGGGGGCCACGTATCGGGTAAAACATTCACTCGGGGGACAGACCAGTAGATCTGAGAGAAAGAAAGAAAGAAAGAAAGAAATAAGAGAAGGAGAGAAAGAATGAGAAATAAATTAAAAGGACAGAGCGAGCAAGACGGAGAAAGAGGGAGAAAGAAAAGACTAAAAGAAAGAAAGAGAAGAAAGCGGAGAGGCAGATAAAAATTGAAAAAGGAGACAAGAAGAAGAGTAAGACAGTGAAAACAAAGAGTGAAAGAGAGAGCGAAAGAGAAATAGATAAAAAAAGACAGCGAGATAGGGAGAGACAGAAAAAGTAAAAGAAAAGGAGAGAAGGAGAGAGAGAAAGATGGAAAAATGAGAGTGGGAAAGAGAGAGTGAAAGAGAGAGAGAGGGGGAATGAATACAGGAAAGAAAGGAAGAGAATAAAGGAGGAGAGTTAAATCGAGAGAAAGAAAAGGTGAGAGACAGAGATAAAGGGGGAGAAAAAGAGTAACACAGTGAAAAAAGAAAGAGTGAAAGAGAGAGTGAGAATGAAAGGGGGAAAGAGAAAAAGCGAAGAAAAAGAAAAAAGACCGAGGGAGATGGAGAGAGAGAAAAAATAAAAGAAAGAAAGGGAGAAAAAGAGAAAGAAAGAGAGAAAAAAGAGACAGAATGATGGAAAAAAGAGAATGAGAGTGGGACAGAAGAGCGCGTGAAAAAAAGAGAGAGAGAAAGCAAGAGAGAAAGAGAGAGGAAAGATAAGAAAGAAAGATGAAAAAAGGGGGAAAGTTAAATTGAGAGAAAGAAACGGTGAGAGACAGAGATAAAAAGGGAGAGAGAAGTAAACGTTTTTTCCATCGTTCTCTCTCTCCCTTTCTGTCTCTTTTTTCTCCTTGTTTTCTTTTACTTTTTCTCTCTCTCCCTCGGTCTTTTTTCTTTGCTTTTTGTCTGTCTTACTCTTTTTCTTCTCTCCCTTTCAATTCCTTTTTTTCTTCTCTCTCCCTCCCTCTCTTTTTCTTATCTTCCTCTCTTCCCCTCTCTCTTTCTTATCTTTCTCTTCCTCTCGGCCTCTCTAGTTCTTCTTCCTCTTTTTTTTCTTCTTGTCTCCCTCTGTTTGATTTCTCTGTTTTTCTTTCTGTCTGTCCCTCCATTTCTCTCTCTCCAATTCTTCTTTCTGTCTTTCCCTCTCCGTCTCTATTTCTTCTCTCTCTCTCTCTCTTTTCTCGTCCTTTCTATCTTTTTTTTCTCTCTCTTTGTCTCTCTCACTCTCTTTCCCTCTGTCTTTCCTATTTCTACCTTTCTATCTATTTCTCTCTTCTCACTCTTACTGTCTTTTCTCTCTCTTCATGCCCCCTCTCTTTCTTTCTCTTTCATCTACTCGTCTGGCCCCTGTGAGAATTTCTTTTCTAACATGCGGGCCCCGAGCTTCAATAAGTTTCACTCCCAGCCTTAGGGAAATTCATTTTCATTGACTGTACCGGGCAGGTACAGTCAGTGCTGTTGCAGTAGAGTGTGCGCCTAATGACCTGACTCACAGCCTGCGAGAGTTTCCAGAGATTGGGCGTTCGCAGGGTGCTAGCATGGACTATATAACACAATATAACGGTTTTTCTATGCTTCAGTTTCTATATTCCTTTCTTGTTCTGCCATTCGAATGATGAATAAGAGGTTCATTGAAACGCAAATCCGACTGTGCCTCAGCAGTAGCCGTCGGTCATAGTGTAACGGCATGATCTCGTCTAGCGAAGACGGCCACGTCACTTCGTTAGCCCGGAGCTAATCAGGAAGCCCCGTCAAACTGGTTTTCCTGACAAAATTTCGACTCTTCTTTCCTCGGTCACACTGGTTCTGTGGCTTAACGTCGAGGCCGATCTCTCACCGTCGGGAGTTTGCGCTTTCCGCTGTGATTTTTGGCACTCGAAGGTGGAATTTTTTTGGTATTTTCGCTTCCTGCGACTACAATGTCAAACCACATGTATTTTTTACGGTAGACCCCGGGAAATGGCGTCCCTGCCTAATGCCGTTTCTGATCCCGTCTTTACAGCATTTTCGCTATTATGTGACATCAGTCAGTGATTCAATACTGTATTCTTTGTACTGTTTTTAAATGCGATGGGTCTCGAGGCTTGCGGTGATGCTAAAGGGAGAAGCAACAACCTAACCGTGGAAACGGTGTGGAATGCAATGTGTTTTTGACCCCGAGTTACAGCCTTTTCAACCACAAATAATTTTGTGTCTCTCTATTCTTGTTTGGATGATTTTAATTCCCTACTTTCTGGATTCTCCCAAAAAGAAAATCACAAGCCTGTAGCTGTTTAGAATTTTGGGAACACCGGTGGATCGTATTAAATGGGTTTTAAAATCACCGTATCGGCTAGTTATTGATTTGAGACAATTATTATAATTCCCTGCTCTCCGGATTCCCCCCAAAAAGCCATTTAACCATTTTGTGCATGCTAGAAAAGTGCTAAATAGATACATTTTGGTGGAATTTAAGACCCCGGATCCGTTTTTTTTGCACGCTAGCCGACTCGGTAACATTCATCTCACATATTTTAGCTGTGAGTTTCAGGATGGATTTTATTATGCTTTGATTGTAGTGATTTTTGTAATTTCGATTATTATAATTCCCTTCTCTCCGGATTCCCCCCAAAAAGCCATTTAACCATTTTGTGCATGCTAGAAAAGTGCTAAACAGATACATTTTGGTGGAATTCAAGACGCCGAATCCGTTTTTTTGCACGCTAGCCGACTCAGTAACATCTGTCTCACATATTTTAGCTGTGAGTTTCAGGATGGATTTTATTATGCTTTGATTGTAGTGATTTTTGTAATTTCGATTATTATCTATCTAGACATCTATCTAGACATCTAGATATCTATCTAGACATCTATCTAGATATCTAGACAAAAAGAAAATAAATATCACAAGCCTGTAGCTAATGCAAAATTCATATTATATCAACTTTAAAGTCACCGTATCAGCTAGTCATTGATTTGAGACAATTATTATAATTCCCTGCTCTCCGGATTCCCCCCTAAATGCCATTTAACCATTTTGTGTGTGCTAGAAAAGTGCCAAACAGATACATTTTGATTAGATTCAAGACCCCAGATCCGTTTTTTACACGCTAGCCGACTCGCTCACATCTGCTTCCTTTGTTTTGACATGACACTAGTTTACCGGATTACCTGTCGGTGCACTTTTGCGAACGTTAACCACTCCCATTTTGTTTTCAGGCCATGCCGACGCCCATGCTCCGCTTAAATAGGCAATTACGACGCATCTGCGACCTTCTTCTCCGCCGCTCTACCGCCTACGTACAACTTCTGCTTTTTTTTTTCCCGCCATTTTGAACAAAAGCCCAAAAAAATGCCGTTAGAATTCGAGTTGTGTCCCGGCAGGATGATCGGAGGCGATCATCCTTGTTTTTTTATCGCTGAAATCGGACAAAATCATCAGGGAGACATTGAGATTGCCAAGAAATTGATCAAAATGGCAAAGGTAATCGCTGGAGAGTTGTTCTCTTCTCTCTTTTTTCTTTTTTCTATGAAAAAACTTCGGCTTCAATTCCTATATATGATTAAAAAAAACATTAAAAATGACGTCTATATTTATATCTCTATATTTAATGAAAAATATATAACATTTTTTATGACTGAGGTGAAATGTGTGTGTTTTTCATTAAAAAAAATCATATATTTAGAAGTATATATATATATATATTTAGTATATATTATATTATCATTTGCACTATATATTATCTTATATTTATTATTCTATATTTAAAAATATAGATATTTTTCGTTTATGACTGAAGTTAGACGGCTGTTTTTAGGAATTAAATGACAATTTGTGTGATTAAATATTGTTTAGGATTATTATATATATTTAAATGTATATATTGTTTTTTTCCCCCCCTTTAGAATGTTTATCTTTTAATTTGAAAAAACAAAATAGTATGATTCTTTTATTCCTGAAGTTCGACGTGTAATTGTATGAATGAAATTAGTATATTTGTGATTAAATAGTGTTTAGAATTAATGTATATATTTAAATGTATATATTTCTTTATTCTCCCTGGCGAATGTTTCTCTTTTATTTTGAAAAACCAAAATCATGTGATTTTTTTATTACCGAAGTTAGATGTGTGTGTTTATAAATTAAATCAATATGTTTGTAATTAGACGTTGTTTAGGATTAATGTATGTATTTAAATTGATATATTTCTTTATTCTCCCTTTGGAATGTTTATCTTTTATTTTGAAAAACCAAAATAGCATTATTCTTTTATTACAGATCTTAGACGAGTGTGTTTATAATTTAAATTACTATGTTTGTGGTTAAATATTGTTTAGGATTAATATATATATTTAAATGTATATATTGCCCCCCCCCCCCCCCCCCAGAACGTTTATCTTTTAATTTGAAAAAACAAACTAGTATGATTCTTTTATTACCGAAATTAGACGGCTGTCTTTCAGAATTAAATGACAATTTGAGTGATTAAGTATTGTTTAGGATTCATGTATATATTTAAATGTATACATATCTTCATTCTTCCTGGAGAATGTTTATCTTTTAATTTGAAAAACCAAAATAGCATTATTCTTTTATTACAGAACTTTGACGAGTGCGTTTATAAATCAAATTACTACGTTTGTGATTAAATATCGTTTAGTATTAATGTATATATTTAAATGGATATATTTCTTTAATCTCCCTGGAGAATGTTTATCTTTTAATTTGAAAACTAAAGTAGTTTATGACTGAAGTTAGACGTGTGTGTTACAAATTATTCACGTATATATTTATATGTAAATATTGATATAAAATACTGTAAAAGAAGTATTTTAAATTTATGACCAAAGTTGGGTGTGTCTGTGTCATAAAATAACTAGATATAATAAAAAAATGGGATTATAATATGAATAATATATAAATATGTATATATCGTTATTGCCCCAATGCAATGTGTACATTTTAATAACCGAAAAAATTGACATTTGGGTTTATAAATGATTATAAAGGATTAAAATGTAAACATGGAGAAATAAAAGTGAGAAATAAGAGTATATGAAATGCGGACTTACTTGTACAGGAGTGCGGCGCAGACTGCGCCAAGTTCCAGAAAAGTGAACTGCACCACAAGTTCAACAAGCGCGCTCTGGAGCGTCCTTATAAAACCAAAAACTCCTGGGGAGAGACTTACGGGGAGCACAAGCGCCACCTGGAGTTCAGCCACGAGCAGTACAAGGAACTGCAGGACTATGCCAACCAAGTGGGGATCTTCTTTACAGCCTCGGCTATGGATGAGGTGAGATAAAGGGACAGTGTATGTGTGTTGTGTCTCTTTGTTCTTCTTTTTTCTTTTCCACTTGCTTCTTTTTTTCCCTTTTTCTTTTCTTATCTCTCCTTTTCTCTTTTCCTTGTTTCTCTCATTCTTTTCTTTTTGTGCCCTTTAACTTTCTCCATTTTAATGTTTTTCTTCCTTTCTCACATTTTTTTCTTTTTCGTCTTTCTTTTCTTTTTTCTGTGAAGCGTTTTGAGACTCTTCTTGATTTAGGGCTATACAAATAAAAATGACTTGACTTGACTTTTCTCTGTTTTTTGTTATTTTTCCTTTTCTCCTTTTTTCTATCTTTTCTTTTTTCCCTTTTCTCTTTTGTTTTTCTCCTTTTTCCTTTAGATTTTCCCTTGTTTTTCTCTTTACTTTTCATTTCCTCCCACCCTTATTCCTCTTTTTCTTTTCTTTTTTCTTTTCTTTTTTTCTTCTTCTTTTCCCTCTCTTATTTTCTTTTTCTCTTTTTTTTACCCTTTTTCTTCCTTTTTTAAAAATATTTCTCTTTTTTTGTTTGTCCTTTATTTTTCTGCTACAAGTAGCCCCCCAAAACAATGTGTATTTTTTTCTTTTTTTGTCTGTGTTTCACCTTTTTTTTTCTGTTTTGCTTTTTCTTGCATGTTTCTTTTTTCTTCTAATTTTTTTCTTTCCTTTTTTTGTTTTATTCAAGATATTTTCTTCTTTGATTCTCTTTTTTCCCTTTTTCCAAATGTGTCCTTTCTTTTTTCCTTGTTTTTTCAGGCTGCGTTTCCTTTATTGTTTTCCCTTTCTTTTCTTCTTTTTTTTTGGTTGATTTTTTTTTAATTTTTCTTGTTTTTCCCCTCTCTTTTTTTCAATTTTTTTCATCCTTTTAAATTTTTTTTCCCCTTTTCCTTTCTATCTTACCATTTCCACTCGTGTTATTTCTTTTTATAGTCTCTTTTTTTCTTTACCTGTATCTTATTTCCTTCTTTCGCGGAAGACTGCACACAAAAAATGAGAAGCTAACTCTCGTAGTTTGTATTCTTCCTTGCGCTCGTTAGCATTCGTTGCCTCTCGTGTTACACAATACGGTGACACACTGTCCATTTCGAGGAATATAAACGATGCCATTTTGTGTCTTTAGATGGCGGTGGAGTTTCTTCACGAACTGAACGTTCCTTTTATCAAAGTGGGCTCAGGAGACACCAATAACTTCCCATACCTGGAAAGAGCTGCAAAGAAAGGTGAAGATTTTCTTCTTTTTTGGACGCATTAATAAAGCTAAACAGACTTCTCCAAAGAGGAATGAACGACACAAAGAAGGATGGAAAGACAGACACAAACAAGGAACTATAGAAGGAAGGAAGAAAGAATACAAAGAAGGAAGGAAAGAAGAAATGATACAAGGAAGGACACAAAGAAAGAAGGAAGTAAGAATACAAAAAAGGAAGGAAGGACACAAAGAAAGAAGGAAGTAAGAATACAAAAAAGGAAGGAAGGGCACAAAGAAGGAAGGAATGAAAGACGAAGAAGAAACTATACAAGGAAGGAGGGAATGGTACAAAATAGAAAGGTGGGAAGGAAGGAAAAGAGGAAAGAAGGAAGGAGGGATACAAAATAGAAAATTTCCCTATGGGGATGAATAAAGTATCTATCTAGACATCTAACTAGACATCTATCTAGACATCTATCTATCTAGACATGTAGACATCTATCTATCTATCGAGACAAGTAGACATCTATCTAGACATCTATCTATCCATCTATCTCTATCTAGACATCTATCTAGACATCTATCTATCCATCTATCTCTATCTATCTAGACATGTAGACATCTATCTATCGAGACATGTAGACATCTATCTATCTATCTATCGAGACATGTAGACTATCTATCTATCGAGACATGTAGACATCTATCTATCTATCTATCGAGACATGTAGACATCTATCTATCTATCTATCTATCGAGACATGTAGACATCTATCTATCTATCTATCTATCGAGACATGTAGACATCTATCTATCTATCTATCTATCGAGACATGTAGACATCTATCTATCTATCTATCTATCGAGACATGTAGACATCTATCCATCTATCTATCGAGACATGTAGACATCTATCTATCTATCTCTATCTATCTATCTATAGAGACATGTAGACATCTATCTATCTATCTATCGAGACATGTAGACATCTATCTATCTATCCATCTATCGAGACATGTAGACATCTATCTATCTATCTATCTATCGAGACATGTAGACATCTATCCATCTATCTATCGAGACATGTAGACATCTATCTATCTATCTCTATCTATCTATCTATAGAGACATGTAGACATCTATCTATCTATCTATCGAGACATGTAGACATCTATCTATCTATCCATCTATCGAGACATGTAGACATCTATCTATCTATCTATCTATCGAGACATGTAGACATCTATCTATCTATCTATCTATCGAGACATGTAGACATCTATCTATCTATCTATCTATCGAGACATGTAGACATCTATCTATCTATCTATCTATCGAGACATGTAGACATCTATCTATCTATCTCTATCTATCTATCTATCGAGACATGTAGACATCTATCTATCTATCTATACATCTATCTCTATCAATCGAGACATGTAGACATCTATCTATCTATCTATCTCTATCTAGACATCTATCTAGACATCTATCTATCCATCTATCTCTATCTATCTAGACATGTAGACATCTATCTATCGAGACATGTAGACATCTATCTATCTATCTATCTATCGAGACATGTAGACATCTATCTATCTATCTATCTATCTATCGAGACATGTAGACATCTATCCATCTATCTATCGAGACATGTAGACATCTATCTATCTCTATCTATCTATCGAGACATGTAGACATCTATCTATCTATCTCTATCTATCTATCTATAGAGACATGTAGACATCTATCTATCTATCTATCGAGACATGTAGACATCTATCTATCTATCCATCTATCGAGACATGTAGACATCTATCTATCTATCTATCTATCGAGACATGTAGACATCTATCTATCTATCTATCTATCGAGACATGTAGACATCTATCTATCTATCTATCTATCGAGACATGTAGACATCTATCTATCTATCTATCGAGACATGTAGACATCTATCTATCTATCTCTATCTATCTATCTATCGAGACATGTAGACATCTATCTATCTATCTATCGAGACATGTAGACATCTATCTATCTATCTCTATCTATCTATCTATCGAGACATGTAGACATCTATCTATCTATCTATACATCTATCTCTATCAATCGAGACATGTAGACATCTATCTATCTATCTATCTATCGAGACATGTAGACATCTATCTATCTATCCATCTATCGAGACATGTAGACATCTATCTATCTATCTATCGAGACATGTAGACATCTATCTATCTATCTATCTATCTATCTATCTATCGAGACATGTAGACATCTATCTATCTCTATCTATCTATCGAGACATGTAGACATCTATCTATCTATCCATCTATCGAGACATGTAGACATCTATCTATCCATCTATCTGTCTAGCCTCCTTTTTTCCTCTCTCTTTTGTCCTTTCCTTTGTTATCTCTTCCTTTTATCATTTCTTTTTTCTCTTTTCCCTCATTCCTGTCGTTTCTTTCTTGCTCTCGTTCTTTCTCTCCTGCTCTTTTTTCTTTCTCGCTTTTTTAATCTCTTTTCTCTCTTCCTTCATCTTTCTTTTGCTCTCTTCCTTTGTTTCTTTCTTTCTCTCATGCTTTTTGTCTTTTTTCCCTCTTCTTTTTTTCCTCTTCATTCATTCCTTATTTCTTTTTCTCTTTCTTTCTGTATTTCTCCTTTGATCTTTCTCACTTCCTTCCTTCTCTCTTCTTTATTTCTCTCTTTTGTCCTTCCCTTTATTATCTCTTCCTTTTATCGTTTTCCTTTTTCTCTTTTCCCTCAGTCCTGTCTTTCCTATTGGCCATCTTCTCCTCGCATAATGGCGTGCCGACTCCTCCCATGGGCGTGCCAAGGAAGCCCCCCTGGGCTTCACCATCTCATCGAAGAGCATCGCGATGTCTGGAATACTCAAAACAACGCCTGCCGTCCTCCATCAGAGTCCTGTTATCAACAGAACTAGAAAAAATATTCTGCATTTGGAACAACCTGACCTGTCATTGAACTAAAGCCTACTCAGTGAAAATCTTGCATTAAACTCAATAAATGTAACTTGTATTCAATCGTATAAAATCCTTTATAGTCAAATGTATAAAATCCTTCACTATGCATTTTCAATTGTATCCACTGTAATTCCCGGTATATAAAGCGCACCGGCTTCTAAGACACTCTTTTAAATTCCTGGTCAATCTTAGGTGCGCCTTTTATTGCAGAAAATGTGTAAAATGAGTCAATCATATAAAATCCTTTATAGTCAAATGTACATTGATCTCACAGTGACGAAAGTGATCGTGTCAATACAACGTCGACGTGACGTTTTTCTTCGTTGTGTGTTTAGGACGCCCCCTGGTGGTGTCCAGCGGGATGCAGTCCCTGGAGACCATGCGTCGGGTCTACGAAACCCTGAAGTCGCACAACGACAAATTTGTTCTCCTGCAGTGCACAAGCACTTACCCTCTTGATCCCAAAGACGCCAACCTGAGAGTCATCACAGTAAATAGAAATCAGAAGAAGAATAATACCGGTGCTTAAAAACAATCTGGTAGTGACCCCGACTCTCACGTTTTTGCTCCTGCAGGAATTTCAGAAGGAATTCCCCGACGTCCCGATCGGGTATTCCGGCCACGAGCCCGGAATCGTGGTGTCGGTGGCCGCCGCCGCCCTGGGGGCCAAAGTCATCGAACGTCACTTCACGCTGGACAAGACCTGGAGAGGAAGCGACCACGCCGGGTCCCTGGAGCCCGCCGAACTGGAAGAACTGATCCGCTCGGTCCGCCTGGTGGAGGGGGCCTTGGGCTGCGGGGTGAAGAAGAGGTTACCCTGCGAAGAACCCTTCCATAGAAAGGTAAAACGCCCTATTATATTGAGGAGAAAGGAAGGGAGGACACAAAGAAGGAAGAAGGAACGAAGGGAGTTGGAGAGGTAGTGTGGTAGAGAGGTAAGGAGAGAAGAAAGAAAAGCAGGTGGGTGGGAGCAAGGAAAGGAAGAAGAAGGAACGAAAAGGAGGAAGGAGGAAAAATAATGAAGGAAGGAAGAGTCGGGGTATGGAAGGAAGGAAGGAAGGAAGGAAGAGTGAGGGTATGAAACCATGGACAGAAGGAAGAAAGGAAGAGTGAGGGTATGGAAGGATGGAGAGAAGGAAGGAAGAGAAAGGGTATGGAAGGAAGGAAGGAAGAGAGAGGGTATGGAAGGAAGGAAGAGAGAGGGTATGGAAGGAAGGATGGACGGAAGGAAGGAAGAGTGAGGGTATGGAAAGATGGATGGAAGGAAGGAAGGAAGGAAGAGTGAGGGTATGGATTGATGGAGAGAAAGAAGAAACAGAGGGATATGGAAGGAAGGAAGGAAGGAAGAGAGGAGGTATGGAAGGAAGGGAAGAGAGAGGGTATGGAAATGAGAGTGTATGGAAGGAAGGAAGAAAGGATAGACAAAAAGAAGGAAGGAAGGAAGGAAGAGGGTTTGGAAAGAAGGAGGGAAGGAAGTAGGAGAGGTAGTATGATAAAGAGGAAAGGAGAGAAGAAGGAAAAGCATGTGGGAGAGCAAGGAAAGGAAGGAAGAGGGTATGGAAGGAAGGAAGGAAGGAAGGATTGACAGAGGAAAGGAAGGAAGGAAGGAAGAGGGTTTAGAAAAATGGACAGAAGGAAGTAGGAGAGGTAGTATGATAGAGAGGAAAGGAGAGAAAATTGAAAAGCAGGTGGGAGAGCAAGGAAAGGAAGGAAGGAAGGAAGAGGGTATGGAAGGATGGATGGAAAGAAGAGAGAGGCTATGGAAGAATGGAAGGAAGAAAGGAATGAAGAGGGTATGGAGGAAAGGAAGGAAAAGGGTTAGAAGGGATGGAAGGGGGGATGGAAGGAAGGATTAGGGTTAGGAAGGATGGAAGGAAGAAAGGAATGGAGAGGGTATGGAAGGAAGGATGAAGGAAGGAAGGAAGAAAAGAAGGAAGAAAGGAAGGAAAAAAGGAAGGAAAGAATATAGGTAGGAAAGAAGAAAGGAAGGAAGGAAGGAAGGGTGTAGGGAACGTAGTCTGGTAGAGCGGAAAAGTGGGAAGAAGGAAAAACAGTCTCTTCATTATCATCACCATCACCACTTCTACACTGTTTTCATCCTACCAGATTAATTCAGTTTTACCCATCCATTAAATCTATCATGCTAGTTATCCCCTAATATCACTCAGTCACCAATAATGACAATAATACTAATTAATGACACTTATAATAATTATAATTATTATCATATCATAATAATAACAATGTTAATTTACTTACATCTAACCTTTGCTATTACATTCAGACGCCATTTTCTTTCTCTCTGTACTTTTTTTTTGTATTTGGATTTGAACAGGTGAATATTTGGACATTGTTTGAGTTCATCCTGTAATATGTTCCAAAGTCGAACTCCACATACAGACACACACATACTTTTCCTGATGGTTCTCACCGGTTGGATTTTCAAGTCACTCCCTTTCCGCAGCTGGGGAAGTCGGTGGTGGCCAAAGTGAAGATCCCCAAAGGAAGCGTCCTCAGTCTGGACATCCTCACGGTGAAGGTGGCCGAGCCCATGGGCGTCCCGGCCGAGGACTTGTTCCGATTGGTCGGCAAAAGCGTCAACCGGGACGTGGACGAGGACGAGAGCGTCACGCCTGAAGCGGTGGACGGCCTTTAGCTCCATCCTGAAACGCGGACCCCGGGGAACGTCGCCGCCGAAAACGATATATCCCTTTTTGTTGTTTTTATTTTTGCACTCGATTGTTTCAAATTCTGAAGTGATTGGAAAAATGTACCGCAAGAGAATACAGTCTGTAATAAATCACTTAAATATTTGAATCATTAAAGGAATGTGACGAACAAACAATTGAAATGAAAATGCTGAAGAAAACTAGCTCTTATACTTTTTGGCGGTGGATCTTGATGCTACTCCGGACAACAGGAACGGAGAGAACCACGGGCTTTCCAAGCCACATGGCTCTGGGGTGCCCTGAATGTTGCGGTATTTCCATTTGCACTTTCGATGGTCTTCACCTCCTTCCTCTGTACCTTTCTTTCCTATCTTCCTTGGTTTCTTACTGGCTCTCGTTCTTTCTCTCCTGCTCTTTTTTCTTTCTCGCTCTTTTTTTTTATCTCTTTTCTCTCTTCCTTCATCCGTCTTTTGTTTCTTCCTTCTTTCCTCTCTTCCTTCATTTCTTTCTCTCTTGCTTATGTCTTTTTTCCCTCTTCTTTTTTTCCTCTTCATTCATTCCTTATTTCTTTTTCTCTTTCTTTCTGTATTTCTCTCTCCTTTGATCTTTATTTCTCTCTCTTTTGTCCTTCCCTTTATTATCTCTTCCTTTTACTGTTTCCCTTTTCTCTTTTCCCTCTGTCTTGTCTTTCCTTTGTTCTCTCTTGCTCTTTCTCTGCTGCTCTTTTTTCTTTCTCGCTCTTTTTTTATCTCTTCTCTCTTCCTTCATCCGTCTTTTGCTTCTTCCTTCTTTCCTCTCTTCGTTAGTTTCTTTCTTTCTTGCTTATGCCTTTCCCCCCCTTCATTCATTCTTTATTGTTTTTTCTCTTTCTTTCTGTATTTCTCCTTTGATCTTTCTCACTTCCTTCCTTCTCTCTTCTTTATTTCTTTATTTCTCTCTCTTTTGTCCTTCCCTTTATCATCTCCTCCTTTTATCGTTTCCTTTTTCTCTTTTCCCTCAGTCCTGTCTTTCCTTTGCTCTCTTGCACTTTCTCTCCTGCTCTTTTTTCTTTCTCGCTCTTTTTTTATCGTTTCTCTCTTCCTTCATTTTTCTTTTGCTTCTTCCTTCTTTCCTCTCTTCCTTTGTTTCTTTCTTTCTCTCATGCTTTAGTCTATTTTCCTCTTCTTTTTTCCCTCTTCATTCATTCCTTATTTCTTTTTCTCTTTCTTTCTGTATTTCTCTCTTCTTTGATCTTTCTCAATTCCTTCCTTCTCTCTTCTTTACTTCTTTATTCCTCTCTCTTTTTGTCCTTTCCTTTATTATCTCTTCCTTTTATCGTTTCCTTTTTCTCTTTTCCCTCAGTCCTGTCTTTCCTTTGGTCTCTCTCGCTCTTTCTCCCCTCCCCTTTTTTTCTTTCTCGCTCTTTTTTTTAAATCTCTTTTCTCTCTTCCTTCATCCTTCTTTTGCCTTTTCCTTCTTTCCTCTCTTCCTTTGTTTCTTTCTTTCTCTCATGCTTTTGTCTCTTTTCCTCTTCTTTTTTTCCTTCTCTTCATTCATTCCTTATTTATTTTTCTTTCTTTCTGTATTTCTCTCTCCTTTGATCTTTCTCACTTCCTTCCTTCTCTCTTCTTTACTTCTTTATTTCTCTCTTTTTGTCCTTTCAATTATTATCTCTTCCTTTTATCGGTCCTTTTTTCTCTTTTCCCTCAGTCCTGTCTTTCCTTTGGTCTCTCTCGCTCTTTCTCCTGCTTGTTTTTCTTTCTCGCTCTTTTTCCTCTTTTCTCTCTTCCTTCATCCTTCTTTTGCATCTTCCTTCTTTCCTCTCTTCCTTTGTTTCTTTCTTTCTCTCATGCTTTTGTCTCATTTCCTCTTCTTTTTTTGCTCTTATTAATTTTTCTCTTTCGTTCTGTATTTCTCTCTCCTTTGATCTTTCTCACTTCCTTTTTTCTCTCATCTTTATTTCTCTCTCTTTTTGTCATTTCCTTTATTATCCCTTCCTTTCACGTTTTTTTCTTCTCTTTTCCCTCAGTCCTGTCTTTCTTTTGTTCTCTCTTGCTCTTTCTCTCCTGCTCTTTTTTCTTTCTTGCTCTGTTTTATCTATTTTCTCTCTTCATCCTTGTTTTGCTTCTTCCTTCTTTCCTCTCTTCCTTTGTTTCTTTCTTTCTCTCATGCTTTTGTCTCTTTTCCTCTTCTTTTCCCCCTCTTCATTCATTCATTATTTCTTTTTATCTTTCTTTCTGTATTTCTCTCTCCTTTGATCTTTCTCACTTCCTTCCTTCTCTCTTCTTTACTTCTTTATTTCTCTCTCTTTTTGTCCTTTCCTTATTATCTCTCCCTTTTATCGGTCCTTTTTTCTCTTTTCCCTCAGTCCTGTCTTTCCTTTGTGCTCTCTTTTTTATACGCTTATGTCGAGTCGTTATCGGATCTAGTAAACTATTCATGATGAAAAGGTCCAGGATCTCCGGGAGCCTGGAGCAGAAATCTCGATTTGTCTAGTAAATGTCATGCAAATAAACAAAGAGAGCAGAAATACAAAGACACAGGTGCGCTGGTGCATGGATGAATCAAAGGCAGGGTGAAAAAGAAGACATCTGTTCAAATGATGCAAATTAAATAAACAAGGCCGAGCTTTTTTTCAATGTTCTTCCTCTTTCAATACGGACGGGAGACATGACCTGCAGGACGGGAACAGAACAAACGTGTTCCTGGCAATATGGACGCCGGTCATGACTCGGTGGAGCATCTGCAGAAGTTTGATTTTCTTTTCCGTTGGAGGAATACATTTTCTAGACATTTCTCCATTCGTTCTTGTATTGATATATTTATGAGTTTCTATTTCCATTTATTTGTATTTAAGGGAAGGGGAGAAAAGTATGAAGGATACAAGGAAGGAAGGAAGGACACTAAAAAGTAAGGAAATAAAGTATACAAGGAAGGAGGGACACAAAAGAGGAAGGACATAAAGAATACAAAGAAAGAAGGAAGGAAGGACACAAAAAAAGTTAGGAAAGAAAGTATACAAGGAAGGAAGGAAAGACAAAGAAGGAACTATACAAGGAAGGAAAAAAGAATACAAGGAGGGATGGATACAAGGAAAGAAGCAAGGATACAAAGAAGGAAGGAAGGAAGGAAAGAAGGACACAAATAATGAAGGACACAAAGGAGGAAGGAAAGAAGGAAGGAAGGAAACAAAGAAGGAACTATACAAGGAAGGATGAAAGAATACAAAGAAAGAACAATACAAGGAAAGAAGGAAGGATACAAAGAAGGAAGGAAGGAAAGGCACAAAGAAGGAAGGAAGGACACAAAGAAGGAAGGAAAGAAAGTATACAAGGAAGAAAGGCCACAAAAGAGGAAGGAAGGAAAGACACAAAGAAGGAACTATACAAGGAAGGAAACAAGAATACAAGGAAGGATGGATACAAGGAAAGAAGGAAGGATACAAAGAAGGAAGGAAGGACACAAATGATGAAGAATTGAAGGACACAAAGAAGGAAGGAAGGATACAAAGAAGGAAGGAAGGAAAGACACAAAGAAGGAACTATACAAGGAAGGAAGAAAGAATACAAAGAAGGAAGGATACAAAGAAGGAAAGACACAAAGAAGTAAGGACACAAAGAATGAAGGACACAAAGAAGGAAGGACAGGCACAAAGAAGAAACTATACAAGGAAGTAAGGAAGAAAGAATACAAAAAAGGAAGGAAAGAAGGAAGAAAAGATACAAAGAAGGAAGGAAGGATACAAAAAGGGAGGAAGAAATAATACAAGGAAGGACACAGAGAAGGAAGGAAGTAATCATACAAAAAAGGAAGGAAGGAATGATACAAAATAGAAAGGTGGGAAGAAAGGACTCAAAGACGGAAGTAAGACTACAAGGAAGGAAGGAAGCAAGGATACAAGGAAGGAAGGAAGGAAGATAAAGAAAAAAGGGATACAAAGAAGTGCAAGAAAGAAGGAATGGTACAAAGAAGGAAGCATTCAAAGAAGGAAGGAAAGAAGGATACAAAGAAGGAATGAATTATACAAACAAGTAAGGAAAAATATAAAAAAGGATGGAAAGAAAAATACAAGGAAAAAAGGGAGGATACAAATAGGGAAAAGGGGATGAAAAAAACAAGGGAAGGAAAGATACAAAGAAGGAAGGAAGAAAGAATCCAAAGAAGGAAGGAAGCATACGAAGAAGATTCGAAGATATACAACGAAGAAAAAATTACAAAGAAGGAAGGAAGAAATAATACAACAAAAAAAGACAAAATAGAAGGAAACGAAGAAGAAAAGAGAGAAAAATTGGAAAATTACAATCTCATTCAAACAAATCTTCATAAAATACTTGAAACCTATTTGCCTTTATTTTTGTAAACAACAAAGCGCAGAAACGTGATTGTAAAAATGCATTATAGTTAACACCATAGAGAAAAGTAATACTCTTTGGTTTATATATATAAAAACTAGACATTTGTTTTGTTATATCCTAAAAAAGCCGTTTAGCCACCAATCGTGTCAAGAACGCGGAAATCAAGTCACTTCCGGGACATGAGTCATCCTAATACTTCCGGGTTTCTCTCCAGTTCAAGCATAGAGAAACTCCACACCTCTCTCCAGAATTTTGCATTTATCCTTCAAATTTCATATTTTTTCTTACTTTTGCCGCCAACATGCCTTTAAAGTTCGAACTTTGCCCCGGGAGAATGATTGGAGCCAACCACCCGTGCTTCATTATCGCTGAAATCGGCCAAAACCACCAGGGAGACATCGAGCTGGCCAAGAAAATGATCAAAATGGCAAAGGTAATCATTTATATGGATATATACAACCAAACTGATGAATTCTGGTGGACAAGCTAACAATAAAATAAATGGGAACCCAAAATTTAAAAAGATAAAGTGGTGCCTTAGCTTAGTCCCAGTTTGGAACCCGGAAGTCTGATGTGGTCGAGAACTGAGTATATTTTTCCAATGAAAAGTAATGGTAAACTCATTAATCCGTTCTGAACCGTATCAAAAGTATTTTGGTGGCCGTTTTGCTCCTATTGATAACTCCTTGAATGACACGTGAGAATTATTTTAGTGTTTTTTGCTACTTTTCCCCTTTTTTCTTTTCTTTGTTTTGTATACATGTTTGTCTTTCTGTCGGTCCCCCTCTTGAGGAATATGACCAAGGTAGATAAATGGATAGACTGTTTCTCATTTTTGTATTTATCCCTCTTCTTTTTGAAAATATTTTTCCTTTCTTTTTATTCCTCTGCCCTTTTTACTTTTTCCTTTCTGCTTCCCCTTTCTCCTTTTTCATTTTCCCTTTGTCTTTTCCTTTTTTCATTTTCTTTTCCTGATTTTTATTTTCTGTATTAATTTCTTTTTTTTCTTTCTTTCCTGTTTTTTGTTTTTTTTTTCATTGAATTTCTTTTTCTCCTTTCTTTTTTCTTTTTTTGTGTTTAAAATATGTTCTTCCTCCTCCTATTTTTCTTTTTAAATAAAAAGAAAAATTTGGTGGCTTTGAGTCTCCGTAGTTTGTATTCTTCCTTGTGCTTTGTAGAACTCCTTTTCGGTTGCACACAGCAATATAGCGACATCTTTTGGTAAAAAAAAATAAAATACACACTGTCCCTTTTAGGAAAAATTTGGCTTCCTTGTCTCTTTGAGTCTCCCTAGTTTGAATTTTTCTTGTGTTTTGTAGCACTTTTCGGTTTCAAAACACAGTGACATCTATTGGTCAACTATTTCACATTGTCCCTTTAAAACGACAAAATGACATACATTCTGTCAATAAAGTTGTTGCCTTCAATCCACTTTGACAGGACTGCGGCGCAGATTGTGCCAAGTTCCAGAAAAGCGAACTGGAGTACAAATTCAACAAACGAGCATTAGCACGTCCCTACAAAGCCAAACATTCCTGGGGAGAAACTTACGGTGAACACAAGCGCCACCTGGAGTTCAACCATGAGCAGTACAGGGAGCTGCAGAAGTATGCAAAAGAAGTAGGGATCTTCTTTACGGCCTCGGGAATGGATGAAGTAGGTCACCTTATATTGTTTTTGGAATGGAGAAAAGCAAATCTTACAAATCATACTTTCCGTCTGATGTGTTTGCACCTCTTAGATGGCGGTAGAGTTCCTCCATGAGCTCAATGTGCCTTTCTTTAAAGTGGGCTCAGGAGACACCAACAACTTCCCCTACCTGGAGAAGACTGCTAAAAAAGGTAGGAAATTACCACTGGTTCCCCAGATAAAAACATCCAAATCACAAAATATCATATAGTAATTACTATTTATGTGTATTATAGATATATTTGTAAAAGAAAAATGAAATCGTATTTACTTTGGGTGTAAGGTGACTTGAGCTGGTTGATTGGAGTAGCAGGTGGATTAAAAATGAGACCTATTTTAAAGCTCCGCCTGTGAAAATTCCCCTTAGAAACTGTCCTTGATTTTATCGCTTCCTTATTTATATTAATAGTCCAAATCGTTGATTGGTTACAGACTTGCACTTCAGCAACTAATTCGATTCATGTGCCCTTTTCGTATTTCTTCATTATCTCGAGCTTCGTTTCCCTGGTTATCATGGTTTTGCTTCTCACTTTAAAATCACTGCAAGCCTTGGAACTCATAGCTAATGAGAAGATTGCAAAAAATACAGTAGTCAAGTCATGTTTATTTGTATAGCCCTTATTCACAAGAAGTCTCAAAGGGCTGCACAGACCAGACTTACAGATAACAGACTATCGTTACACCATCCCCTGATCTAAAACATACATGAGGGCAAGGAAGTGTGAGTAAGGGAGCACATGGCTTCACAGCAAGCTGAAGAAAACTAGCTCTTATACTTTCTGGCGGTGGATCTTGATTCTACTCCAGACAACAGGAACGGAGAGAACCACGGGCTCTCCAAGCCACGTGGCTCTGGGGTGGCAAGGCCCCAAACCTGGGGCCTGCCTTGAATCCCGGCCTTTTAAGTCTTCATGGTCCCATGCATGAAAGGCCAATAAAAACTGTGTTATCCAGCTGGAGAGTCTGGTCACCTCCTGTAAATGAATGGAATGTTTGTCTTTCGAGATGTTGGCAGAGTCAGTGGTTGGGGAAATGGATTTGTGTCATGGACTCTCACAACAAAGCTAGAAGGGAAAATCCAGCTATTGTATTATTGATTTGCAAAGTCTTTACAAAGGGCACGAGATTAGAAACTGAACGAGAATGAATGATTGAATGAAAACTTTATTCGAACATCAAAATAAAAACCGAACAAAAACAATAACTCAACAACAAAATAACGTTACATAATATGTTCGAAAAGGGGTAGTAAGAAGCAAATGCTTATATTACCTACCCCTTCATCTTCCCCACCAAATATACCAATGATATAACAACAATTGTAATGATATTAATAATAACAGTTATTATATAAGAATAGCAACAACAACACAAAGTTAACTAGACGCACTATTCCCAATCTCCCACCCTCCTCATCTCTCTATTCCGCCAGTAATGTTTTTTTGTATCTAAACCTGAACAAGGGAAGAGCTGGACACCGTTTGATCTCGTCTTGAAAACCGTTCCAAAGCTTGACTCCACACACAGACACACACATACTTTTCCTGGTGGTTCTCACCTTTGGGATTATGAATTCACTACAGCCCCTTAAATTATAATTTCCCTCCTTCCGAATGAATAATTTATGGATGTTTTCTGGCACTATGTTTTTGTTGACCTTAAATAGCAGTTGTGCAGTGAAAGATTTTATTAACCCATCCAATTTTAATCATTTGGACTGCAGGAATAAAATATTATTATGATCTCGATATGTGAGCAACTTGTATAGCATTGACCAAACACCACAAAGTTTACAAATTATTTGTTGTTGATGTCGCATAGTAAGGAAAACACATCGTATTCCACACCGTAAACATGGCAGGGACGCCATATCCTGGGGGTCTACGGCAGTAGCTCAGGAGGTAGAGCGATCGTCTTGGGATCAAGGGATCCCAGTTCGAATCCCAGCTCGCCCGTGTTACATGTCGAAGTGAGCTTGGGTAAGACACTGAACCCCTAATACCCCCAATAAGCAGGTTAGCGCCCTAGATGGCTGCAAGGCCGCTATTGGGAAATGTGGAGCACATTGTAAAGCGTTTTGGGAAGTCATTGACTTGAAAAGCGCTATATAAATGTAGATCATTTCATTTCATTATAAGACAAGTATTTAGTATTAGCTTTAGTTTTTACTTGTGCTTCCTGTGGTCTTTTCATCTAGGTCTGGATAGAGAACCTTATTATACTTCTAATTTGAATAAACAACGATTGACTGACAGTACTGTTCATAGTCGTTTAGGTGTTGCCCTTTCGAATGTTTGCTTAAGCTGCTTGCTCTTAGCTTTAGCTATTGCTTGCGCAATTGTTAATTAAGCAAACAGAAAGATGGGCTTGTTTTCTTTGGAGGAAAGCAGATGAGAAGGTGAGAGAGGAGGCATAGCCAAAACAATCATTTGGAATGTGCTGAAAAAACCCACAACCCTCAACGGAGTGAGACTTCTCCAAGGTCGGGCAAGGTTATAAGGAAGTGACTAAAACATTGACTACGTATACACTCAGGCCATACTCCGTGTTAGAAAACAGAATACTGTGTGTGTCTACAAGATGTATTTGTACGTGGCTAGCCAAAAGCAAAGCCAAGTCAAGTCCTGTTTATTTATTGGCCCTTAATCACAAAGAGTCATGTGATCATTAGGGTTTGCTTGAAATACTTGAATTTTAATGTGTTTTTAAGGATTAAAAAAAATGCTTAAATTTGGGTGAAATGCTTGAAATTGTTGCCATTTTCCCCAACAAGTCTGCTTGAAAATGATGCTGACAGTGTTCTTTCATTTTCATATAAAGCGCCATCGCCTCCTATGGATTGCTCCCAAGAGGACAGGTGGATGCTAAACCTGAACAAGGCATTATGAAATGTCCATCTGTGCAATGATTATGTATCAATATTTGATATTTATTATGGGCCATGCCAAAAATTAAGGTAGCGTTTCTTAGAGTTAACTTTAATGGGAAGAAGTCAAGTTATGTTTATTTGTGATTCCCTTCATCACAAAAAAGTCTCAAAAGGCTGCACAGACCAGACTATTGCAAACCACAGACTATTATGACAGAATCCCATGTTCTAAAACCTACATGAGGGCAAGGAAAAACTCAAAAACCTCAACATGAGGAAAATGAAGAAACCTTGAGAAGGGATTGCACATGAGGTCATCCCTCTTCCAGGATGACCAGGCCAAAATGGATGTTGCAATAACAAATAGTACACAGATATTGTCAACATGAAATATAAGTCATTCATAAGTAATAGAATAGTAGTGTGTTTTAAGCTTAGATTGAAACATTTCCACTGAGGTTGCAGATCGAATCTCAGGGGAAAGACCATTTCACAGCACCGGGAGCCGAATGGAGAACGCTCTCGAACCTGCAGATTTCTTCTTGGCTCTTGGGATCACTAGTAGACTGGCATTTTCAGAGCGAAGGCTCCAGACCGGAACATAAGGGGAAATTCAATGTGAAAGATATGAGGGAGCAAGTCCATGCATGATTTTGTATCATACCAAGAGAACCTTAAAATCACATCTTAAGCTAACAGGGAGCCAATGCAGGTTAGCTAAAATCGGGGTCATGTGATCAAACTTGGCTCTTGTTTATGGACTTGGGAAGACCGGAGAGTAGGGCATTACAGTCATCGAGACGGGAGGTAACAAATGCGTGAATTATAAGCCCCGCATCGGACTGGGACAGCACAGGCTCACATTATAGATGGATGGATTATACAACTTTCGCTCTTTCGCTGTGCAGGCGGAAAATAAAACAGAAATTTCCCTGAGAAATGAACCAATACACGTGGGGTTTTTTAGCAGATAAACTGGCATTCTCCTGTATGATTTGACTCTGTACTACAAGTCCCACAGAGCTTTGCAGCCAACTGCCTTGGACTCTGATTGGCTCCCTGTCACTATATAAACCCCCGTCTTTCTGTCACCAGTTGTCAGTCCGTCTGCGAACCTCAGCTTACACTAGGCAACCTTTTCGACCCTGACTCACTTCTGTTTTGGCTCCTGTCTGTTTCCCGGCTTCGAACCCTTTTCTGATATCGACCACGTTTTTTGCTCCCCTGTCCCGGCTACTGACCTGCTCTACCTCTTGTTGCTGCCCTAATGAAAAATCTTTTTTTTTTTTAATAGGGCGGCCTATGGTGGTTTCTAGCGGGATGCAATCCATGGAGACCATGCGTCGCGTTTACAAGACGGTGAAGGAACACAATGAAAATTTCGCCATCCTACAGTGCACCAGTGCCTACCCTCTTGAGGCTGAAGATGTCAACCTCAAAGTCATCACAGTAATAACAACAGATTACTTAAGTCTCCAGTGTGTGTTAGGTAGTGACTCCTAGTGGTATAAAAATACTGTGTTTGTTCAGATAAAACACTATTGCTATCTCAAAAACACAATTTTGTAGATTTAGAATCTTGGAATTATATTACACAACTTGAAGAAGGGGACATGTTTGGCAGTCGTTTTACTACTATGTAAGCCCAGTTAGCTTGTCCCGGTGGTGCTTTTTCGCGCTTAAAGGAAAACAGCCAGGCCAACATTTGAGACTGGGAGGTCGGTGGTTCGCGCCCCGGCCGAGTCATTCCTAAGACTTAAAAAGTGGTCGGCGGCGCCCTCTGTTGGCTGCGGCTGCATCGGCTCGCTACAACGGGTCAGGTGTAATCGACATTTCGTTCTGTGTACATTGTTACACAGAATGACAATACAAGGAAATTATTATTAATTATTATTATTATATGCTCATCACTGAGTACCTTCGAACAGGCGTCTGATGCTTTTTTTTTCCCAATGTTTCCTTTTCTAGCCACTGTTGGGGAAAAAACTATTAAAAATGTAGCGTTTACCAAATTGTTCGAATTAGTTATCTGACTCCATTAACCAAACATAACCTTCATTCACAAGAATAGCCGGCATTTTCACATGGGGGCAGATTTATTTTCTTAAAGTATTTAACTAAGTGAATTCCATCGAATTAGCCAAATTATTGTCGAATTAGTCTAGTTAGTCTTCGTCGAGCCTCCCTCTAACGATCGATCTCTCCTGAAGTTCTGTCTTCTGAAGTTCTTTTCACAAGCCGACGTGATTTATTGTTTTTAAGTGTCTGCTTCTATCTTCTGTGTTTTTCGTCCCGTTTGACAACTACACTTTGGATTACTTCTATCCTATGGTTATGGGTTTTAACGCACAAATATGCGTTTATTTGAGGAATCAACTCCTTGCCCTGAAGAATTCTCGTGCCGGCCTGATGAGGGGGGCCTATCGTGGATGCAGAGCCAGAGCTAAGGCTAAGCGGCTAGCAGCGTTATAAGCCTTCGGTACCGTCCGTAATCATGGGAAATGTGAACCCTCTACCAAATAAGACCGACGAACTGGCTGTGCTGGTGAAAAACATTAAAGCGTACAGGGAGTGCAGTTTGCTGTGACTTAGGGAAACGTGGCTCACGTCTAGCATCCCGGAGCTACCCGGCTTCAGCGCTGTTAGGGAAGACAGCGACACAAACGCCTGCGGGAAGCGGAGAGGAGGTGGACTCGCTATCTACGTGAACACGAGGTGGTGTAACCCTGGGCACAAAGATTTCCATCTGCTGCAGGGACGTCAAACTTTTGGCCTAGCGAGTGACGTCATCCACTCCGCTGTTGCTAAACTACAACGCAGCACCCCAAGGCCATCCAGTTAATCTGTTGATAAACAACAAAAGGATACTGCTGGAAGTATGAATTTCACTACGGGGATGAATAAAGTATCTAACTAACTAACTAACTACAGGTGTTGGCTCCTTTCAGCTGCTTTAATGTATCCAGCTTGCTCAGACTTTTGTTTTTGCTGGCGGGGATTAACACCAGGTTTCATGTCGACTCGCTGGCGGAAATTCGTCCTAGCACATGCCAGAGAAAATATGAAATTAGTCTTCTTTTGCCATGCGGTTCCCTTTGGACTTCCTTAGTGCGTCTCCTACCAATGCACATGCTTCAGCTCCTATCTAACATACTTGACCGCTAGCGTTGAATTATTACACACTGTCACTTTAATAGTGTGTGAGTGTGTGAGTATGACTTTGATTTTCATTCACAGGAATATCAGAAAGAATTCCCCGACATCCCGATCGGCTATTCTGGCCACGAGTCCGGAATCAGCATCTCCGTGGCTGCCGTTGCTCTGGGTGCAAAGGTAATAGAGCGTCACATCACACTGGACAAGACTTGGAAGGGAAGCGACCACGCCGCCTCCCTGGAGCCTTCCGAGCTGGCCGAGCTGGTTCGTAACGTCCGATTGGTGGAGAGAGCTCTCGGAAGCGGGATCAAGACCCTGCTTCCTTGTGAGAAGCCGTGCCGGGACAAGGTGCGGTTTCGCCTTTCTTTAAGACACGTGTCGGTTAAAAAAATTAAATCATTGTGCCTCCTTGTCGTTTTTTTTTTTTTCCCCTACATATAAGGAACAAATTCTTAACAGGGTTGGGTAGGGTTACTTTAACTTGATTACTTTCAATTACTTTTGGATTACTCCAATACCAAATATGCTAATAAAAGACAAAAGAAACTAAATATGAATGAAATGATGACTCACAACACGTGGTAAGCTTTCTCTCCTGGCTTTGATCTCTTTGATCTCCGGCAAAACGAACATAAAATGCGACAGAAACAAAATGAAAATAAATCCAAACAGCTTGCCAACATCATTTTTGCCGTTCCATGTATTCCGTTACTCCCCAAGCCTGCACAAAATTCAGTCATTTTATTCATATTTAGTTTCTTTTGTCTTTTATTAGCATATTTGGAATTGGAGTAATCCAAAAGTAATTGAAAGTAATCCAGTTAAAGTAACCCTACCCAACTCTGATTCTTAATGCTACTTTGGTTTGACATGAGGCAACAACTGTTTAAGGGAAGAAAAAAAGGGACAGACTGAAGAGATCTTTTCTTCCTCATGCCATGAGGCTCTTTAACTCCACCCGGCAGAGTAAAGGCCCACATTAAACCACACCACCTACATTGGATATTACCGAATCTTACTGCAATATGTATTCTGTGTAGCACTATTTAGTTACTCTATATAACACGCTACAGTGGGCATTTGCACGTCACACTGGGTATTTGTATATTGTATTCTTTTGGCTTTATTATTGTACTGTTCTCAGCTCAGGGATGCTGCTGGAAATGTGAATTTCCCTTCGGGGATGAATAAAGTATCTATCTATCTATCTATCTAGATAAAAATAACAATTCAAACAAAAGATGGTAATAAACTTCACAAGTAAGAAAATAAAATGATCAAAACACAGCTGAAACATACTAAAGACTAGGGTTCTCCAACCTTTTTCAAACTGAGACCTACTTTTTTTTACTAATTAACGCAAAGGGCACCCAGTTTGATGTACATATCTAAAATAACAACTTATCATGTTATTACTATGTTATTACCAGTTTTTTTATTGGTGGATTTAAATAGACTCAAGCAACCACTAAAAAATAATCTTACCAGAAAATCAGTGACTAAGGACTCGTGAGGTATTTTCAGAGCAGGTCCGCGGGCGCCTTGGCTGTCCTTAGATGGCACCACGTTGGAGACCCCTGCTATGGACATTGGTGAAACCTGTTCCAAGGAAACTTGTAAACCAAAGTCCTGTCTTTGAAACATCTGGTGAGGCGGAGAAACACAAAGATTGTTTACTAGATAAATTAACATGCTCAATAGTGAATATCGTTCACTGTTAGAGCTCATAATGTCATTAACGGACAAAATATTGACATTTTATCATTGGTGTTGAAGGAACAGAAGCATAAATTTGTTGCCGATTTAAATTTGATTGTATTTCGAAATTGGTGAACTTGCTAATGAGTCAGATGTGATTTGGGCATCTCATCAAAATGATTCTGTCTCTGTTTCAGTTTATTGGTATCCTCATTCTTACGTTGAGATTCTCATGGGTCCATTTGAAACATAACCAAATAGATTAAGTACAACAGATAACAGGAGAAAATAAAACATTAGAGATTGGAAATTTAGAGCTTTTCAGGATTGCGGCACGATTTTGTGCCGACAGGAACACAAGTTACAATATCAATGGTGGTACAGAATTTAATATATATTTTGAATGTATGTACATTTTTATTGTCTTAATGTGTTTGTGGTTTTCTGTTTTGTTTTCTCCGATAACATTTTCAACTCTGCAAAAAGAAAAATGCATTACAGAAATAGGAGTACTGTAATCCTTTGATTATCACGTTGAATGAGGACCAAAAACCCCCGTGATTTGCAAAAATCCACGAAGTAGCCCCCATTTATGCGCTCGATAACACAATAATCAACCGGCAATAATGGATTTCAGCTGCACGGTTGCTGTTTATTTTAGGTATAAAAAACTGCAAAAGAGCCGCCCATCATGACTGATGTACTCTCTCAGCCCCCGCTCTCAGCAATAGTTTACTGGGGATAATGGATCGCAGCCAAAACAGTGCAGTTCATTTTACGCACCCCACAATAGCACGCCTTAGCGGCCTGAACTGAAAAGCGATATGGGTTCTGCCGGTCCTCCATCTCAGTAATAGTCGACTGGGGATATAGAATCGCAGCCACAACTGCGCATTTCATCTTGGGCAGGCCAGAACGGCACGTCTACTGACTAAAGTGACTTCTATCGGGCCCTGTTTGCAGCAATATGTGATCGGGGGACAATAGATTGATGTTGCAGCCCTAAAATAAACCGACACTTCTAACTCTTCTTTTTCTCCAGCTAGGGAAGTCGGTCGTGGCCAAGGTGAAAATCCCTAAAGGAGCCGTCCTCACCCTGGACATGCTTACCGTGAAGGTGGCCGAGCCCATGGGCGTGGCTGCCGAGGATATCTACCAACTCCTCGGCAAAACCGTCAACGAGGACGTGGACCAAGACGAGAGCGTCTCTGCTGACGTGGTGGACGACTATGGAAAGAAAGCCAAACGCTCTGGTTAGAAGAAACATTTGAGGTTATATGAGAAGCACTTGAATCATAAGGGAATTCTAAGGTGGGTGATTCACTTTCACATGATCTAAAAGAAAAGAAAGCTTTAATTGTCTGCCGTGAGGGCCACTTAGTGCTGCCGAGTCACGAAAGACCGACTGAAGACAAACCAATCGACTGTAAACAGAAACGTGGTGCTATGCTACTGTTTATCCTCAACAACTTGCACTACATTGTCACTTTGGAGTGGCAGTGTGTTTGTCTAAACATACAGAGATTGTGCCTAATAATAAAGAGACTGATTTCCTATTCTAGAATCGATTGATTTTTTTTTTTTTAAAGGAGTAGTTCGGAATTTGAGGGCGGCACACGAGCTGAGTGATTAGCGCGTTCGTGGCGCAGTTCTGAGGTCATGGGATAGAATCCAGTGACCAGCTTTCCTGTGCAGAGTTTGCATGTTCTCCCCGTGGTTGCGTGGGTTTCCTCCTACATTCCAAAAACTTGCATGTCAGGTTAATTGGCCGGTCCAAATTGTCCCGAGGTTGCGAATGAGCGGGTGAGTTGTCTGTCTCTGTGTGCCCTGCGTTTGGCTGGCTTTCAGTCCAGAGTGTCCCCTGCCCACTGCCTGAAGATTACTGGGATGGGCCCCAGCACCCCCGCGACCCTACAGAGGATAAGTGGTGCAGATGATGGATGAATGGATGTACAAAATTTGAAACTATTTACTCACTGCCGCCATCTCCTGCCTTGTATCATCAATGCAGCCTTAGTCGGCTCGTTCATGATGCACGTGCAAATACATGCATTTCTTAAACATACCCAACTTTTTTTTTTCCAAGGGTTTTTGGGTTGGCGTTTGGACTCAACTTGAAGCAGGCCTTTTCTTTCACCATTTTCATGCTAAACTAATAAAGACAAAGAAACTAAAACAAAGGTTCAGTCTCCATCACTTCCCCCAACCCCTATTCTTCCTACCTAATTTGGTCCGCCCTGAACACCTTTGCTGAAAATAAGATAAAAGAAGATGGGTGCAGTGGAAAATAAAAGAACTAGGGTCCTTTGAATCCAGTTGGGCATCGTTAACATACTTATTAGAGAAAATGTTTAATTGAAAAAAAAAATTAAGTACACATCAAATGACGCACTATACCTTTAAGGTAATTTGTAGGGTGCTGATTTTCAGTGAAGAAAATGACCAAAAGAAAATTGAAAAAAGGCTTATGGGAAAAAAATGTGTTAATATCAAGTTTAAGAGTGGGATGCATAGTTTGAGCTATCCTTAAAAAGATTAAAATTAAATGTTTTCTCTTATAAGTATGTGTTAATGATGTCCAACTGAGTTCAAAAAGCCTTTGTATTTCTGTTTCCACCGCGCCTTTCTGCTTTTAACTTTTATCATCGGCGCTCCGGCCACAAAGTGAATTTCACTGACAGCGCGGGGTTGGGGGCAGGGGAAACCGTGATATCACCCGTGTGATCGTGGTTTTATTTTATTTTAGGATAAAAATGGTGACAGTAAGAAAAGGATTATTTCAAATACAGTCCAAATGCCAAACCAAACCCCCAAAAATATGAAAAAGGAGGAGTTTATTCAAGCGCATCAAAGAAATGCACATTCTGGCACGCGTCCCAAATGAGCTGCAATGACCATTTCAGCCAGAAGATGGCCTCAGAAAATAGAATTATCCGAAATTACATACATCACCTTCAAGGTGAGGCGAGCCATGTGAAGTTGGCTTTCACTCGGGAACGACGCTGTTGATATTTCATTTTGCAAGAAGGAAGTACATGCATATCAAAATGGCAGCTCCGCCAAGCTTTTATCAACAAGACATTTTCTCTAAAGCTCATGTGTCTACTTCCAAGTTTTGTTAGCCACTACCTGGACTTTGGCTAGTGTTTACTGATCTAACTTACTACAAGTTAGCTGTTTTAATTTGTAAACAAATACTTTGTGTGTCCTTCTTTTGCTAATGTTTTTGTTAGCTGCTAGACTGAATTTGTCCAATGTTTGCATACTAACACGACAGAGCTAACTTGCTACAGTCGAGCTATTTTTTTTTAATAACTTTTTATTTCTCACACACACTTTGACAGAGGGTTGATTCATCCATCATACATCAACACAAACAACAAATATAAACAATTGACATACCCATAAATAACAAAAGAAACAACCACAAAAAAATGTTGATAAAAGAAATAAAATAAAAAGTGAGGTGTTTAGACACCAAGTAAAAATTGTGTGAAAAGCTTCCATATTTTCTCGAATCGATTTAGTTTCAGTTGAAGTCTTGCAGTGATTTTTTTCCATAATGTACATTTGCTTTAATTTTTCTCTCCATGGTTTTATTCAGGAGGTTGTGGTTTCAGCCAGGAAGCTGTTATAATTTTCTTTGCTACCAGAAGCAGGTACAGTGGAACCTCGCTAGTTCGCGGTTCCACTTTTGCGGGTTCAGAGCTTTGCGGGTCTAAAAAATATACCTTACCTTCTCAATAAAAGCATTTATTGACTTGACGCCATTGAGCGCGAGCTTATGTCAACTGAGGACACGGTGTGGACACTCTTATTGTGAAGGGGAGGGGGAGGCCCTGACACAATGCTTAGTCATGGTGAGTTACCGCTTCGCTCACCCCCCCCCCCCTCCTTCAACTCCTCCCACCTCACCCCCTTCTTATGTGGCGCTCAGTTTATCGAGGAGGAACTCAGCGACGTAAGTATATTCTCTTCTGTCACATTTCATCTCAAGTTTGACTTTATTATACCAAAAGCGAGCGGTTGTTTGTACTACCTAAACACGGCTAATTGTGTGTGGTTTCGTGTATTTGTTGTAAAAGCCGTTCGATGCCGCTAGCTAAAGTACGTCGTTATTGTTAGAAGGTAGCTCTTTCACTTTCATTAAAATGAAAACAGACCATTTTTTTAACTGTTGTTTCCCAAAACGCTTCACAAACACTCCTCAAATATCACATTTTCACTGTTTTTATTTTCAATATGTAACCGGTAGTGTTAACAAGCGAAATAAACTGCGATGGCTGCATGTGGTTGAGAGCGGTTAATACAATCATACCGAATGGTTCATAGTGGTTTCGCCGCAGTTCTGTTCCGTGTAAATTGATGATGTAAGACATGGCTACACTTGTGGGTCATGTTTTGGTAAATTCAGTTCCAGTGTGAAGAGTTCTGGATGAGTCACCCAATAACTGTATACTGTATACCTGTATATGTTTTTTTAAGCATTTTTGAAGGGGTGCCGCTACTTCGCGGATTTTCAGTTTTCGCGGGTGGTCTCGATCCCCATTAACTGCGATAATCGAGGGATTACTGTATTTTTATATTTTGAAGTGATGGAGGTTGTATAGAAGAATCGCATTTTTACTTTCCATTCAAACTCCCTCCATGTCGGACTGCTGGTTATTTTGTGTCCTTCTTTCAAAGTTTTCTCCCATTCGTTGTCTTTTATCACTACATTAGCTTCTTTTTCCCATTTTTCCTTAACCACCATCTCATCATTACTGAGATCCATTCGCAGAGCTTTATACAATTTTGAGATGACCCCCTTTTCGATTGTCCTTTTGAGTATGATATGAATAATTCCTCAACTTTAGTTGGCTCCTTACATATTTTCCCCCGTTGATCATGTGTCTGGAGGTAATGCCTGAGTTGCAAATATTTTTAAAAAAAACATTTTCTAGGTAGGTCAAATTCTTCGAAGACTTTGGTAATCAACATCAATCCTTTTTGGGCCCATTTGTCAAATCTTACATCCATAACCCCAGGTTTAAAGTCTGGGTTTTTCAATATTTTTGTAGCCCTATTCACAGACCTTGATATATATATATTTTTTTGTATTGTTGACCATTTTTCAATAGTTCCCTTATTCCATTCATTCTGGATTTTTAACTTCTTCCACATCACTACTCCAGTGTTCTCGTTTGCCCGCGTCCCTCCGTCCTAGACGCATCATTTTTGCTGGGGACGCATAGAGTCAAATCAACGTGTGTCCCCGGGACGCAACTTTTTTTGACACAAAATTGTCATTATTACCCGATTAGTTTTTTTTTTTAACTAAGATTTACCGCACTCCAAACTTTTCGTCAGGCAGATCCGCCATTGTTGTTTTGGTCTCGCGGTTTGAGTTTTTGCCTGCACGCCGATCTCGGCAAACAAGATCTCGTTGCTTCGAGATTACGTCATGGTTGTGGTGCTTGTCGTCAAGTTAAGGTGAAAATCAACACAAAATTGGTAATTTCTTCAGTCTCAGTGATAAGTCGACACATAATGCAGAAAGTGATAACGGCAATAATTCCGACATGAAAAAGCAGTGGAGAAATTCTTCAGAAGATCGCGAAGGCAAGGAAAACACATGCGTTGAAGCGAAGAAAATAAAAGAATACTCCTAGCAAGAAAAGGACTTTTCTGCCAAAATGGACTAAATTATATTCCTGGTTATGCTATGAGGAGGATGATAATGGAGGCTACATGTTCTGTGACAAAAAAACAGGATTGCATAAATCATTTTGCAATACGAACTTTCAGAAAAGCACATTGGATCGGCACAACGACAATGAAAACCACAATTTAGCTATGGAAATTCTGTTGCTGCGGGAAGAGAGAGGCAAGTATAAACGGATACGACATCAAAAAGAAGACTTGGCCATGCTTTCACTGCTAAAGATAGTTAAGTGGATGGCAGTATTTTGTATAATGTACAATATTGTGAACTGAAAAATCTGAAGCGATAACTGTTTTGTAATACCATTTAACTGTGATGATTAAAACTGAATGAAAATATAGATTTATATAATTATTTCAGCAATATTATTTTGTATAATTTACAATATTGTTGTGAACTGAAAAATCTTGAAGAAATAACTGATTTGTATTACCAATAAACTGTGATGATTAAAACTGAATGAATATATAGATTTATATTACATATTTGTCGTCGATTTACAATTTCAACCTCGATAACACTAAATTTTGGGGACCCATAGATCTCTGTTGGGACCCATAGATTTTTGAGCATGCGAGTCCCCGGGACCCATCCCTTTTCAGAGGTAAAATGAACACTGCTACTGATATGAATGGTAACGATTTCACAAGCACATTTGGACCGCTGCTCCATGTCCACCCATATTGTATCTTTGTCTCTAATAATCCACAAAAAAAGAGCTTTAATTTTGAGCTGCCCAATAATAATATCTAATATTGGGTAGGTCGAGGCCCCCTTTTTCTTTAGAAGCTAAAAGGGTTTTGTATTTTATTCTAGGTTTCAGTCGAGCTATTTTAACTGGTAAACACGTACTTTGTGCGTTACAGCCAGTCTGTTGCTGTCCTTAGTCAATTGGATGATGCCAATGTATGTGCGGCAGTGTTTAATATACTATTATTATCATTTCTTTTTTAAATATGCAAGTGCAATTCGTTTGTTGCATTATCATCACCAGAAGCTAGCTGAACTGCGGCTAGTGCTTACATGCTAACACTACAGAGCTGACTTACTTCACTTAAGACCTTTATTGGGAAACACGTATAGTCTGATCAGGAAAGTTGTAGTGTGAGTGAAACATTAAAGTACCACTGTGTTAAAGAAATACTAAGGTTTTTGTACCACTACGAGGCACTAAATATTACACACTGTCCCTTTATTGTAATGTACAAGGAAGTTGTTGTTTGCTGTGCTACACATTAAAGAACTGCGTTTTCAAAGAATAAAATAACAGTAATCATCACACTATTCCAAAAATGAATTTCCCGCCATATATAACATTTTATTTTGTATTTTTGTTCCTTTATTTTCTAAAAAAACGCTATTCTGTACTCAAGTGCACTATTGTTTTGTCCAGCAGGGGGTACAATAACATGATGTATATAAACTGGTAGTGATTGATAGTCGCCGAAGAAGACGAGTCAGATTACAAATTTTAAATACGAAAACAAGTCAATTTGTATTTTTTCAATTCGAGATTTGACAGGTAAGTTATAATGTAAATGACACATTCATGTAATAAATGTGAAAGTTAAAATGTGTAGAAAGTAAATATGTTAAGTAGTGTTGGTGGCAATAATGATGAGATGCCAATGTAATGTGCGAAAAGCTAACTATGCTAAAAGCTAAATAACGCTTCAGAGGTTTCCAACTCGGCAAAAACTAGTCGAAAATACGTTAAAATGATAAAATTCTGTCTCAAAGACGTCTTAAATATTTGAATGGCAAAGTTTGAATAAAAAAACTGTCATTTTTAAAAAAACTTTGAAAAGATTACGTTG
Organism: Urocampus carinirostris; assembly: GCF_059441175.1. Classification (NCBI taxonomy): domain Eukaryota; kingdom Metazoa; phylum Chordata; class Actinopteri; order Syngnathiformes; family Syngnathidae; genus Urocampus; species Urocampus carinirostris. The sequence goes on from NC_142356.1 coordinate 8,758,511, forward strand.
GAAGTTACATTTGGACCACTTTAGTGCAATCAAACACTATATGGGCTATTTTAGGAAATCATTTCTCTGATTGGATTTTGTTGGAAGCACTCAAAGGACTTTTAAACGAGAATTTAATAAACATATAGAGCCAAAGTGTGTAAGTTTGAAACACTAGATGGCACTGTTTTGAATGAAAACCAGTGTCACATCAGGCAGCAAGATGTCAGGCAAACATGGAGGCAACCTTAGATATGGATACCACTATGTTAAAGAAAAAGATTTTTCTCCACCTATGATTTTTTTATTTTGATTTTTACATTAGCATGATAGTTTTACTGAATACAAGTTGTTTGCACTATTAGGAGCAGGGTTGGGTAGGGTTACTTTAACTTGATTACTTTCAATTACTTTTGGATTACTCCAATACCAAATATGCTAATAAAAGACAAAATAAACTAAATATGAATAAAATGACTAAATTTTGTGCAGGCTTGGGGAGTAACGGGATACATGGAACGGCAAAAATGATGTTGGCAAGCTGTTTGGATTTATTTTCATTTTGTTTCTGTCGCATTTTATGTTCGTTTTGCCGGAGATCAAAGCCAGGAGAGAAAGCTTACCACATGTTGTGAGTCATAATTTTATTCATATTTAGTTTCCTTTGTCTTTTATTAGCATACTGTATTTGGTATTGGGAGTAATCCAAAAGTAATTGAAAGTAATCAAGTTAAAGTAACCCTACCCAACCCTGATTAGGAGGTACTGAATAGTACACACTGTCCCTTTAAAATTAGTATATGTCAATTGTTTTATCATTTTGTATTGCAGCTTTTTCAACAAATCAGTCGGTATTTTTTTTCCCTTCTGTGTTTCAGCAAATGCTTCGTCTTGTGTGGAAAGGGGCTTATTTTAATTCCAGTTTGCTCAAGTTATCTGTGGGACCACATGCCGCCTTGAAGAAGGGATTGCTTCGTTCCGCGGGTTATATAATGAGTTTAACCCTGGCAGGACATTGCACAGGTCTAAATTTAGCTGCCACTGCCTTTAAATAATATAAACTTAACCTAATGTCTTTTCATCAGTATTTTAGAATTGTTTTTGCAGATTCAAGATGGAGAGCCAATCATTCTCTAAGCCATCCACAGCAACATTTACTGGCAAGTAAAAGTGAGAGCCCCGCTTCATTAAGTACGCTAACGTTTAATTGGATAGGAACAGTGGGAGACGGGAAAAAACGGGTCCGGTTATTTTAATCCAACTTTGTGTGCTGTGGTTGCGTCAAACGTTTTTCCCTTATTTTAAATTATTTTCACTTTTTCTGTTATTATTTTTAACTGTATAATATTTTCTCACACTCCAAGGTTTCTTTGGAATCATCTTTATTATCATTGTTCTACAACGAAATTAGGGCTGCACTCCTCTTGGCAAGTATACTGTATACAAATAATAATAAATAGAAAAATATAAAGTATCTACTTCTAGTATTAAGTATTCACACCTAAAATTGACAATAATACACAATCGTGATATTGCACTAAGACATTGCACTTTAAAACTGCGTTTCAAGACTGCAGTTTTGATAGCGTTGGGGTCAAAGCTATCCCTCACTATGTTCGTTCCGGTCTTGAGGAATCTCAGTTACCATCAGCCCGATTGTAACTGTTCGAAAAGAAGGTTGCTGGGGTATAATGAGTCTTTCAGTATGTGTTTGGCTCTGCTTAGGTAGCGAGAACTAAAAATGTCCCTCAGACTGCGCAGGGGGTAGCCGGTGATCTTTTGGGAAGAAATGATACAGTGTGATTGACTAGGAAAAGTGTGAAGCTGTTAGAATTGATGCACCAGTGGGTTGAACACAAGAGCAACACAGAGAAAAACAGGCAGCTGGGCCCTTATACTTGGGCCATGTTCAATCCAGAACAACAAAAACAAGACTCCAGAGCTTGTTGCACATGCAGCACCACACTGTCACGGTTGCCACGGCGCCCAATTGGCCCCACCTGTGTGGCGCCAGCTGCAGCTCGTTGACGGATTGGTTTCCCTTCTATTTAAGCTCAGTGCTCTCACTCACCCTTTGTCAGTCAGTCAACGAACCTCTGCAAGACGTGGGTTTTGACTCTGTCTGGTTTCCTGCTTTTGTTGCCTGATATCCATCCTGTCTGTCCCGTCCTGTCCGCTATCGACCCCGTCTGTCCGATATGTGCTCTTGCAATTGGTATCAATCTCGTCAGCCTCTGGCTTCCTGTCATTCCACGCCAGACTGCTGCCTTACGTCTTCCACCCAACGATCTGGCGTTTGAGTTGACGTGCATGACTGCCCCATTTTCCGTAAAATAAATCTTGTGTGAGAAGCGTCACGCATCTGGGTCCTACTCTTGTTTCAGTTCTTGACACACACACTTGTTTTGCTGATCTCCTGGCATTTTATTGACAATGTCACATTTACATTGTCGGCATTATCTTTAACTACCTAATAACTTTATTTCGTGTTTAGGTGTGTTCATTTTTTGATTCTCACAAATCAAGGTTTCTGCAGGAGAGCTGGGGAATCGCACTTTACCAGGAAAGGTTTGAAAGATGTCTGGAAATTGATGCATCAGCGGGTTGATAAACAGAGATAAGGGTCAAAAGACGGGCAATCAGGCCCTTTTTAATCGGGCCATTTTCAATCAAGATGACAAAGACAACAGACACTAAAGCTTGATTAATGCATGCGGGAGAGGGCATCACTCTTAAACTCTCATCGTTTTGCTGCTCTACCACCATTTTATTTAAAAGGTTTGAAGGACTTTTACAGACATCACGTCAGCAGTGTTCTTCATATCTTGACATGTACGTTTAAGAAATATCTCCAAAAGAACATCCTGCTGGAAAGACTAAATGATAAATTTATAGTTGAGTAGACACCCAAAATAAGAAGAGAAGACAACAATGAATTTTGAACTTGTGAGGAACAGGTGATGACTAAAAAAAAGGAACCTCACAATGCCAAATGTCTTCTAAAGTCTTTTCCTGAGCCCTTCCTTCTTATTAAATCTAAGTTACAAAACGCATGTCCGCATATTGCAATACTACAACTTATAGCTTTTTTTCGCATTGAGTAACACCTTTGAATCCCTTGGTTCAAAAAGCTCGCCGATGATCGCAGTTCAACTTGCTTTTCCGCAGGCCAGTGACCCGACGGCACGCTAGGCTTTATCGCGCCGTAAGCTCGTTGAGACTGACAACACCCATCGACTTGGGTGTGAGGATGAAGAGGACCCAAGGTGGGGTGAGTTAGGTGGGGGGAGGAACGAGCAAAAGGAGGGTGAGGAAGGGATGAGCGCTTGGCTTCTTCGCTTTGCAAGTTCTTCCCTGGGAGGACTATCTCACAGGGAATTTACCGGACCGGGATTTTTTTTCTCCGACTGGAATATTCGGCCTTTTTCAGCGAGGCTTGTGGAGCAAAATCCAACTCTGGTGAGTTTTTCTTTCTGGTACATCATTTATATGTGCTTTTTTTCTGATTTGAAGTGTTTTTGCTGCTGTTTCAATTTGCTTTTTTGGGATATACTATCAAAATTCTTGGGGTTGTTGATACGTTTTTAGTGTAATGGACACTCAAAATAGGGAAAGAGGATATTTAAAAAAACTAGGAAAAGACTGCACAAAACTCCCAAGATGTAAAATTCAACCTGTTCTGAAGTCCCTCACCCTCTCTTTATTAAAATCATCCTCATTACAAAAAAACAGATGCAGTCTAAAGGGTGTGGAAATTGAAGAACAGCAACACGATTGGCAAATGGTGACAATGATGCAAAAGTATGCAATAACAATCAAAAAAGACCAACCCCGGCATGCTAAGCAATCTTCTTTGCAGGTTTTCAGCGGTCAAAACAGAAGCATTAAGTCAAGTCACGTTTATTTATAAAGCCCTTAATCACAAAAATGTCTCAAAGGACTGCACTGGATTACAATTACACCATTACCTGATCTTAAACCAACATGCGGGCAAGGAAAAACTCAAAACCTCAGCCTTGATAAGGGGCATTATCAATGTAAGCAGCAGGAATTTAAAAGAAATGTCTGAATAAATCTCATATGCCCTCCTTCCCTTTTCAAGTTCACAAAATCAAAGAAATAAAACAGCCTTGGTACGATAAGCATTTTTTATTATAAGCGTGTTAATACCAAAATGTGTTCTTCACATCAAGTGTTAACTAAAAAGAACATTGCATGCTTTTAATAACTAGAAATAGAAGCATAAATCAATTTTCCTCAACTCTCCGTGTTATTTTTAGTTTTGTCACTAAATTTGACGTTTGATTTGTGCTGATGTCTACTTTTACACTTAGCAGCAGTGCGGGCCCCGAGGCTTATCTAAGTATATCTTATCGGGGATTAGAGAGCCTCCTAATAAGCTTTGGCTAATGTCGGTGGATGCTCACAGGTTCTTAAGAAAGCTGCTGCAGTCACCGAATATGGACACTATATCTTGCATGATTCCTGGCCGGACAAAATTTTAAAAGTTTGAAACTGTCAATTTGCCCCCAGTTCATCACGTAAGAAGGAGCAGCTTTATGGTTTCCCTTAATAATAAAAAATACTAATATCTTGCATATCCATTAAGCGCACTAAATTAATTTTGTTTGCAATTTTAGTGATATTTAGACTCTTTGTAACTGTAAACTTTCCTGGAGCTCACTCTTATTGTACAGTTGACCCCCAGGATACAACCTGAATCTATTCTGAGGTGGGGATCGCAAAGGGAAATCGCCGTATAGCGGGAGATGGAAACCCATGTTGATTAGCTGATGAGTTCTGAAGAACTGGTACCTCCAGATTAAGATATTAAAATAACAAAATAGTATGTAGTAGGTACTGCTTATGTGTTCTATGTGCCCATATAATTAAAAAACATTATACTGTAGGTCAATATGCATGTTAAGGAAAAATGACATTTTGCTTGCCTTTGGTGTGATGTGATATGAGCTGGTTGAGTGGAGTGGCGGCTGGATGCAGTGTGGGGAAGGATTAAAAACTTTGAAAATCAAATGTGGAAGGATTGCTATGCCTTCAAAAAATCCATTTATTCACCTTTTCATTTTTATTATTTACCCCAATCGTCAATGGGGTATGGCTTTGCAGCTTAGCGAGGGTCGCCATTAATGTGCCTTTGTTATATTTATTCACCACCACAAGCTTGATTCGAAGGTTATTGTACAGAATTGTATCACCGACTTGCTAATATAGAGCGAGAAAGGCATTGTTGTGGTTCAGCCAATAGCATATCAGTATTTTTGCTATGTCATATTGCAAACTAATTGCAGACCAGCATTTGATATGACGTCAACTAATAGCAGACTGGAATCTTGGAGACATAAGTCATCATATGCTCGAACACCACAAAGTTTGAATTTTATGCATTTTTGGCGACGCAAAATATTTACTGCTAATGTTATATAGTGAGAAGCAGTGTATGACGGGAACACCGTGAAATATGGTCTACTGTAATTGAAATGTTTGCAATGTAGAACCTTGCCAGAGCTCAGTCTTATTCTTATAGGAATGTATTTTACCCCAAAATGTAAATCTATATTTTGTCTGTGCCTCCAGGGACTTAATATGAGGAAACCTTTAAATGGGCTAGACCCTGGAATCCGAGTGATGGGCCTCCAGGAACATGCATACCAATCGGTTAAGCAGTGAGGCCTGTCAGAAACGTTAGTGGCCCATCTTTGGGTGGGGTGATTGTCCATACGTCCACACTGAGAACCAAAGATGTTGGAGTCCTTCCTCTCAAGAAGTCGTCAAGACACCATGGATCTGTCCAGCTCTGTCCCGTTGCTCGGACCACGCAGCTGCATGAGGAACCACTGCCATGGAGTGAAGAGAAAACTGCGGCCCGGGAGAATCCTCGGTTTCGTCTTCAGCTTGGTGGTGGTCTGCGCGGTATGTTCATGGAGTGCCTTGTCCCTCGCCACCGCGGCGACAGCCGGTGAGACAGAGGCTTCGGGAGACGCCGAGGTTCCTCAAAGAACTCTCCTGGAGCACCACAATGAGTCCGAACCCGGGACCCAGCCACCCTCAGAAATTGAGATGAATCACGGGGACTACCCCACAGACTACTTTAGCGTGGAGGACAGACGCCAAGGCTACGTGGCGTTTCATATGTTTGGCATGTTGTACATGTTTATAGCCTTAGCCATTGTGTGCGACGAATTCTTTGTTCCGGCGCTAACCGTCATTACCGAAAAGCTGGAGATCTCAGACGACGTAGCTGGTGCCACCTTCATGGCGGCGGGCGGTTCGGCCCCCGAGTTGTTCACCTCCGTGATAGGGGTCTTCGTCTCCCACAGCAACGTGGGCATCGGCACCATCGTGGGGTCGGCCGTCTTTAACATCTTGTTTGTGATAGGCATGTGCGCCCTTTTCTCTAAGGAGGTGCTGAACCTCACCTGGTGGCCTCTGTTCAGAGACGTCTCCTTCTACATTATCGGCTTGCTCATGCTCATCTATTTCTTTTTGGATAATCAAATCACGGTTTTGGAAAGTATCAGCCTACTCATGTGCTACTGCACTTATGTGACGTTCATGAAGTTCAACGCCAAAGTAGAACTGCTCATCAAAAGTCAACTGGGCAGCAACCGGGTGGACATCATGGAGACCGCACCCAAGGTACTGTATGTGAGATTCTTTACCTCGTCTATCCCAGGGTTTGTACGGTGCTTTAAATCCTTAAAAATGCTTGAATTTTATTGTGTTTTTAAGGTCAGGAAAATGCTTGAATTTTGGGTGAAGTGCTTAAAAATTGTTGCCATTGCCATGTTTATTGTCAGTCAGACTCGATAGACCACGCAATAAATAAAGAATAACGTTTAAAGAGTGCATGAAAATGACGCTGACACGCCTGCTCTGGTGGTTTGTCATCAAGGCGTTGTCAAGTGAAGCGTTACTGCCGCCTACTGGTTGCACCCAAGAGGACAGCTCTAGTTCGAAAAAACTGCTCTTTTGACTTGGCTCCTCACATTTTTTTTGATATATTATCAAATATAATAAAACATTAAACACTCAATTTTTTAGTAATAAGCAATTTTATATGTTTTGCAGTGGATCTCTGCAAAAAACATAAAATACATATTAAAATATTCACAGATCTACATTTTTGTTTTAAATACAACACAATTTTAGCTTTTTACACACTGAACAGATTTAAAGTCGAACAACAACACAAAATCCCTTAAAATGTAAACCAATGAAAAATAAATTTAAAATATCAACCATTCAGTGCTATAGATACATGATCAAATGCGTAAAAAAAAATATTTACAATCATATTTCAACCAATTTAGATGGATCCTCTAATAAACACACAAAAAATGTAAAATAAAATAAGTAAAACAAAAGATCAGCAGTTAATTGAATGGGCTCTGCTTCAGAGCAATCAAGATTTGTTTGTTTGTTTGTACATGATTCAAATTGAATCGTTTCTCCGGCGCCGTGATTCAATTGTTTGTTTGTTTGTACATGATTCAAATTGAATCGTTTCTCCGGCGCCGTCACGAATGGCAGCCACTCCAGCAGCTCCCGTGTTATTTTTCGATTGTTCTCAGTTATTTTCGATTGTTCTCAGCTTAGGGATGCTGCTGGAAAAGTGAATTTCCCTTCGGGGATGAATAAAGTATCTATCTATCTATCTATCTATCTATCTATCATTAAAATGAGTCAAAATTTGGCTCATTTTTCGTCTTTCCTTCCTATTAAATGCATTATTATCCAACACCTATAAAACCCTTTTCGTGTTTTTAAACAAGTATAATGTAGGTAAGCTGTGTATGCATAGTTGAAGCAAAATGGCAGAATTCATGTCAGTTTATAGCAGCCCATTGAAACAAAAATATTTGTATATCATCGATAGGAACATGTTGAAATAGCACAAAGTATTTGCTTGAAGCAAGATAGTGACTTTATTTTAATCATCAAAAAAGCGTTCTTACGATTGGCGCTGGATTTCTTCCCTTGAAGGTACTGGAAAAATTGGCCTTGAAAGTGCTTAAGAAATGCTTAAATTTGGCCATGAAAGCGTGTACGAACGCTGCAATCCATGCAATTTTAGCCAATTTAGAGGTTATGTTAGGCCGGAACAGACCCAAGTGCAGACACACGAATTGAACTACAACAATTTATTTGTAGACTAAGGGAATTACAAGAAGAGCTCTGCACATGGGAGGAGGGAAAAACAAGTAACAAAGATCACAGCAGAAAAAGTCCTTGAGGTCCAGAATAGATTTACAACATATTCAGACAGGAGATCAGGAACATCAACGGCAAACTAACAGCTTTTGCTGTCAGCATAGTTCTTAAATACTCTGCTCCAGATTAGAGTCCAGTGCTGGTGATAGTAATAGAAATGGGTGCATCCAGTTTGTCTGCCTGTTGGTGTTCTCTGGAGGACCATGGCATGCTGGATCCTAACAGGTCAATCAAATATTTGAATAAGTAACTGATTGATTAATTAATCTGAAAAGACGAGTTTGATATTTTTATTAAACTTGCCTTGCCTATTGAGCACCACATCATTTTTCTTGATGATTTCTTTGGGGGAGAACGGATGAACAGTCATTTTTCTAATGGGGGTGACAAATTCACTTGTGCATGTTTATTACTAATCTACCACGAGGATTTATGAAGCCATTACATGAGGAACTAAATAAGGCTAGGTAGCTGAGAAGGGGACAAAGTAAGAGCTCCTCTTGCTCTTTAATAAGAGAGCATGAACCTGGAACTCTGGTATGTAATTGTTCTTTCATCAATCCATTATTCGGTTCATCTAACAATCTATTCTTCATCCAATCATCTTGTTTGTCCATCCACAAAATCCATTCATTCCCAAATATCATCATTCTTTCCTTACAAAACTAACCGTTCAAAGCCATCATTAACAAAAGTTTATTCAACCCTTTACTGAATTTTATATGTTGATGTATCTCCCAATTCATAAAACTAGCTATCCATCAACCTAATCCTCTTAACGATTCCCTTGTTTCTAGATCCATTACAGCCGTTCGACCAACACTCCTAGTTCCACGTCTCAATCCATCTAGGAATGTAGTCTGTCCCTTAATTTATTATGCAGTGCAGCAGGGGATGGCAAGTTTAGAAACCTATGGTAATTAGCTCCAAACCCCTAATACCTCAGATGAAAATAAACATTCAAATAACAAAAGTTTAATATATAATACAATTATAAAACTTGACTTGAGCTGGTCCAGTGGAGTAGTGGGTGGTCGCAGACGGGGGAGGAGTTGGCAACAGCGGATTCAAAATGAAACTGATTTAAAAATTCCCACTTGGAGAGATTGTCATTCATGCCCTTTCTTAATCGCCTTCTTATTCAATAGTAGTCCCAATTCTCGATTGGTTACAGTCCTATAACTTAGCAAGGGTAGCCTTTCGTCTGCCTTCTTTAGATATGTTTTTGCATCTCCCTTAGAATCCCTCCAAGCCTTGGGACCTATAGTGAATTAATACAGTGTAATAAATACAGTATATAGTACCAAGCACATGAGAATCTGAACTAAACAAAAATAGAAAAAGATTTTGTGGGTGGTAGTTCACCCAATAGCATATCGGTATTTTCATGATGTAGTGATGCAAACCAATAGCAGACCAGCTTTTCAAATGACATCCACCAATAGCAGACAGACATCTGAGGCATGAACGCAAAGTTTGACTTGCATGCATTTTTGAGCACGTGAAATGATTTTTTGTTGCTGTATGATGGGGAAAATGGCGTAAAAACATCTTATTCCATACTGTGAAGTGAAAACGTCACAAGCTGGGGTCGCATATACTAAGGGGCTACTGTATTTGCATTTGCATGCACACATATCATCAGCTCCCTACAAAACACGGCAAAAAGTTGTGAAAATACTGGAAACCTTTTCACGTCTACCTAGGGGTATCCATTTCTGGCCAATCAGTGTTGCCGATGCCAACTTTGAGGTCATGCTAGGTGATGATCCAGGAGCAGCCAAAGTGTTGATACACCACCTGTTAATTAACAGAAGGTTAAACTTGTGAATTGCTCCGAGCGAGGATATAAATGTTTGACGGTAGCAGACGGGGGCCCGGGCCACGCCCTCCTTTCGTGCTGACTTAAAGATCAGGCTCCATCTTTAGTGTCTACTTTTAGAAAAGAGGTCCAGACTCAAAAGCGTTTAGCTCGCAGAACGGGGGGCTTATGTAACAGCGCAATGACAACCTTCTTGTTTTCGGTTAAAGATATCGCATTTTTAAAATGAATGACCATTCTCTTTTTGTCATCTACATGACATTGCGAAGAGGCCTCTTCAATCAAATTCATTCTTAGGGACGATGACTTTGTTTTTTTTCCTGCAAGTGCTCTTTGCAGGTTAGCCTGTCCTTGTAAGGATGTACCCACAAAGGCAATCACTTGACTTGCACTCATCCAATCACTTCACATTAAAAATCCAAATGTTGGACTGTGATTTGAATTTTGTTTATTTTCATTGATTACAACGTGGTGTACATTATTACCAACAAAATCAGACGGGGCACTCCAGGATAAACATGTCCTTAAACGACTTTAAAGGGAAAAAAAGGATTGAAATAATTAACATTAGAAAAGATAGGCAATATTTATAAGGTAGTGTTTGTAGACAGGCCTAAGTTGTAAGTGCATCAGAATATAGTGCAATGACATTAGCAGAAACCTTGTGCACAAATAAGAAAACTCAAATAAATATAAATCTATAGAAATAGGAATGTACTGCAAATAGATCTGTTCAGCTGCTCCTCTTGCACTCTTTGCACTACTGTATAGTACTCATAGCTATAATTATTTAGTATATTACTTAGTATTTCAATACTCCAACTCAATACTACATATTTATATCTGTACATTCAAGGAAACTGTGCGGGTCAGATGTATCGACATCTCGTTCTGTATACATGTGTACAAGAATGACAATAAAGTATATCTGTATCTGTAGCGTATTTATCTTGTTTCTAAGAACAAGTTGGAGAAATCTATGGTTGTGGCCAAATGTAATTACATCCTAAGCATCCTGTTCGTGCATTTTCTTGAGTAGCAGAGGAAAAAGTCAATGACAAATTAAACTGTGATTTCGTTTATTTGACGGTAGAATTGCCGGTTCATTGAAAACGATTGATGGTATACAATAAATGAGATAAACATGTTTTAGGTGTATCATAAAAACAATGTAAAATCTAGCAGCAACATTGTGCAAAAATAAAGAATAAGATATGAATATAAATGTTTCTAGACACAGGCAAAATATTTTTTCCAAAGTTTTGTGTTCCTGTTATGAGTGATGATGGCTCTGGGAAAGAAACTGTCTCTGAACCTGATAGTCTTTGTTTTAAACCTCCTAAGACCCGGTGTCCACACGCGTGGACATAAATGCACATCAAACAAAAAGCTCGAGTCTTATGAGGTTAAGGAACCCTGAGCATCTACCAGAGGGCAGAAAGTCAAAGAGGTGGTGGCTGGGATTACAGGAGTCCTTAATAATGGTGCCGCCCATGTCCTCAAGACCAGGCAGAGAGCAGCTGATGATTTTTCTTGGCTGTGTTGATGAACCAATGTTATTTTACTTGGAACAAGGTCAAATTGCAAAACTAGGACGACAATATTAAAACAGACCTGTATTTTAGGCGTTGGGCCGGAGAAAAATGCGAAACAAAAAGAAAAATAACCCAGAATTTAGCGTCCATTTCTTTCCTATTATGCCAGGAACTAAAACCCACCCTGTCCTTCTTTTTCTCTCGGCTCTGACAGTTGAGTGGAAGCTTTTCTACACTAAATCATGGGACATCAGAATGTGAGCAGCTCCTACTGTTTGGAATAATACTTCCTAGCTTATTCAATCAAAACTTTTGGAAGTTAACCATCTGCATTTTCAATTTTTATGGTTTGCTTACCTTTACCTGGTAAACATTTTGTATTTGCCCCACCCAAGAGTGGCACAAAACTGGGGGAAATTAGACAAAAAGGTGTTTTGAATCCAAGACTGAACATGAGAACTCCAAAACCAGGATGATGTACTCATCATCTTATTTGGGATTGATTGTAGTTGACGATTCTTTGAGAAAACTATCTGCTGAATCACCTTGCAAGCCCCTCCCTTCCCCTGTTACAATTGTCTCAACTGTTCTCAAGAACTGAAGTCTCACACCCCAACATGGCGAGTGGCCTTATTGAGAACATTGAACCTTGCAAATGCTGCGTGTCTTATTCTACCTTCCCGGAACCGGGTGTACTTTTGGCCACATAACTCGCCCCCGCCAAGAGCTTTTCCATTTTTGTTGCAAGGCACTCGATGTCCACCTGTCCTCATGTAATGGTTGCCTCTAAATAATCCCAAAGGTTAATGCTCTTCAATCCCATTAAAGCTGCTAATAATAGTCAGATGCTCTCTGGCGCTAGCAGAAATCACGCCGCGACATTGACTGATGGAGACCACAAAGATTATTTCTCCTCAGATGTCGTCCAGAACCTAGAAAGTCGCCGAAGGAATTTAACTAATATTTACTTTTATTTCTGTCTTTAAAGACGTAGAAATAGTCACAGGTTTCTTGATGACAGCACGGAAGACACCAATCCTCTGTGATCCCCTTAGCATCTTCTTACCTGCAGTGACGAAAGCAAACACGCCCGAGCGCTCTTGCAATCGCTTCGATTGAAAAACGTGTATTGAAAAAAGTCGTAAAAAGGGCTTTGGAGTCAGTGCGGCTGTACAAGTCCCGTAACAAACCCCCAAAAGAGAAAGACAAGCAACAGGAGGTGCTAGTCCGCTTCTCCGTGGCATCCTCTTTCCAGTTACATGCTTCTAATCCAGCGGTTGCCAACCTTTTCTAACCTAAGAGTGGCTTTTATGTTACTGATTAGCGCCAAGGGCTAACTGTTTGATATGCATTTCTAAACAAAAATATGTTATTAATATGTTGTTAACAGGCTGTAACTATTGGAAGTATGGTTAAAATAGGCTCAATCAACCACTTAAACATCTGCCTTGTAAAAAGGCAATGAGAGATCAGCATATACAAATTATAATGTCATTTATAAAACTATTTACGAAGAGACGCTAGTCACGCCAAATATTTGTCATGCCAGTTAGAAAACACATTTCCTACAAATCACAGTGACCTATCACTGATGAGCTACTTTCAGGACCGGTCTGTGGGCTACTCAGGTGTCTTAGTGGTAAACCTGGGGCCCATGTGCACCTGAATTAAATGCTCACTCAAACAGTGTGTAAAAATGGCGCAGGAAATGTGTGTTTGGCCTGTTGTGGGAGTGAACACCGAGGCACAACTCCAGTACGGTTGGAGCATCACCCTCCTTAGTTAAATTTTGTGCAACTGAGAGGCAGCAACTTGCTAAAGCTGAGATGCACATCAATTAAATTGACCAAAATCTGTTGTTGTGGACCTTAGACATGCATTATTACTTCTTTATTTTAAAGCTTGTTGCGGTTGATTAAACTACATGGGAAAATTATTTACATCAAAATTAGACTTGGCAGTACAGGATAACCATGTCATTAGGACCTGTGTTGATGGAAGAATTCCAAGGACTAATCAAGAACATTGTTTTCTTTGTGTTTTCGCAACAGGTCAACACTCCCCCTGCAGATGACGAGAACAAACTGATGGTAAGTTTGCTTCGATGGACGTGAAATAAAATCTAATAACAATGCCCAATGGTTACCCATTCCGCAGGCCAAGCCGAGGTTACAAAGGGAAGGCAGCTGCGCTTCACTGCACAATTCCTTGATGAGAAACAGCATTTTCCAGCTCATGATTCACACTCTGGACCCATTGAGTAATGAAGGTGTGTATGCAGGATAAAATACCCCAAACATGAAGTTGTTGTATAAGTGTTATTGTATATAGATTATTTCTAAATTACAAATGTGAGAAAAAAACACATTCAGATTTTTATATGTAGAATAACATAATGAGCCACCTTAGACGGCCATTTTGATTCTTGCATTCAAATGAAGACATATCACTGTTACACAAATAACCACCAATCATGGCACTTCTTCAGAACACAGATGACGAGCCATGAGCAGTTTGGTCATTTAAAGAAGACAGCAGGTAGCAAAATGCATTGATGTCCATAGGTGTCAACGGCAGCCTAGCTAAAAAAATGGTTAATGTCTATAGCTGTCAATGGCACCTTCACTCAAATTTCCATTTAACGTTTAGTGCATTATGATGCAGAGCAAAAGTTGGCCAGATAGCTTCCAGAAGGAAGTCTAAAATACTGCTTCGAAATGAAAAAAGCTCAGTTGACTGAGCTCAAGTGGGTTGGAAGATTTGATTTCAATTTAAAAAATATGCTGATGTCAATGCATAATCTTCTCTCATAAAAACACCTCACACTGTTTTTTTCTCAGGGTATGTATATATACTCTTTTTAACAAATAAAAATGCATAAGTGGGGCGTTCAATATCATTCACAAACTTGCTGCTGTAATAGCAGCAAAAGCTGGTGCAACAAGTATTCATTTGATTACAAAAGTGCACATTGGCAACAACAACGCGGGTTCCCTCTTCAGTGTGTTTTAAACGTGGTATTTTGAAGTCAATGTCAGCGCAGGATTGAGTAAATGAAAGCAAGCCTGCATGTGAGCTTGTGGTGTTGAATGAGAGAGGCGGCAGGAAGGAAGGTAACAGTGGATGGAGTAGTGTGCTTTTTTCAAAAAGTACTTTTGTATTATTTTTTATCACTAAGACATTAAAATATACAGACAATAAAATTTTGAGAGACAAGTATGGTTTACTTAAATTATTGCCTGCACAGTTCGACTATGTAGCTACGTGACCGTTTTTACCTACATGACCATGTCAATGTTACTGCGCAAGTTTCCCTCTTTTTTTAGAGAACCAACTCTTTCGGTTCAGGTCAAAAATGGCACCAAAACGGCTCTTCATATTGTTTTTGTTGCTTTCATCCATATTTTAATAATTATTATGTAACTTTATGCACAAATGACATAAAAAGTAGAAAATTAAAGCAAAAAAGGTGACGAAATAAACAAAAGAAAACGAAAAAAGAGAGAAAAAAATAAAAGAAACAGGACGAAAACAAGAAAAAAGGAGAGAGAAAAAAGCAAAGAAAGAAAAGTAGTAAAACGCTGGGGGAAAATAGAAAATGTAGTAACCAATAAAATAAAAAGGAAAATGAGAGATCAAAAGAAAAAGGCAGCGAAAAAGCTAGGAGAAAAAGAAACAGAAAGCTAGGGCAAAAAGGAACAAAAAAAAGAATAAATTAAAGAAATAGGGTAAAAAATAGAGATGAGAAAAAACAGGGAAAAATATACGTTTTAGAGTCTCTTTGATCGCTCTTTTGTTATACTCAAATGATTTGCACATTATTTGAATGTAACTAGATATTTTGTACTTCCATTTAAAAATGTGATTTAATACAGTTCTGTTTTGTGCAACCAACTAAATGAATCCACAAAATGTTAGTATTATGTAACAAAATATACTTTTTTAATAACAGAAATCTCGTGTCACCGTTTTTGTAAAAACTGACGTTTTTGAGCCGCACAACCTTTCCAAGAGGACATTAACCAATTCATTAATGTGTGAAAAACCAAATAGTAATGCGGGAACGCCAGCAGAATGTGACTTGATTCGATTTCAGGTTTTAGACATGTTAGATAATGATTTGGTTGCCACACTCGGGACTGATGTTGCTCACCGCTGTTCCAAGCAACGCTTGCAGACTTTGCGTAATTACTCAGACCCGTGGAAGCTTCGAGGGAACATAAGTCAGCTTGAAATTAATTCTTTATTTCAGACATATATAGATAGATGGATAGATACTTTGTTCATCCCCGGAGGGAAATTCACATTTACAGCAGCATCCCTGAGAAAATAACACGGGAGCTGCTGGAATGGCTGCCATACCCATCTATGGCAGCCTAGCTTAAATTGATCTTTGACGTATACAGCATTTTACGGCATCCTGGCTCAAATGGATCATTAATATCTATAGACATTTAGGTTCGCCTCGCTAAAACGGATCCTCGACGTCTACAACAATTAATCGCAGTCTGGCTAGAAATGTATCTTGGATATCGTAGCCTTTGATGTTAGTGTTTCTAAAACGCATATTTGACACCTGTAGTCATTCATGCTAGCCTAGCTAAAGTGGATCTTAACAAATGGTAAATGGTCTGCATTTATATAGCGCTTTTCAAGTCAATGAAGACCTCCCAAAGCGCTTTACAATGTGCTTCACACCATTCACACACACACTCACACACCAATAGGTAGTCAACCATGCAAGGCGCCTACCTGCTTAAAGTATTCCATTTCTCAATTCACCTAAAAACCAAAAGGTTATGATTACAAGTATTATGCGGATTTTCAGTTTTTGTTTCATTGTTCTTATATGATCCAATATGAGTGCTTGTCAGCCTTTTTTTTTTTCTTTCTTTGGGTTTCATTTTTACTCGGCCTTATTAGGCTAGGTTCACATTGCAGAGCTTTTTTTGGGGTGAGAGAGAGTGAAACCGTTTACATTCAACTAAAAGTGTGCCGCATGAGCAGAAAAGGACACGTGATGTCACACCCATTGTGCTCATGTTTGCTGAAGTACTCATGGATGTCAATGGCGGAGCCCCACCCCAAAATCTTGCCTTTCCTCTATTGAATGATCTGCGTGTGGTGTGATTTAAATGTAAATATTGTTAACTACCACTAAAGCAGGGGTCTCAAACTAAAATGAGTCGGGGGCCTCTAAAGCGAATGTCTGGGTGAAGTTGGGCCAAATGGGGTCTTCCACCAAAACAGCTGATAAGAAATTACTGCTAACATCTATAATGATTTATTTTAGCCTCGCTAAAATGGATTTTGGATGTCCATAGCCGTCTATGTTAGCCATGCTATACTGGATCTTTAATATCTATGGCCAGCTGAGCTAAAATGAATCTCTGATATCTATAAATTTATGTTGGACTAGCCAAAATGGACCTTTGACATCTATAGCAGTCCATGTCAGCCTAGCTAAAATGGATCCTTGACGTCTTTAGCAATTAATGTAAACCCCACTATAAAAGGGTCCTTGACATGTACAGTCAATAATCGCAGCCTGGATAGAATGGATCTTGGACATCTAAAGCATTTTTGTTAGTGTAGCTGAAAAGCATATTTGACGCCAATAGCCATTCATGCTAGCCAAGCTAAAATGAAACTCTGATATCTATTCATTTATTTTAGACTAGCCAAAACGGATCCTTGAGGTCTTTAAAAATTTATGTTAGCCTTGCTAAAATGGACCTTTGGCATCTATAACCACTCTGGTAACCTAGCTATGGTGGACTTTTGACGTCTCTAGCCGTCAGTGGCATCGAATGAGTCAACATTTTGTGCGGCTTTCAGGGCGGTTTAAGGAGAAAGCGTCCATCCTTCACAAAATGGCAAAACAGAAGTGTAAAGAAGAACAGGCCCTCAGTGCCAACGGTGTTGGTGAGTGGTGATGTCATCATGCTTTTTTTTCTCTGCTGATGTATTGAGTAGGAATGGATTTTGTTTGACAAATCTCTTAATTTGAAAGTGTGACTTTTCTGCATGTTCTTTCCTCAAGCCATCAAAACCATTCCCACAAGTACGAAAGTCGCCGTGGAAGTCACCCCTCCCATGAACGGCGTGGTTGGAGATGAGGTGACCTTCCCCCTCTACCTTCTCCGGTTCGAATGGCTAACAGAATGCAAACTAACGTGGGGGCGATTCTTCTTCAGATGGGCGAGGAGGAGGAGGACGAAGATCAGCCCCTCAGCCTGGCCTGGCCTGACACCAACAGGAAACGGCTCACCTACCTCATCATCCTTCCCATCGTCTTCCCGCTCTGGCTCACGCTGCCTGATGTCAGGAGAGAGGTGAGGTATTTCGTAGTCATCATATTTGCATGCACACACAAAAAATAAATTGGAGCAATCATGCTTTGTGATCAGAAAAAAAAAATAGACAAAAGTCTTCAGATTTATTTGTCTCACAATAATCTCTTTGATATGGAGGTAGTATAAATACGCGTTCACTGGGATCATTTTTTCCCTTTATTTCCTTTATTTTATTATTTTGTAGTCTTGTTTTTTTCCACACAAGACTCATCAGCAAGTAAATCATTCTATTCTTTCTACATAGTTTTTATTGGTGGAATGGGGGGTTTTTGCGCTCCAAAGCTGCAAGCCCACTAAAAAATCAGTTGGACAGTACGAATGGAAGTAGTACTACTACTTATACTTCTGCAGGAGAAGTGTTAATATGTACTACTATTTCCATTATTACTCTAGTCCATCCATTTTCTGCACTGCTTATCCTCAATGGGGGGTGCTGGAGCCTATCCAAGCTATCTTCGGGCAGTGGGCAGGGGACACCCTGAACTGGTTGCCAGCCAGTTGCAGTATTACTGTAGTGATTGAAATAATACAAGTAGTTGTCGAAATCATAGAGGTAATAATAACAATAGTAGTGTTTAGAGTAACCATAGCAATAACAGTTGTAGTAAACAGTAAAAAATAAAATAGCCGAAATAATAATGGTAATGATAATCGAAGTCATGATAACGGTAGTAGAGTATTCTGTTTTAACTGTAATAATTAAAATAATAAAAGTAGTTGTCGAAATAATAAAGGTAATAATGACAATAATAGTTTAGTGATCAGAGTAACCATAGCAACAGTAGTAGTAGTAAACGGTAAAAAAGAATAAAATACTCGAAATAATAATAATGATAATTGAAATGATAAAGGTAGTTTTCGAAATAATAAAGGTAATAATACTAATGGTAATATTTTGATCAGAGTAGCCATTCCAATAGTAGTAGTAGTAGTAGTAGTAAACAATAAAAAAAATAATAGTTGAAATAATAATAGTAATAATAATCAAAGTCATGACAACAGAAGTAGTAGTAGTAATAATAATAATAGCAGTTGAACTATTAAGAATGATAGTAAAGATAATAATAATTTAGGAAAAATAATACCACTAGCAATTACAATAGTAGTAATAAACGTGGGAACAGCAATAATAGTAGAAATAATAATAATCATAGTAATAGACATAATTACAATAGAAGAAGAAATAGTTACAACACATTTCATCTTAAAGCGCCTTTCTGCACACACATGGTCGCTTTACACAAAATAAATACAGTGATAAAAATTAAAACAGAAATAAAAACAGACAAAAAAATAAGAACATACAGTAAAAACGAGGGTGGATTGTGTGAGGTAGTTTTTGATAAGCAGGCAAGTCTGAAAAGTTGGGTTTAATAATAATAGTCGTAGCAATATTAATAATTATAGTAGTTGTTGTAGTACTAGTAATAATTGTTCTCAAATAAAAATTCAAATAATACCTCAGTTAGGCAGACTGAAATATTGTTTTTACTGTGAAAAGCAAAAAAACATAATACTACTAATAGTAATGATACTAGTAGTACAGTAATAAAACGTGTATTATTATTCATAATATTAGTAGTAATAATATTAGTAACAGTTAAAACGGTTATCGTTGTAATAGTAATAATTATAAAATAATACAAATTTTAAAATAAATGAAAATATTGTAAACTGATAGTGGCTCACTGAACAATGATTGTTACCAAATTAACGCGGTTTCCACTCTATTATATGCTATGCCACAAATAGTACCCTTTTAATTCAGCGTTTTCTCTCAATACATACTAGTCTTACTTATATGCACCTTAATATTGATGTTACTACATGTCCATATGTCCATTTCAATTATTCTTTAATGCTCTCTGTCACGGTTTCAGACGTCTGAAAAGTTCTTCCCCGTCACCTTCCTGGGCTCCATCTCTTGGATTGCTTTCTTCTCCTACCTGATGGTGTGGTGGGCTCATCAGGTAACCATCTTTTTAGTTTTTTCCTTTTCTATTCTGGACCGACAGCGGTCGGGCCGTTAAATATACGACCTCTGCGGCTAATCCGGGCTAATCCGCCTTGAGCCGTGGCCAGCCGTCCACAGGCCACGCCGTCATCTGCTGGTGCCATCAAGCCACAGATCATCAGTCAAAGATGCTGATCTTCCATTTTTGTAACCTTGCATCTTATAACCAGGAGAGAAGAAATAAAAATGTCAATTAATCAATCAAGTATTTGTGCCAGGGCTATGGCTAGGTTGCCCACTAAGAACACCTGCCCTCAGACCGTATCTGAAAATATCTGACCAGTGAGTGTCACAAGCCAGGAACGGAGACAGGACCCAATAGCGTTCGTTTTACTCAGTTTTTATTAAGAAAGAGAGCAGTGCTTGCATCCACGATCCGATTATCGTCGGTCACGGGTAGCTGATGGCAGGAACCCGAGGGTAGTCGTTGACAGCGAGAAACAGGTCGATGGCCAGGAGGGAGGAGCAAAAGCAGAAACCGGTCAGAAAAAGGTCGGCAACAGGTATCAGGCAGGAAAACAGGGCAGGATAATGTCGGAGAGTACAAAAGCTTGCCTAGCTGAGAGCATAGATTTGCAGACGGTCTGACGGGTTCCTTTCGGAAGACGGGAGTTTAAAAAGGGTCCAACAGCCAATCAGGTCCTGTGGCTGTTGGCGCCAACGGGGCTGCCGCAGGTGCCCCAAATCAGTAATCATGACAGTGAGAGGTTTTGTGATCTTCGATTTCTAACTGACATTGACATTTAGTGGTTGACTGAGCCTATTTAAACCCTTACTTCCACCATTTACCACCTGGTAATAACATAGCAGAAGGACAATTTACACTGACAAAAACGGCGACCAGATGATGAAGGTGTTGTATCTTGAGTCAGATCAGGCAGCTTCTCCTGCAGCTGGTAACCATGAAAACCAGTACTATCTGTTTCATGTAGGGGAGCAAATCCCTACCCTGAAAAAACAGCCTGGAGAGGGATGTGCGCCACCAAGCTGTACTTGCCTAAGACACACCACAGGAGATGGTGCCCCGACAACTCTGGAAGGTTAAGGGATCCATGAACCATGAACAACATAATAATAACATAGTAACAACATGGTCCATCCGCAATCAGTATGGTATTCATACATCCTACAGCAAGCACTAAGGCACGCCCACCATAGTTATGGTATCCATCTATAACAAGCAGAGAAAATATGGCCGACGAAAGACCAAAGACACTGATAACCTTTTAAGAGTTGATAAAAACGTTGGTGATCTATGAGGAATTCTTATATCATCTACACGTAAAAATAAATTCAGATTTGGGAGAGATTATGGTATATAGGTGATATGCCCGCTTTGAGACTGGGAGGTCGCTGGTTCGTGCCTCGACCGAGACATACCTAATTGGTATAATGGCGGCGCCCTCTGGCTGCGGCTGCATCGACCCGCTACAACGGGTCAGGTGTATCGACATTTCGTTCTGTGTACATTGTTACAAAGAATGACAACACAAAGGAAATTATTATTATTATTATTATATACAATCAGTTATCCAGTATATCAAAATTATGGCAAGGAACATATGGAAATTACATCACGGTTAAAACTATTTTTTTTTTTGTAGTTAGCTGAGTCTATTTAACACTACTCCTATTAACCTGGTGGGCGGCACCTGGCTGTATTTTCCCAAGACACACCACAGGAAATTGTGCCCCTAGTGGTTAAGGGATCCAACCAACCAACCGCCAATAGTATAGTAACAACACAGTAATAACATGAAAAGTTATTTTTGAAATACATATCAAACTTGGTGCCCTTTAATGCTAATTCGTAACAAAAAGAAACTCTCAGCTTGAAAAAGGTTGGAGGCCTCTGGTATAGAAGTAACCAAATCCAGATGGGCCATACCACAGAAGGTCGCTGAAAAAAACAGGGCCAATATCCTGTGGAACTTCAGTTCCCAGACTGACCAGCAGCTCCTGGCTAACCAACCGGACATAGTGGTTGTGGACAAAGAGTAGAAGAGGGTGGTGATAATAAATATGGTGATCCCAGCTGATGCCAACATCAGGAAGAAGGAACATGAGAAACTGGAGAAGTATCAAAAGTTCCCAGGAACGACATCTGAAGCCTCAGTTCAGAAGAGCGCAGTTCTAGGAACAGCTAGGATGCTGTGCAGAACCTTCAAACTCCCAGAGTCTGAGGATGGCACAGATACCACTCATTTTATGTTCTTCAGGTCATATTTTTAGAGCTTGATATTCCAGGACGTCGATTTCCCACCATCTCAGCATTCTAACAATTTTAAATGAACTGATATCTGATTGTCTTGATTCGGAAATGTATAAAAGAGACTAGATTAAGAGTCCCATTGACCTCATTGCCTCACCACATAGGTAGGAGAAACCTTCTGGATCACAGAGGAGATCATGGGCCTGACCATCCTGGCCGCCGGCACCTCCATCCCCGACCTGATCACCAGCGTCATCGTGGCCCGAAAAGGCCTGGGAGACATGGCCGTCTCCAGCTCGGTGGGCTCCAACATCTTCGACATCACCGTCGGGTAAGTGGACATCAGCTAAGGACCTCAAGCACTTCTCATCATCTCAACATCTCCTTGCAGCCTCCCGTTCCCGTGGCTCATCTACAACATCATCAACGACTTCAAGCCGGTGGAGGTGAGCAGCAACGGGCTTTTCTGCGCCATCGTCCTGCTTTTCCTCATGCTCCTCTTCGTCATCATCTCCATTGCCGCCTGCAAGTGGAGGATGAGCAAGTTTCTGGGCTTTCTCATGTTCCTCCTCTACTTTGTTTTCCTCATTGTCAGCGTCATGCTGGAGGACAAAATCATCGTTTGCCCCATCACCGTATGAACGCTCGATATTTAGCTGACAGGTTTTTTTGGTTGAAGGCCTACTTGAAGAAAACGATGGCCACGGCAAGAAAGGTTCCTCAGTGTGAGGAAACTCTACTTGTGGAACCAATGACTTTACTGACAAGACTTTTGCTCAGAAGATTAAAGCCGACAGGATTTCATGTCAAAGAGCTCCAGAGGAGTGTCTCACGATCACGTGAAGAAACAAAAGACTTCATATACGTGAATATTAGATGTTTAAATTCCCGAATGTTTGATTGTTCTTTGTCAATCCAAATCTTTTGCACGGTTTCTGTTCTTTGATTGCAGGAATAACTCACAGAACAGTATACAGGATTGTAAGGTAAGGTGCCCGTTAACTCTGCCAATATATTTTGAGGTCATAGCTTCTAAACGGTACGTTGGTGTTCGGGATGCCTTTCAACGCATCACAAATTGAGATTACAGAAATAATTTGAGATATTTACAGCAGACCCCCTGGATTCAACATTACTCTGATCTGAGATAAGGAAGTGAAATTGCCGTTATAGCGAGGGCTTAAAATCTAATGCTTTCTGAGTGACTTGTATCCAAGGTAAACCATTAAAATAACAGAATAATATATAGTAAGTACTATTTATTTGTATTATAAATAACATTATAAACAAATAATCATGTAAAGGTTAAAAATGAATGTTATTTACCATTGGTATGACGTGTCTTGACCTGGTACAGTGGAGTTAGTGGGTGGATGCAGAGGCAGGAGGAGACAGTAGATTCAAATTTAAAGGGATTTTGAAACTACTACTTTAAGGATTGTCATGCTCATAGAAGATCCATCCATTCATCTATTATCTGCACCGCTTATCCTCAGTAGGGTCGCAGGGGTGCTGGAGCCCATCACGGCTAACTTCGGGCAGTGGGCAGGGGACACCCTGAACTGGTTGCCAGCCAGTCACAGGGCACAAACAGAGACACACAACTCACTCGCTCATTCACACCTAGGGACAATTTGGACCGGCCAATTAACCTGACATGCATGTTTTTGGAATGTGGGAGGAAACCGGAGTGCCCGGAGGAAACCCACGCAAGCACGAGGAGAACATGCAAACTCATAAATCCGCTCATAGAAGATATCCTTGCTTTAATCGCCACCCTATTCTTCATAATTGTTTCAAGCTTGGTTGGGTATGACTATACTTATTCGCGAGGGTATCGATGCGTGTGCCTTCTTCTTATTTCTATATTATCGTAAACTTCGTTTCCATGGTTATCACCTACTCGCTGATTCCTCTAGCATCACTGCTAGTCTGGGGGCCCATGCATAAACAAATCCGAGTTAGTTACAAGATATTCTAAACTCAACGGAGGGCTGTGGAGTACCGTGGGAGAGATCTCAGCCAATGGTATATCGGCATCTGCACGATGCCGTGACGCAAACTAATAGCAGACAAGCATCTTAGCTGATATCAACCAATAGCAGACGGGCATCTTAGTGACGTAACTTGCACGTTCATGCGCATGAGCAACGCAAAGTTCGAATTTCCTACGTTTTTCGGCATGCAAAATCATTTGTTGTAGATGTTGTAAAGAGGGGCCAAGAAAAACATTGTCATGATAAAACAAGCTAGGGATGCCGTAACCTGGGGGTCTACTGTATTGTCGTGATTACCGTATTTTCCGGACTACAAGACGCTTCGCATTATAAATCCCACCAGCCAAAAAATGCATAACTGAGGAGGAAAAAACAAATATAAATTGCACTGGAGTATAAGTCGCATGACCTGTCAAAGATCCGGTGATCGCTGGGCGAGGGAAGCAGGTCGCTCTGAATGCGGAAGTGGGACTTTTGTGGCGGGAACGGAAAAAAACGGGTCAGTAGCCGGGACAGGAGAGCAAAAAACGTGGTCGGGATCAAAAAACGGGTCAGGGCCGGGGGGGGGGGGAAAGCTGGGAGTCAGGGTAAGAAAAAGCTTGCCTAGGGTAAACCAGTGTTCTCGTTTGCCCGCGTCCCTGCGTCCTAGACGCATCATTTTTGCTGGGGACGCATAGTGTCAAATTAACGTGCGTCCCCGGGACGCAACTTTTTTGACAAAAAATCGTCATTATTATCCAATTATTATTATTTTTTTTTAACAAAGATTTACCGCACTCCAAACTTTTCGTCAGGCAGATCCGCCATTGTTGTTTTGGTCTCGCAGTTTGAGTTTTCTTCTGCACACCGATCTTGGCAAACGAGATTTCGTTGCTTCGGGATTCCGTCATTGTTGTGGTGGTTGTCGTCGAGGGAAGGTGAAAATCAACACAAAATTGGTAATTTCCTCAGTGTCAATATTAAGTCAAAACATAATGCAGAAAGTGATAACAACGGCAATAATTCCGGCACGAAAAAACGGCGGAGAAATTCTTCGAAAGATCGCGAAGGCAAGGAAAACATGTGTGTTGAAGCGAATGATTCGACGAAAGAAAATGGACAAAAGAATACTCCTAGCAAGAAAAGGAATTTTCTTCCCAAATGGACTAAATTATATTCCTGGTTATGCTATGAGGAAAATGATAATGGATTGGACCTTGAGAAGGCATTACAAGTGTGGCAGGACAGCAAACCACGAAGAATATATGAACTGAAAAATCTGAAGTGATAACTGCTTTGTATTACCAATTAACTGATGATTAAAACTGCATGAATATATAGATTAATATTTCAGCAATATTTTTTTTGTATAATGTACAATATTGTGAACGGAAAAATCTGAAGTGATAACTACTTTGTATTACCAATTAACTGTGATAATTAAAACTGAATGAAAATATAGATTAATATTTCAGCAATATTATTTTGTGAAATGTATAATATTGTGAACTGAAAAATCTGAAGTGATAACTGATTTGTATTATCAATAAACAGTGATGGTTAAAACTGAATGAATATATAGATTCATATTATATATTTGTCGCCGATTTACAATTTCAACTTCGATAACACTAAATTTTGGGGAGCCATAGATCTCTGTTGGGACCCATAGATTTTTGAGCATGCGAGTCCCCGGGACCCATCACTTTTCACAGGGAAAATGAACACTGGTAAACTGAGGTTCGCAGACGGACTGACCACAGGCAACAGATAGGCGTGGGTTTAAGTAGTGACAGGGAGCCAATCAGAGTCCGAGGCAGTTGGTGCATCACATCGCTAATCATGGCAGACTTGATATATTTGCAAATGATATGATTGAATCTGTGTTGCCTTGCTACCACGATTGTGACCAGCACCTTTCTCATACCAAGGACTTTGCACGTGTAGCTGTGTCGAGCAGGTTTCACGGCATTTAAAAGGGTAAAACTGGAAAAAAAACAAATATATATTACAATCAAGGTTGGGTAGGGTTACTTTAACTGAATTAATTTCAATTACTTTTGGATGACTCCAATACCAAATATGCTAATAAAAGACAAAAGAAACTCAATATGAATAAAATGATGACTCACAACACGTGGTAAGCTTTCTCTCCTGGCTTTGATGTCTTTGATCTCCGGCAAAACTAACATAAAATCCAGCGTTGGGTAGGGTTACTTTAACTTGATTACTTTCAATGACTTTTGGATTACTCCAATACCAAATAGGCTAATAAAAGACAAAAGAAACTACATATGAATAAAATGATGACTCACAACACGTGGTAAGCTTTCTCTCCTGGCTTTGATGTCTTTGATCTCCGGCAAAATTAACATAAAATCCAGAGTTGGGTAGGGTTACTTTAACTTGATTACTTTCAATTACTTTTGGATTACTCCAATACCAAATAGGCTAATAAAAGACAAAAGAAACTAAATATGAATAAAATGATGACTCACAACATGTGGTAAGCTTTCTCTCCTGGCTTTGATCTTTTTGATCTCCGGCAAAACGAACATAAAATGCGTCAGAAACAAAATGAAAATAAATCCAAACAGCTTGCCAACATCATTTTTGCCGTTCCATGTGTTCCGTTACTCCCCAAGCCTGGACAAAATTTAGTCATTTTATTCAGTTATTTAGTTTCTTTTGTCTTTTATTAGCACATTTGGTATTGGAGTAATTCAAAAGTAGTTGAAAGTAATCAAGTTAAAGTAACCCTACCCCACCCTGATTACAATATGTACATCTGTTGTTTGCTAATCATATAAAACAAAGAATATGCGTCCCAGGACGCCATTTTGACCAGTTAGCTGTTTGCAGTTAATTAGCATACTGTATTATAAACCACTATGGCCAATTTCTTATTATAAACAGCAAACGTGAATCAAAGATATATTGGCGATATAACCTCCAAAGGATACGATTTACGATAACTCACAGATGGTAAAAAATGGCGCGCTAGCAGTCTTCTCTTCCTGTTTTCCGATATGACTTAAACGCAGCGCTAAATGGTGCTAACAAGATGCGATTAAACCAAGCCATGAATTCTTTCACATATAGCCGTAGCAGGACGGAACAGTAACACTAGAGTTTTCAGCAGACTATTTCCCAAGGAAAAGAGATTATTTAACACAGCAGAAGCAAAAAAATGTCAAGTAGAAAGAAACATCACTAACACACTGAAACTCACGAAAAGTTACGGTGCATTCAGTGGTTCAATAGCGGGGACGATCTCCATTACCCCTGCCTCTCCAGACCACTCCTCTCTCCAGCTCCAGCTCACAGCTTCCCTTACTTTCATTTACTCAATCTCGCGGTGATACTGACTTAAAAAGTTCGCGTTAAAACACACATTGGGTTTTTTTGCTAGGGAATTTTGCAATTTCGAACCCTGGTTTTTATGCGCTGGATAGATTTTCTTGTGTGAAATTCTGGACAGTGTGAAATTGCGCATGCTCTGAACATTGAACAGGACTACCCGCAACGGATGAAAAACAAAATCGGTGGCATCTTTAACTACTTTCTCTTGGTAGTCACACTCAATCATTTGGCCTGTAAACACTGTGCGAAAGAATGCAAAACCCGGAGGGGATTTCACGTTTTGTCGGCATGACACCACCCTGATCTCAAACCTACATGAGGGCAAGGAAAAACTCAAAAACAAAGGGACACTGTTTTATATTTGTCCACCCAGATGTCGCTGAAATGTATTGTGTAGCCAAAAATGAGTGCAAGGAAGACTTCAAACTACAGAGACATTTTTCCTCCGATTTTTAACCCAGCATTTTTTGAATAAAAACCAAAATAAGGGAAAATGTATATTTCTAAAAGAAATAAAAAATAGTTAAGAAGAAATAAGAAAAAGAAGCAAAAAACAGCAATAAAAAGAAAAAAGGGAATGGAAATAATTAGGGAAAATGGAGAGCAAGAAAGCTAGAGGAAAGAAAGGAATTAAAGTGAAAACCACAAAATAAACTCTTTTTTTTCCTTTTCTTCTTTGTTTTTTTATTCCTTTTTTCCTTGATATTTATGTTTTGTCCTATTTTTTAATCATTATTTGTATTTCTTTTTTGTCCTTTTTTATTTTTTTATTCATGTTTTCCTTTTTTATTATCTTATTTATCTTCTTTTCAGACGTAATAAGGTGCATTTTGCTGACTTTTGAGGTTCGTATTTTGTCTTAAAGCACTCGTTTTCAGTGGCATGACAGAATACAGCGACATGTCATGAAAAATCAACACACAGTGTCCCTTTAACTTTCATATAAAGGCGGGGGGCACTAAACTATCATCCCGGGACTGCATTTGGATTTGAGACCCCTGGCCTAGAGCAATATATTGTGTCTTATTACCTAAAAAAAAAATAGAAAATACAAAAATTGCAACCTGTCGTGGGTTCAAATCCAGCTCCAGACTTCCTGTGCGGAGTTTGTATGTTCTCCCCGTGCTTGCGTGGGTTTCCTCCAGGCACTCCGGTTTCCTCCCACGTTCCAAAAACATGCATTTCAGGTAAATTGGCCGGTCTAAATTGTCCCTAGGTGTGAATGAGCGAATGAGTTGTCTGTCCCTGTGTGCCCTGCGATTGGCTGGCAACCAGTTCAGGGTGTTCCCTGCCCACTGCCCGGAGACGGCTGGGATGGGCTCCAGCCCCCCCGCGACCCTAATGAGGATAAGCGGTACAGGAGATGAGATGAGACAAAAATTGCATCTGCACAATCATGGCATCACTGCAAGAGATCATTTACCAGAGTTACCTTATCTGGAATCGATTATTTTTGTCTCTAGAGTTGAAATCCTCCTCTTTGTATGCATCTCTATATTTGCATGTGTGTTCCATTCCTCTCTTTGGTTATTCATATACATTGATCACTATTTTTTCCTCTTTGTTGAAATTAAACTCCCAATATGGAGTCTTCTGGGGTTTAGGTGGCCACCATATTGGATTTAAAGCGACAATGAAATAGCTAAACACAAATGCTGTGTTTTACCTGTCATTTTGTATGAGATTAGACGTGGCACTCGAATAAAAGACTTCAAGAGGAAGGTTGGTGTCAGAACCAGAACAGATACAGGACCCAATCGCGTGACGTTCTCACACAAGCCTTTTATTTTACGGGAAATGGGGAGTCATGCACGTTAGGAAGCCGGTCTGGCGTGGAAGGACAGGAAGGGACAGATGGGATTGACAACAAATCAGAATACCGATAACTAACAGGAGAAACTAGACGGGAACAAAAACTGGAGAAACTAACAAACAGGATGAAAAAAGACAAACAAAACTGGAAGCCGAAATTAAACGGGACAAAAATAAACAGGAACAATAGGGACAGGGAATACCAACAGGAAAAAGGACCGAGTCAGAACCCACGTCATGTGGGGCAGAAGTTGGTTTGACGGGCTGACAACCGGAGTAAGAGAGCGCCAAGCTTAAATAGACGTTAAGTCAATCCGTCAATGAGCCGCAGCTGGCGCCACACGGGCGGGGCTAATTGGGCGCCATGGCAACCGTGACACACACCGGCGGGGCCAGTTGGGCACCATGGTAACCGTGACTGTTGGACTATTTTCCTGTTTAAAAAGTACAAGGATTGATATGTAAATGCATCATTTTCCCACTTTTACTTGTCATCTAAAATGGTGGCTGCACATCACCCTTGGAAGTATATACTGTATTGGTCAAACCGTGTTTTATTTTGCATTTGTGTGTATCATTGTTAAGGAAAACTACATTTGAGTCAACTGCAGTAGTCGATTCTATTCTCAGCTATAGTGTTGATGCAGTAACATTTTTCAAACTGTTTTTTTTTCTTCGATGATTGTAAATTGCGCGATGTCACGCGTCCATCGGAACAGTCCATCTTTGGAGATGTAATAACAAATGTTTTTTTTTTAAATATCCATCTAAGTATGGAATTGTTCTACTTGAGTTATGTATAAAAAGTATTCTTGGACCCTCTGTATAAACTGTTATTAAATAAAATCATGCTGTTTATTGTTAATACTGTATTGTAATCTCCCTAGGCCTGATCAAGGATGCACTCAGTCGCTGATCAAATGGTAAATGGTAAGGCATTTCTATAGCGCTTTTCAAGTCAATGAAGACCTCCCAAAGCACTTTACAATGTGCTTCACACTTACACATTCACACACACACTCACACACCAATAGATAGTCAGCCTCCAAACGTTTTGAGGATAATCAAGATGCTAATTTGAGTGCATTCCTATAGCGCTTTTCAAGTGAATGAAGACCTCCCAGAGCGCTTTACAATGTGCTTCACACCCATTCACACACACACTCACACACCAATAGAGAGTCAGCCTCCAAACGTTTTGAGGATAATCAAGATGCTAAATAGTAAATGGACTGCATTTCTATAGCGCTTTTCACGTCAATGAAGACCTCCCAGAGCGCTTTACAATGCCCTTACAAACTTACCCATTCACACACACACACTCGCACACCAATAGGGAGTCACCCATGCAAGGCGCCTACCTGCCTATCGGGGGTATCAGTGTCTTGCCCAAGGAGACTTTGACATACAACACAGAGACTGGAATCGAACCTGTGACATCTTGCTCCCACGACGAGCGCTCTACCTCCTGAGCAAGTCTCGTCGCCAATTTCATAATAACTCGAGTTACTGTTGGTCGAAGTCACACCGACCACGTGCTCTTACAGACTGACTTCAAAGTACGAAGCTTTCGCATTTGTCGCCTCCCTTGCGACACGTCTTTTCTTAAAGGGACCATTCGTGAACACTAACAACAATAACATACATCACAGTATATCATTTTATTTCCATCCATCCATTATCTGCACCGCTTATCCTGAGTAGGGTCGCGGGGGTGCTAAAGCCCATCCCAGCCATCTCCGGGCAGTGGGCAGGGGACACCCTCAACTGGTTGCCAGCCAGTCTATTTTATTTCCATACAGTACAAAAGCAAACCACACGATGGCGGTGGTTATTCCTGTTTTATTTATTTAATTTAAGAAAGATATACACAAAATGCAGACAGCACAAAACTATAATCATATGTACAACTAGATGGATAGATAGATGTCTAGATGGATGTCTAGATAGATAGATGAATAGATGTCTAGATAGATTTCTAGACAGATGTCTAGATAGATAGATAGATGTCTAGATGCGTAGTCACCGATGGTCTAGTGTAGGGGTGTCAAACTCATTTGAACTCGGGGGCCACACGATAGAACAAAAATTCTGTCGGGGGCTAGACTAGTAGATTAAAGAGAAAGAAAAAGAGAAATAAATAGATAAGAGAAAAAGGGAGGGAAAGAGGGGGGAGAGGGCGGGACAATGAAAGAAAAAGAGAGAGGGAGAGAGCGTGAGAAACAAAAGATAAAAAGTTGTGAGAGAGGGGGGAAAGAAAGGGAGAGGATGAAAGAAATCCAAAGAGAAATAGAAAAACAGAAGGAGAGAAAAGAGAAAAGAAAGCGCGAACGGTATGAAGAGAGAAAGAGAAAAGGAAAAAAGGAAGTTAGAGCAAAAGAGGTTAAAAGACACAGATAGAGAAAGAGAAGAAGAGGAAAAGAGAGACAGAGCGAGTGAAAGAGGGAGAGATAGAAAGTGAGATAAAAAGAGAAGATGAGAGAGAGAGTGAAAGAGAGAGAAATAAAGAAATACAAGTAGAGCGTTTGTAAGAGGCACCTGGCTTTGGCAACATCAAGTTGACCTATTTACACCTGCAGCTTGTTTTTCTCTTGCACTTCTCTGAGTCTTGTCTCGCGGGCCGGATTCAATCCCTTAGCGGGCCTGATCTGGCCCGCGGGCCGCCTCTTTTACACCTGTGGTCTAGTGGCTAGGATTTGGCATTCTCATTGATGTGGCCCAGGGTTCGATTCTCGGTCAGGAAAACTGTTACAGACAGACACACCAAGAAGAAGACATCCAATTCTTTTGGAGGAATTGGAAAGAGCAGTGAATATACCAGTTATAATAACCTAATGAAACAATGCTTTAACATCCATCCATTATCTGCACCGCTTATCTTCAGTAGGGTCACGGGGGTACTGGAGCCCATCCCAGCTATCTTCAGGCAGTGGGCAGGGGACACCCTGAACTGGGTACCAGCCAGTTGCACGGCACACAGGGACAGATAATTTGCTTGCATATTCACACCTAGGGAATTCACCTGACATGCATGTTGTTGGAATGTGGGAGGAAACTGAAGTGCCCGGAGGAAACCCACGCAAGCACAAGGAGAACATGCAAACTCCACACAGGAGGTTCGATTTCATGACCTCAGAACTGTGCCGCACTGTGCGGTCAGACGAGGTGGGGTGTTCCTGGCCCGCCCAGGGGGAGGAGTCAGCACGCCCCAACGGGAGAGGCCGATGCCCCGACGTGTCAAAAAGAAGAGACAGCAGAGACAGACGGAATCGGAGAACGGGACATTGGGAAGCTCGACAAGACTAATTAGACTAATTCGACAATAATTCGGCAAAATTCGATGGAATTCACTTAACAATAAATTAAGAAAATAAATCTGCCCCCGTGTGGAAAAGCCTGTCTCTTGTCAATATGTTTCCCTAAATTAAGAAAAGAGCACGCAGTGTTAGGAGAATGTAGTTTGTGTTTGTTTAATGGAGTCAGATAACTAATTCGAACAATTTGGTAAACGCTACATTTATAATATAGTTTTTCCTCTAGCACAGCGGGGCAGTGGTTAGCACGTGTGCGGCACAGTTCTAAGGTCTTGGGAACCTTCTGTGTGGGTTCAAATCCAGCTACCAGACTTCCTGTGCGTAGTTTGTATGTTCTCCCCGTGCTTGCGTGGGTTTCCTCCGGGCACTCCGGTTTCCTCCCACATTCCAAAGACATTTCAGGTGGATTGGCCGGTCCAAATTGTCCCTAGGTGCGAATGAGCGAGCGAGTTGTCTGTCCCTGTGTGCCCTGCGATTGGCTGGCAACCAGTTCAGGGTGTCCCCTGCCCACTGCCCGATGATTGCTGGGATGGGCTCCAGCACCCCCGCGACCCTACTGAGGATAAACGGTGCAGCTAATGAGATGAGATGAGTTTTTCCTCTAACAATGGGATTTAAGTGACAGGTACGAGGTAGCCTAATGTAGGGGTGTACAGTTTCTTCTTGACAAATCTACTGTAGTAAAAAGTATAGTGATTTAAAAATAATCCAAGAAGGTAGAAACCTTAATCAAGTCAATGTAAGGGATTAAATGTCACGTGTTTTTACCCACTCCTGTCTATATGAAGCGAAAAAGTCACACACAAAGCTCCACAAAGTGGCTTTTACAAACAAATGTTTTTGTTGTTGTTAGGAATTAAACAATATTATAAATTTAGCGTTTACCAAATTGTTCGAATTAGTTATCTGACTCCATTAACCAAACACAAACTTCCTAACAATGCGTGCTCTTTTCTTAATTTTAGGGAAAAAATATTGACAAGAGACAGGCATTTTCACACAGGGGCAGATTTATTTTCTTAATGTATTATTAAGTGAATATAATTGAATTTAGCCAAATTATTGTCGAATTAGCCTAATTAGTCTTGTCGAGCCCCCCCATCTTTTCGTCTCTGCTCCTGTCTGTCTGTCTTGTCTCTTCTCCGTCTTCTGTCCTTTTGACACGTCGGGGCATCAGCCCCTCCCATGGGGCGTGCTGACTCTTCCCCTGGGGCGGGCCAGGTGCCAACATCACCTCCTCCTCGCCGGAAGACGCCGCCATGTCTGAAGGACTCACAACAAGAAAGCTTATCAGTAACCTCGTCTCTTTTTCCCGCGTCACCCCTTGTCCTTGTTCTTATGTAAACATAATTCTTGTCCAGGCCTTCCCCGTGAAAAATCCCCACTGCATTTAGCAAAATTTTATTTGTATTATATTAAATAACCTTATAGCCAATTAAATAAAATAAAAAATCCTTCATTGTTGACTTTGATAACTTAATACAAGTCGCTCTCCAACTGCTTGCGCATGCTTTCTGCTTGTTTAAGATGTTACATTCTATTTCTTTCATTTGGCTAGTATAAACTGAAACGAATTCCGCCATTCTGCCTCTACAATGCGCGCGCAGTTTAGCTGCATCACACGAGTTCACAGACACGGAAAGGGCGGAACTAAAGTGCCGTAGTTGTTCACTACGGATACTTTAACAGAGTCGGACAACAACTAAAGTCAAGTCAAGTCAAGTCATTTTTATTTGTATAGCCCTTAATCACAATAAGTCTCTAAAGGACAACTAAAATTGTTGTGCGATGTCACATTTAAATTATAATTAACAAAACGGTTTCATCAGTGAATATGTGGGTCACCAGGCGTATTGTGTCGTCTGTTTCACAAAAGAGTAAGTAGCATTTTGTTTTGTTAGTTTTGTTGACTGTTCGCCGATACTTAGCATTAGTTTGCGTGCGAAAAACTTCAAATCCTATCATTTGCTCATTATTTTCTTAAACCATCCAATCTAATAGCATTACCTGTATTTAAAGATACAAATGGTAACGGTGGTAAAATCACCTACTCTTTGTAATGCCTGGCTTCGGCCTTCTTTCATTAAACGTCTACTCGTCTTTAATGCTTTATGATTAAAGCGATATGTTTGTCACTTTAACAGCAACACTGGAATCCTTGCTCTTTTGCGCTTCGTACTTTGCATTGACATTTCTTTTGTTATCCATTATCCCCGATCGCATATTACTGCGAGCAGGGACCGACAAAGCACAATTGTGGCCTGTGCAGCCCTTTGAGATATTTTGTGATTAAAGGCAATACTGTATACTGCTTTTTCTGCCATTACTGTATTCACTCCTCAAATGAACTGCACTTGTGTGGCCGCGATCCATTATCCCCAATCCAATTTTGCTAGGAGCAGGGGCAAGCAGAATGCAATTTTGTTGGAAGGAGTGCTGTTCTGGTTCACCTAAGATAAAATGCACAGTTGTGGCCACATTGTATTATCCCCTATCAACTATTGCGGAGAGCTGGGGCCAGCAGAGTGCTTTTTACCTTGGTTTTGGGCCGCTGAAGCATGCCTAAAATGAACTGCACTGGTTTTTCTGCAATCCACTATTCTTTGCTGACTACCGTAAATTCCGGACTATAAGCCGCTACTTTTTTCCCAAACTTTCAACCCTGCGGCTTATTCAGTGATGCGGCCAATTTATGTCATTTTTCTAACGGCCGCCAGCGGAGATCGAGTACAAAAGGTAAGATTTAGACGGCAACTTCTTAGTTTGTGCACAAATTAATTTAGCGTAGACATATCCTCATTATGCAAATTGCTAAAAGAAAGGCACATGACGCAACTTTCAAGCTAAACGCAATCGAGCAGTCCGATAAAGAAGCAAACAAAGCTACCACACGTAAACTTTACTTTGAGAGCGTGATGCTAGCGTGTTTTTGATTAAGGGAGCGTGGGACGACGTCTACCTGACAAGGTCCCTTTCCTGTACTGAAGGAAGACGACTTTGATGAAATCAATTATAAGGAGGTAGATGAGGACGATTAACCCTGCTTACTACAAGTATGGTATGTTTTCTTAACAGAGCTGTTTACTGTGTTGCGAGTAGCGTTTTGCTACACTTCACAGGCACGGTTTGGGATGAAAGTTGTAATATCATTATTAAAGCTTTGAAAACTCTCGGTGTACCATCTTTCTTTGTAAATATGTGTAACCATGTATAATATGTATTTGCAACTGTATATTTTTGTAATGTATTCATTTTAGAAACTTATTCTGATGTGTTTTGCACGAGCAAATGAGAAAGAAGGGGCGGGGCAAACGCGGGCTGACGGGAAGTGGAGTAAAGGTGAGAATTGTTTGTGGACGCGGCTGACAATAGTGGATATATATTTTTCCCACCCTTACCTTTGGAAATATACACTTTTTTTCCTTGGATTACTTTCAACGGGCACCCGGACTCTGCAGGTCAGCATCAGACCTTAAGTACCGGTATCATTTTCCGTTCATTATGCCGGCTGTGTTTTTTGGACTGTATCGGGTATGGGTTAATTTCGTGTTTGTGTTGCGATTTTTCAATGTGGGCGCATGCGGCTAATATACAGGTGCGGCTTGTGTATGTACAAAATCGGTTTTCCTCTCGAATTGTGGTGGGTGCGGCTTATAATCAGGTGCGCTCTACAGTCTGGAATTTACAGTAATTATAAGAGCAGGGGCTTAGACAGCAAATCTGTGATTTATGTATTCTTCTAACTCCAACTCATTGTCTTCTTTCCTGTGTAGGTCAGTATGCTAGTCACCAAGCCTTATTCTGCCGCCCACAACCTGGTCCCCCCTCCGTGACGGAGCTGCGCTATCTCCAATGCACATGCTGCTGGAGAAGCAGAATCCCAGTGGGAGGATTAGAGAACCTCAACTCCGTCATCTCCGCACCCTGCGAAGGAGAAGACAAAGAGGAGAAAAGTGCTCTCCTGGACGAGTTCTACACCTCCAAGCAGCGTGATGCTATCCTGACCCTCCTCAACAACGCTTCCGCCGATGAGCTCGCCGGCGTCAAACTCCTCCGTGGGCGCAAATCTGCCAACATAGTGGACTACAGGAGCAAAAACGGACCTTTTAAGACGCTGGAGAGCTTGGTCAACGTCCCGCGGCTTAAGCACAAGAGCGCCATCGTGGTGTTTGAGTCCATCCTGAACCCAAAGGAGAAGAAGAAGGTACCTATCCAACTGGCCAAGTTTCTCCGGCCTGAGGTGGACCTGTCCTGGCTGGAGGTAAACACGATGCTTTACATGAGCGGTATTTTTCTGAAGGATGGGCTGGGCACCCGTATGATGCGGCAGGGGTAAACCAGTGAAAGCTGTCGGACCCTGCTGTTGAACAAAAGTCTGTGTTGTGTCACCCTGACCCGAGTGACATTCTGGTTGTCACGTTTCATCTGAAGGGATGAAAGCATGACCAACTTAGGTGCTGAGGTGCCTAACTTGTTTGTGTGTGTTTTTTGCTATTTTTTCCCCTTTTATTTTCTTTGTTATTGTATGTGTTTGTCTTGCTGTCGGTCACCCCTCTCGAGGGATATGACCGAGGTAGATAGATAGATATAGATAGAATAGAATATACCGTATTTTCCGCACTATAAGGCGCACCGGGTTATAGGGCGCACCCCCAAAAAATAGTTTTTGGTCCTATTTTTGACATACATAAGGCGCACCGGATTATAAGGCGCTACAATGGGAACGTCGACAAAACAGTCAGATAGTTCAGTCCAACTCATTACCCCCTTAACATTCCCAAAGCTTGCAAAGACGCAAATACGTGTCAAGAACACGTGCGGATGCGGTGTCCGTACGATGTCACTCAAATGCATTGTTCCATCATTCGGAAGGTTAAAGTCTTGGGATTCAAGAAATGCCAAACATTCCCTAGTTTATATTTTCTTTTTCGCTCGCAACTTTTCTGTGCATATGACAATAAACACTTGGAATTGAGTTAAATTTAAAAATAGACACTCCATTCCATCCATTATCTGCACGCTTATCACAGAAACATTGAGTTCAGTCTGAAACAAGATACAGGGACAATATAAAACCCGGAGTAGCTCACCGAAGTCGTTGTGTTCATAATAATGTGCAGCCAATGTCCGTGAGGGTAGTAAATCCAGGAGAATAAAATATTTACAAATACAGAATAGAAAAAAATGCTTTCTGTTTGCCGTCAGCCACGTGCTATACGCATTCATCTTTTTCGGCCAATTGCAGGCTTTGTTTTGCCATTTAATCCAATGCCAGCCTGTAAATGATAAAAGGATCCACCCCTTGACCTCCGAATAACTTTAGCCAATAGTGATCGATTCAACTGATGATTGACACGTCTTTTTTGGCCAATTGCAGGCTTTGTTTTGCCGTTCAAGCCAATGACAGCCTGTAAATGATAAAAAGGATCCTCCCCTTGACCTCCGAATAACTTTAGCCAATAGTGATCCATTCAAATGATGATTGACACATTGGTTATCCAATGAAACGCCGGTAAATAAATCCCAGCATACACCGCGTACTACTTGGCGTTCGGGGGAAAATCGAGTCGGCGGCTGCAAGTTAGTTGGAAAACTTAATGTTGATCCATAAAAAAGGCGCACTGTATCATAAGGTGCATGGTCAGCTTTTGAAAAAAATAAAGGCTTTTAGGTGCGCCTTATAGTGCGGAAAATATGGTACCTTTATTGTCATTGTTACAAAATAGATATAGTTTTTGTTAATCTATTAAATTTAGTCCATTATCAAAAAAAAACCTTTTAAATTGAAGATTTGCAGAATCTAAGAATTTTAGCTGCACAACACTAAAGGTTCATCTGTTTTTATCATCCTTTATAATAATAATAATAATAATAATTTCCTTGTATTGTCATTCTGTGTAACAATGTACACAGAACGAAATGTCGATTGCACCTGACCCGTTGTGATCAGTTGTGTGTTGAATGAAAAAAAAATTCGTAATCAAATTTCATAGTCATTTGGTTATTCAATTTATTATCATTAGCATTATTTATGTTTTATATATATATATATAGACCGATCAAAATTATGAAAATGTGAAGGTTAGGTCAAGTCAAGTCAAATGTATTTATATAGCCCTTATTCACAAAAATGTCTCAAAGGACTGCACAGGATTACAATGACACAATTACCTGATCTTAAAACAACATGCGGGCAAGGAACAACTCAAAACCTCAGCGTGAGGAAAAAGAGAAGCCTTGAGAAGGGACCTCACAAGTGGTATCCCCCTTTCAGGATGACCAGAGTGAATTACATTT
Source organism: Urocampus carinirostris (assembly GCF_059441175.1). NCBI lineage: Eukaryota > Metazoa > Chordata > Actinopteri > Syngnathiformes > Syngnathidae > Urocampus > Urocampus carinirostris. The sequence continues at coordinate 8,797,423 of NC_142356.1, forward strand.
AGCATTAAAATACACAAACATAACAAACACTAGGTAACATGTTTGTCCGGAAAGTGCATGACAGCAGCGACGCCCCCAGCCTATAAACTAGTCCAGAAAGTCTATGACGGCCACGACGCAGCTTCCCATCTCTGCCAGCTGGTCCATGCAGGCGTTCACATGCATCAGGTCAAACACTGGTCCGCTGACTCATCTTAAATCGTCCTTCTCCTAGGTTTGAACAAAGAACATAAATTCTTATAAGTGATTGGCTTTTGCTTTGGAAAATAATATATTTTCATATTTTCAGACACTCTGGGCCAAACTAGTACATTAATTATAATTTAGTATGATGTTAATTTGAAATGCCTTTGCATAATAACAGTTTTTCATGCTAGGATAAGAACTGATCCATTCCAGTGTTCCGCATTGAATTATGTGAGACCCTGGTGGGTGGACAGTCTAGAGGTGTCCGGGTCGTGTCTAGGGGCGAGGGAATTATTATTTATTTCTTCCAGACACAAAAATTGTTATACAGCATACACTATTCGAAATGATCAAAAAATGTATAAAATATGGGAAAACATAAAAGTTGACAGGTATGTTATTCTAAAGCAAAACCTATTAGTGATGGGAATTCCGGTTCTTTTAAGACAGGGGTGTCAAAGTCATTTTAACTCGGGGGCCACAAGATAAAACAAACATTCTCTCAGGGGCCGGACTAATGAGGTAGGAAGAATGAAAAGGAGAGATGGAGAAAAAGCAAGCAAGCAAGAAAGAAAGACAAAGAAAAATAAACAACAAAAGAAAGAAAAAGAGAAAGAAATAAAGACTAGTAGATTGAGGAGAAAGAAAAAGAGAGAAATAAATAAGATAAAGAGAGGGAGAGAACAAGAGAGAGAGTGCTGCTGTGGCGGTTCCCTTCTCTGCTCAGCGAACAAAAACAATTAACCAAAACTTAATGAGAGGATTATTTTTTATACATGTTTGAGTCCTGGGCGGCCAGCAGTGCAGTGGTTAGCACATCCGCAGCACAGTTCTGAGTTCATGGGTTTAAATCCAGCTACCAGCCTTGCTGTGTGGAGTTTGCATGTTCACCCCGTGCTTGCGAGGGTTTTCTTCATGGCACACCTTCCAAAACCATGCATATCAGGTTAATTGGCCGGTCCAAATTGTCCCTAGGTGTGAATGAGCGCGTGGGTTGTCTGTCTCTGTGTGCCCTGCGACTGTCTGGCAACCAGTTCGATGTGTCCCCTGCCCACTGCCCGAAGATAGCTGGGATGGGCTCCAGCACCACCCGCAACCCTACTGAGGATAAGCGGTACAAGTAATGGATGGATGGATGTTTGAGACCCTGGCGGCGACCAATTGAACCCACTGGTTTTTACATGGTATAGGAAAAACTCATCCATCCCAGTGTTCATTTTACCTGTAAAAAGTGATGGGTCCCAGGGACTCGCATGCTCAAAAATCTATGGGTCCCAAAATTTAGTGTTATCGAGGTTGAAATTAAATATGTAATATCAATCTATATATTCATTCAGTTTTAATCATCACAGTTTATTGGTAATACAAATCAGTTATCACTTCAAGATTTTCAGTGCACAATATTGTACACTATACAAAATAATATTGGTGAAATATTTATATATTCATGCAGTTTTAATCATCACAGTTAATTGGTAAAACAAAGCAGTTATCACTTCAGATTTTTCAGTTCGTATATTCTTCGTGGTTTGCTGTCCCGCCATAGTTGTAATGCTTTCTCAAGGTCCAATCCATTATCATCCTCCTCATAGCGTAACCAGGAATATAATTGAGTCCATTAGGGCAGAAAAGTCCTTTTCTTGCTAGGAGTATTCTTTTGTTTATTTTCTTTCGTCGAATTGTTCGCTTGAACACACGTGTTTTCCTTGCCTTTGCGGTCTTCTGAAGAATTTCTCCACCGTTTTTTCGTGCCGGAATTATTGCCTTTGTTACCACTTTCTGTGTTATGTTTCGACTTATTACCGACACTGAAGAAATTACCAATTTTGTGTTGATGTACCTAGTACCAACTGTTTTTTCTGAGGCATATTCTCTTTTACTCGACAACTGCCGCAACAATGATGTCATCTCGAAGCAACGAGATCTCGTTTGCCGAGATCGGCGCGAGACCAAAACAACAATGGCGGATCTGCCTGACGAAAAGTTTGGAGTGCGGTAAATCTACAAAAAGTAATCGGGTAATAATGACAATTTGGTGTCAAAAACGTTGCGTCCCGGGGACGCAGGTTGATTTGACGCAATGCGTCCCCAGCAAAAATGATGCGTCTAGGATGCAGGGACGCGGGCAAACCAGAACACTGTAAACCCACTCGTTTTTACATAGTATGGGAAAAACTCATCCATCCATTGTTTGCACCGCTTATCCTCAGTAGGGTCGCTGGGGTGCTGGAGCCCATCCCAGCTCTCTTCTGGCAGGGGATACCCTGAACTGGTTGCCAGAGAGTCGCAGGGGGGAAACACTCGATGCAGTGTTATTTTTTTCCTCTACCTTACAATTGATCCCTGACAAGTATAATAGTGTGGCACCAAGTGTCTACTAAGCAGCCCGTCCCCCCTTTTTGCCAAATACCTGTGATGCAACTAGTCCAATATTATCCCCCCCAAGGAAACAAGCATTGACATTTTTAAATAAACATTTGTCACCTTCTCAATTTCCAATACAGGATGCAAACTCCATCGTTTCAATAGTATGCGCTACAAATCGGATCGCGTGGGCCCACGTGGACCGAGGGATGACAGTAATGGATTGGCGACACCTTGACTGCCCCAACTTCATGAATGGCACTTACTTGGCGTCCGCCTACCTCAATGATGTGAGTTTAAAAACAATTTATACTTTAAAGTCAGTTCATCAATGGCCTACGCCGACCTGGTATTCTTGCCACGATCAGGTGTCAGCAGTGGTCTCCCTCCTCCCCCGAGCAGACTTCTACATCATCGAGAAGTCCGCCATCTCTATGCAGAACACTAGTCTTTTCCCAATCATGACGCACATGAAGGTGGTAGAGGCCATGCTGTTTGCGCTCCTGGAGCCGAGGAACTTCCCAAAGGATGTCAACATTCCCCCCAGGTTTGACAATTTTTCCATTTATAATTACCGCAAATTCCGGACTATAGAGCGCACCTGATTATAAGCCGCACCCACCACATTTCGTTAGGAAAACCGATTTTGTATATACACAAGCCGCACCTGTATTTCGTTCTGTGTACATTGTTACACAGAATGACAATACAAGGAAATTATTATTATTATTATTATTATTATATCAGCCGCATGCGCCCACATTGAAAAAATGCAACACAAACACAAAATTAACCCATACCCGACACAGTCCAAAAATCACAGCCGGCAAAATGAACGGAAAATGATACCGGTAGTTAAGGTTTGATGCAGACCTGGAGAGTCCGGATGCTCGCTGAAAGTAATCCAAGGAAAAAAGTGTATATTTCCAAAGGTAAGGGTGGGAAAAATATATATCCACTATTGTCGGCCGCATCCACAAACACGTCTCACCTTTACTCCACTTCCCGTCAGCCTGCGTTTGCCCCGCCCCTTCTTTCTCATTTGCTCGTGCAAAACATATCAGAATAAGTTTCTAAAATAAATACATTACAAAAATATACAGTTGCAAATACATATTATACATGGTTAAACATATTTACAAAGAAAGACGGTACCCCGAGAGAGTTTTCAAAGCTTTAATAATATTATAACTTTCATCCCAAACCGTGCCTGTGAAGGGTAGCAAAACGCTACTAGCAACACGCTCGCGACACAGTAAACGGGTCTGTTAAATAAACATACTGTACATGTAGAAAACCCGGTAAACCGTCCTCATCTTCCTCCTTATAACTGACGTCTTCCTTCAGTATGTGAAAGAGACTTTGTCATATAGACGTCGTCCCATGCTCCCTTATTCAAAAACACGCTAGCAACACGCTCGCAAAGTAAAGTTTACGTTTCCTTCTTTATCGGACTGCTTGATGCAATTTGCATGATGAGGGTATGTTTACGCTAATTTAATTTATGCACAAGCCAAGAAGTTGCGGTCTTCCTCGGCACATATATATTCCACCGGTCTTAAACCTACCTTTTGTACTCGAGCGCCGCTGGCGGCCGTTAGAGAAATGACATAAATTGGCTGCATCATTGAATAAGCCGCAGGGTTGAACGTTTGGGGAAAAGTAGCGGCTTATAGTCCGGAATTTACGGTAGATGCTGTGGATACACAAAAACCCAGAGAAAGTATCATCAGTCATCTGGAATCACTTAGTTTAAAAGCTAAAAATCAGGTTAGAAATCTCGGGTTAATAATGGACTCAGACCTTAACTTTAACAGCCACATTAAATCCATAACATCATCAGCCTTTTACCATCTCAAAAACATTGCCAGAATCAAAGGTTTACGGTCTAAACCAGACTTAGAGAAACTTATCCATGCATTTATCTCTAGCGGGTTAGACTACTGTAACGGCCTTCTGACTGGACTTTCTAAACGAGCTGTAAGACGGCTGCAGAACATCCAGAACGCTGCTGCTCGGGTCCTGACTAGAACCAGGAAGTACGACCATATTAGTCCTGTGCTCAGGTCTCTGCACTGGCTTCCTGTCGCTTAGAGAATAGACTTTAAAACAGCTCTACTGGTGTATTAGTCTCTTCATGACATGTTGGTCCCATATGAACCATCTCGGACCCTGACAACCTCAGGGACAGGCCTTCTGCTGGTGCTCAGAGCCAGGACTAAACGGGGTGAAGCTGCGTTTCAGCTCCATGCAGCTAAACTCTGGAATAGTCTTCCTGATGACGTCAGAAAGGCGTGTACTCTGACAATGTTTAAGTCCAGGCTGAAAACAGCTCTGTTCAACTATGCATACAACTGAAAGGGTTCTATCTGCACTCTTCACTTTATTTGAATTCATTCATTTTATTATATTTTATCTGTGGTTTTAATGCATTTTAAAAACCCCATTTTCAATTTTCAAGGTCTTTTCTTCTACAGTGGAACCTCGGTTTTCGAACGCCTCTCAGTTCGAACAAATCGGAGTCCGACCAAAAATTTCGAGAAATTCTTGCTTCGCTGTCGGGTCAAAATATCGGAGTTCGAACGCCGGTAATGCGTGAGTGCGTATGCTAGGGTGCCATGCTGAGCGGCGTACGGGTGTAGATGGCTCTTTTCGTGACCGACTGTTATCGCGTGTGGACGTGCTTCGTTTTGCTTTTAATATAGGTGTACCAAGTGTTTTAGCCCTTTTTTAAAAAATTTTACACGTTCAAGTTAGCGTAATCTTTCGTAGGGAAGATTACGATAACGCGAACGTACGATTAGCTTGGGTTAGCTTTATGTTTCTAACCTATTTCTTGGTGATAGAAAGGAGTGGAGAGGTGTTGTAATAGGATAGTGGGATTGTGGACGCGTTCTTAAGGATGGGCTGGGCACCCGTATGATGCAGCAGGGGTAAACCAGTGAAAGCTGTCAGGCCCTGCGGTTGAACAGTGTGTTGTGTCACCTTGACCCGAGTGACATGGCTGCTTTCTGGTGTCCCGTTTCATCTGGAGGGACGAAAGCATGACCAACTTGGGTGCCGAGGTGCCTAACTTGTTTGGGTGTTTGGGCAATTGGGTTGGCCATGGTCCAAAAATTTTTGTGTGTTTTTTCTATGGTATTTATTTCTCTTTTATTTTCTTTGTTTTTGTTTGTGTGTGTCTTGCTGTCGGTCACCCCTCTTGAGGGATATGACCAAGGTAGATAGATAGATAGCTTTATGTTTACGGTAAACATTCAGGGTGTTGGAACGGAGCCCCCTTTCCAATAAACCAATCACCACTTGTTGTGGAGACCCGGGTGCTAAATGACGTGTAAATTACCTGATTTTTTTACTTTTACACGTTCATGTTAGCGTAATCTTTCGTACGGAAGATTACAATAACGCGAACGTACGATTAGCCAGGGCTAGCTTTATGTTTACGTTAAACATTCAATGTAAACATTCAGGGCGTTGGAACGGATTAAAACGACTTACATTATTTTTAATGGGAAAAATGATTTCGGTGATGGAACAAATCGGTTTTCGAACAGGGTTCTGAAACGGATTATGGTCGAGTACCGAGGTTCCACTGTATGTTTTAACTATAATTGTGTGTTTTTCTCTTTGCCATTTCTGTAAAGCACTTTGAATCGCCTCATGTGTGAATTGTGCTATACAAATAAACGTGCCTTGCCTTAACCTAGCAGATTCTCCCACCAGAGTTTTGAACATGACGCGCGGCATCGTGGGACGCCACTTCAAACTCATGCTGGGCGAGTCGCGCATGAGCGGGTCGCAGACGGTGCAGGAGCTGATGACGGCGTCCGTAACGCAGAAGATGCCGAGGGTAAACTTCCCGCCGGAGCTGCTGGTCAAGTACAAGAACTGGTTTCAGATGAGCAGCAGAAGAAGTGAAGGAGGGGTGCTGTGTGACGCGCTCCTGCAGGCGGTGGCTTTTTTCGAGTTGCTCGGTAGGTCTGACTAGTCGCTGCTTATCTGGCAACACGCAGAAAAACTCATCAGCGGTTAACCTGGAAACTGGGGGAGACGCAAACCATTGCTTTAACTCCGGGCAATCAAACTTTTTGATTCGCAGGCCACATTGGGTTAGAAAATTAGGTAGAGGGGCCAGGCAAATCCAACGCAAGACACGAGGAATGATGTCGACATATGAAATTGTTCTCGTTTGTACTATGAATAATTATATAGAAAGACATCTATATGTACATTTTGTATTTCATTTTAAATTTGTTTATAGATTAATTTCATCAATTAAAGATACATAAGGTCCCAGTTTCTAAGCACAACATTTGAGAATATGCATTAGGGCTATGCCCGGAGGTTTTTTTATTTTCACCATTTTTATTTGGCGGGCAGGATTCAAAAGTGTCGGGCTTTCAGGGTTAGGGTTAGTTTTCCCACCCCTGATTTAGGGTGTCAAGAGGTTGGGGGGGGACATTTCTTTTTAGACCTGATTAAATGGCACAGTGCATATATTGGGGGATGCTTAACATGTTTATAATTATTTAGGGGGTTAATATTGGTGTGTTTTATTTATTTCTAAGAATATTCTGTATGTGGGCTGTGTAAAGAATACTGGTCATAGGTTTAATGGCAGAGTTCTTAGACAATTCAACACACCTCTATACAGCCCAATGTGAAACAGCGACTTAACTGAAAAAATTAACTTCAAAGTTATACTGTATTTTCAGTGTGGAAACAGCCCGATCAATTTGCCCCACAATTTACTAATAATACTTGAAAAACAAGGTGCAACGGAGTCGTGACGTCAGAGGGAGAGTTCGTTTATTGAACCGTATCCACAGTAATCTCGAAGTCTCTCACCGTCTTCAGAGACGGGTGGCTTTTTATATCCTAATACAACATCAGTATTAGTTTTCGCCCGTCCCCCTTACACGTGTACTTCCACGCCACCGGACCGGTTGTTTTTTAATCTTTTATATAACTTTCACGAACTGTTTTGGGGTCGGCTTCCAAGAAATGTCTTGGGTCGGTTTGACCTGGCCTGCTCCCTGCCAAGAAATCTTGGCAGGACGAACACCAGTCTTTCGTCCAAGGCGATTATTAATAATAATTTTCGCCAACATTTGCACTCGGGGTAAACAAGTTGGAATTTCCCTTTTTTCTATCATGATGCGTTCCTTATGCAAGCCGACTCCAGACAATCCACAACAGCCTTACATTGTGTTGGTGTAATTGGGGCCTGTGCAGGCCTTTTGAGAGAATTTGTGATTAAGAGCTATACCTACCTATCTACCTACCCTGGCTCTCCAGACTAAAGCTAATTCTTCAGCACAATTTATTTCACAATGCGCCATTTGATGATTCGATCAATTCTATGAAATATGAATAATGCCTAAGCCTATGTCCCACCTCTACCACTTACCCAATCAAAATGCTCTGAGTGGTTCTCTGGCATTTTTACTTAATTTCAGTTTGATCAGTGGGTTTTCATAATAAAATATCTCAACAGTGAACATATACCGTAAATTCCAGACTATAAGCCGCTACTTTTTTCCCAAATGTTCGGAGCGTGGGACGATGTCTATATGACAAAGTTTCTTTCCTATACTGAGGAAGACGACTTTGACGGCGTCAGTTATAAGGAGGAAGAATAGGACGGTTTACCGTGATTTTTAAAAGTACGGTATATTTTTTTAACAAACCCGTTTACTGCTTTGCGAGCGTGTTGCTAGTAGCGTGTTGCTACCTGTCACAGTCACAGTTTGGGATGAAAGTTATATTATTATTAAAGCTTTGAAAACTCAGTGTACCGTCTTTCTTTGTAAATATGCGTAACCATGTAAAATATGTATTTGCAACTGTATATTTTTGTAATGTATTTATTTTAGAGACTTATTCTGATGTGTTTTCCACGGGCGAATCAAAAAGAAGGGGCGAAAACAACGGGGCTGACGGGAAGTGGAGTAAAGGTGAGACGTGTTTGTGGTCGCAGCGGACAATAGTGGATATATATTTTTCCCACCCTTACCTTTGGAAATATAGACTTTTTTCCTTGGATTACTTTCAACGGGCTTGTGTAAGTATAAAAGCAGTTTTCCTCTTAAAATGCGGCTTATAATCAGGTGCGCTCTATAGTCCGGAATTTACGGTAGTTTAATGAGCTTCCACTTAAAGGGTCTCTAAACGACCTACTGCCAAAACGGGGTATGTTGGTGTGACATTGACTGTAAACTCTAGTTGAATATGCCCTATTTATACTGGACTGAACCATTGATCTTGTCAGTGTTGCTTCGGCTTAGCATGTACCTAAATTGTAGCATCACAGAGAAATGTGCAAAAGTCAAATTTTATCTACGAGCCATGTATACTCGCGAAAGGAGCCATACAAATAAATGTGGCCTCACTTGACTTTTTGTAAAATTAGTTTAACTGTTAAACCAACCTTTCTTAATCCTGCTACGGCCATTTTTCTGCTTACTGAAAATTTCACTATATTATAGACAAAACACAACTCAAAAATGTCTACAATGGGAAGGTAATGCTGCTATCCATCCATGCATTATCTGCACCGCTCATCTTCAGTAGGGTCGCGGGGGTGCTGGAGCCCATCCCAGCTATCTCCGGGCAGTTGGAAGGGGACACCATGAACTGGTTGCCAGCCAATCGCAGGGCACAGAGGGACAGACAATTTGCTCACTCCGTCACACCTAGGGACAATTCAATTCACCTGAAATGCGTGTTTTTGGAATGTGGGAGGAAACCGGAGTGCCTGGAGGAAACCCGCGCAAGCACGGGGAGAACATACAAACTCCGCACAAACTAGTTGGATTTGAAACCATGACCTAAGAACTGTGCCGCACACGCGCTATCCACTGCGCCGCCGTGCAGCCCCAATGCTGCTATCCACAAAATAATAATTATACAGTGCCGAGAATATTAAAATTCATCGGAAGATAGTACAGAGAAAAAAATGTGGTTCTACTTACCGCATAAACATGAAACACAAGATTGGCCTCATAATAGCATGAAACACGGTATCAAGCCACCTGGGAACTGCATCAAATTCTCCTTAGGATGTTTTGTCTACTTTCTTCATCGTGCAATAAAATAAGCAGGGAACAGCGCTTGAACTGCAAAAGAAAAATCTTTATTTACATATCATGTTTTGTTTATGTTGAAATAATCCAGTGATAAATAAAAGTGTGTGCGCGCTAGTTATTTTTGTTTTCAAGCTGTCAGATTTTTGCTGGAGAAATCTTGGGCCAGGAGTTGAAGTGATGACTTGGAAAAGCCCAAGTTTAAACTGTGGAGGTAGTTTATGCACCTGTGAAGAGAAATTGGCTTTGATTTTGAATGATATTAGATAACATACCTAAAGACCAGACTAGGGTTACTTTAACTGGGTTACTTTCAATTACTTTTGGATTACTCTAATACCAAAAATGCTAATAAAAGACAAAAGAAACTAAATAGAAATAAAATGACTCAATTTTGTGCAGGCTTGGGGAGTAACGGAATACATGGAACGGCAAAAATGATGTTGGCAAGCTGTTTGGATTTATTTTCATTTTGTTTCTGTCGCATTTGATGTTAGTTTTGCCGGAGATCAAAGAGATCAAAGCCAGGAGAGAAAGCTTACCACGTGTTGTGAGTCATCATTTTATTCATATTTAGTTTATTTTGTCTTTTATTAGCATATTTGGTATTGGAGTAATCCAAAAGTAATTGAAAGTAATCCAGGTAAAGTAACCCTACCCAACCCTGCATTTTGTGTAAGTTTTGCCGGAGATCAAAGAGATCAAAGGCAGGAGAGAAAGCTTACCACGTGTCGTAAGTCATCATTTAATTCATATTCAGTTTCTTTTGTCATTTATTAGCATATTTGGTATTGGAGTAATCTAAAAGTAATTGAAAGTAATCAAGTTTTTTGAACACTACCCAACCCTGCATTTTATGTTAGTTTTGCCAAAGATCAAAGCCAGGAGAGAAAGCTTACCACGTGTTGTGAGTCATCATTTTATTCCTATTTAGTTTCTTTTGTCTTTTATTAGCATATTTGGTATTGGAGTAATCCAAAAGTAATTGAAAGTAATCCAGTTAAAGTAACCCTACCCAATCCTGCATTTTATGTTAGTTTTGCCGGAGATCAAAGGCAGGAGAGAAAGCTTACCACGTGTCGTGAGTCATCATTTTGTTCATATTTAGTTTCTTTTGTCTTTTATTAGCATTTTTGGTATTGAAGTAATCCAAAAGTAATTGAAAGTAATCCAGTTAAAGTAACCCTACCCAACCCTGCTAAAGACATGGTCATTTACGGAATTGCATGGTAGACGCATTGCTAAAATTTAAAGTCATTAAAAAAAAAACAATATAAAACTAATAAACTGTTTGCTCACCTGCCCCGGTTGTCTTGCTGCCTGTTGATGCGACTGATCGAGCGAAGGGCTGGCAGGTAGTCGACGCATACAGCCCGCCTGTTTCCCAGCAGGCCAAATGGCTGGTGACTCAGCATGGCATGGCTTTTCTTGTACCTTCTCTTATATGTGCTGGAGATACATTTGTTCATATGTTGACGTACATGCACAGGAAACCGGGTCCACAAAATGGATGACATACAGCATGAACTAAGCATGTAATAAACCTGTGTAACTACAAAAAATGTCAAATCAGTACAGTAGACCCCCAGGATCAATGTTCCCTGTAATTTTCCTTACGGATCTGAGCGTTCACACAAAGTCGGTGAGCAACGCTTGAAACAACGGTGAGCAACAGCAATCCCAAGTGTGGCAACTAAGTCATTATCTAACGTGTCCAAAACTTGACATCAAGTTATATTTTGCTGAGTTTCCAGCAATGCAAAATTACTTTTCACTTTTGAATGAATTGACTCATGTACGATTGCAAAGGTTGTTTTTGGCCTACAAACGTCATTTGTTTTTACAATTCTTTCACAAACATATCCATTTCTTTTTTTTCCTGGTATCTTTGTCGCATAATACTAACATTTTGGGGGGCTTATTTAGTCGGTTGCACGATACACAACTGTATTTAATTACATTTTTTAGTGGAAGTTCAATTTTGGCAACAAGATTAACTTGATATAATTGGAAATTATTTAAATGCAACACAAACTTTCTCCTTTTTCCCTGTTTTTTGATACTTTTATTTTTAATTCCTTTTAAAAAAAATCTTATTGTGTTTAATTTTTCCCCGCTGTTACCTTTTTCTTGCTTTTTTGTTCTCTATTTCCTTTTTCCTTTTATTTGTTTCTTTTTCTTTTTTTCTGGCTTTTTTTTCCTGAATTTTTCCTGCTCTTTTTTTTTCTCTTTTTCTCTCCTTTTGTTTTTTTTTCCAGCTCTTCACTACTTTTTCATTTTGGTATTTTTTTTATTTTTTGTTCTATTGCCAAGCGAACTGAAATTCCGAAATTTCCAAACCGAACGAAGATTTAATCAGAATAAAGCAAACGTTTGATTTGCAAAAAAGTCTTTCGTTTTTTTTTTTTTTTTTTTTTTTTTTAAAGTTGTCGGCCACCCGGGCGGAGACGTTTTGTAAGTTGAACGCCCGACGTAAAAGATGCATATATATATATATATATATATATATATATATATATATATATACATATACCCATACGCATACATGCATAGATGTATTAGCGAGGGTAATGTCCCGCCTTATTGTATTTTATTATCTCAAATTTTGTTTCTCGTGTTATGGTCTTCTTGATTCTTTCTTTACTATCATTAAAACTCTTGGGACCCATTGCCAGTCACGGTTTGTTACGCAAGATACTGAACTAAACAGATAAATGGAGCCAAAAGCATATCGACGTCTCCATGATGCTGTAAAGCCAACCAATAGCAGACCAACCGTCTAGAGAAGTAACAGTCATATGCATGAATACTGCAAAGTTTGACTTAATTTGTTGTTGATGCTGTTAAGTGGACAAAATGTTATTATGAGGGGCTGAAAATACATCATATTGGACTGTGTAAAGTAAAAACATCGTAAGGTGGGGACGTCATATCCTGAGGGTCTACTGCAGGGGTCGGGAACCTTTATGACCCAAAGAGCCATAAAAGCACAAAATGTTTTCAAAAGAAATTAAGAGAGCCACAGCATATATTTTTAGACAAAATTGAAAAAACTGCCAAACACGCTCTCTAGACAGAAGCTAATTTTTCAGCACATTTTATTTCACTGTGTGTCATTTGATGATTTAATCAAAAGTATGAAATGATAATAATGCCAAATCCTGTGTCCCAAATCAATGTAAATATGCCATTTACAATTTGTCTTCCACCTTGAGTTAAGAGTGTTGAGGCAATTCTTTTACATTAAATTTGTCCTTAATTACGGTTTCAAAACAATGTGCATGCAAAGTTCTTTTGTAAAAATGTCACAAATTACTGCAAACGATAAGCATATCGTCATATTCACTTTCGGTGTAGACTGCACTGAGCGAGAGAGAGAGAAGAAAGTGCCTTGCGCTGTGTGCAGGGATCCGCCCACCTGTACTGCTCACCCAATGAAAAACGTTTGCCAGGGTTTTGATTTATCAGTTTAAATAGTTTCTTATCGAACTTCTGCATTAAGTTGCTTCGGCTTTATATGGACCAAAATCGGGATGAAATCACTTGACTTGGAACGCCACAGAGAGATGTGCAATAGTTACATTTTATTTCGGAGCCATACGCACTCATGGTAAGAGCCATATATGGCTCCCGAGCCATAGGTTCCCTACCCGTCGTCTACTGTATATTAAATCGTTTAAGGAAGTTCTGCATTTTCAGTAACGGGGTGAAATACGGAATACTCACATAGGGTCACCTGGCGGTTGGCAAGTGAGATGTATCCCATTGCTTCGTCCAATTGCTGGTGGGCGTGTCTGTGCTTCAGTCCAACACCTGCGACAGCCCAAAGCCTCCATAGATGCCTGAATATCTAACATCCTTTCTCGGCTGCGACTCTGTACTTGGTCTTCTTCGCCCGTTTCATCCAACAAACTGTCTTTGATCTCAGCTCCAGTCCAGACAAATTCCGTGTGTGCAGCTGCATCGAGCGTGACTGCTGTAGTGGCATCAATGTATGACATGATGTCAAAGAATTCTGCCAATGCATTCAAACATTTCAAGTCCACACAGGCCGCACTTTTTTCAGTCCTGTGACAATAAGAGCTTCTTTTTAATTTGCGTGTCGGACGAGACCCAGTGACTGCAGTGTCCCTCATTGGGTTGATGGGCACTGAAGCTTCCTCGTGAGAGCTGATGGGGATGAGTGTGTCCAGGTTGGAGTAAAGTAGAGGAACATCTCGTCTCCAGCTCTCCACCAGCGTGTTTGTGTCAGCTTTGGCCCATGGATTCTGATGAGGCAAACGGAAACACTTATCAAAATTACCGTAAATTCCGGACTATAAGCCACTACTTTTTCCCCAAACTTTCAAACCTGCGGCTTATTCAGTGATGCGGCCAATTTATTTAATTTTTCTAACGGCCGCCAGCGGTGCTCGAGTACAAAAGGTAAGATTTAGACCGCTGGAATATATGCGCCGAGGAAGACTGCAACTTCTTAGCTTGTGCACAAATTAAATTAGCGTAGAAATATCCTCACCATGCAAATTGCAAAAAGAAAGGCACATGACGCAGCTTTCAAGTGAAATGCAATCGAGCAGTCCGATAAAGAAGGAAACAGAGCTACTGCAAGTAAACTTTACTTTGCGAGCGTGTTGCTAGTCTTTTTGAATAAGGGAACGTGGGACGACATCTATATGACATAGTCTCTTTCCCATACTGGGGAAGACGACTTTGATGACGCCAGTTATAAGGAGGAAGATGAGGACGGTTTACCGTGATTACTACAAGTACGGAATGTTTTTTTAACACAGCCGTCTACTGTGTTGCGAGCGTGTTGCTAGTAGCGTTTTGCTACCCTTCACAGGCACGGTTTGGGATGAAAGTTATAATATCATTATTAAAGCTTTGAAAACCCTTACCCACCCTTACCTTTGGAAATATACACTTTTTTTCTTGGATTACTTTCAACGGGCACCCGAACTCTGCAGGTCTGCATCAAACTTTAAGTACCGGTATCATTTTCCGTTCATTTTGCCGGCTGTGATTTTTGGACTGTGTCGGGTATGGGTTAATTTTGTGTTTGTGTTGCATTTTTGCAATGTGGGCGCATGCGGCTAATATATAGGTGCGGCTTGTGTATGTACAAAATCGGTTATCCTCCCGAAATGTGGTGGGTGCGGCTTATAATCAGGTGTGCTCTATAGTCCGGAATTTACGGTAGCTTGCAAGGCTGAAAAAGACAACATAGAATCATAAAAATCTATGAACAGAAATAAATAAGGTGGCAAAAATATCTGTGATGTAGTACTGGCTTTACAATAGGGTTGCCCAAATTAAGGCCACAGGGGCAAATTTTAAAACACTACTTTTAAATAGCCTGCTGGGTGTACATAAAATGACAACAGTTATTTTGTTAAGTGTTTCGGATTATGCACATTAACAATTTACAGTATTATTCTTCCTAATGGTGTGTTTTGGTAGGGATACATTATTACATTCTTAGAAAAAAAAAATCACTTGTTTTCTTATCAAATTACATTTTAAACTTGTTTTAGTCAGAAAAATAGTTAAACGAGAAAAAGGATTTGCAATCAATATTTTACTATATTTGTGACATTGTTTAGAGAAATGTTAAAAATGCATTAAATGAGCAAAGAATTAGCAAAATGATGTGCAAGTAAACATTTTTCTAAATTGAGAGCAGCAAAAAACTTAAAAGGAGAAAAAGTGTCTGAAAATACGTATTTTACTACATTTTGTAGTTAAATATTTTGTTTTTCTTTCTAGTAAAACGTAAAGAAAAATACTTAAATCTTTGTTCTCTGCAGCAGGTATATTTTCAGTTTTCCATTCTTATAAGAACTGTACTTTCCTTTTTTAAAGAATATTTCAACTGCTAGTCTATTAAAACGAAATAATATGTAAAATTAGCATTAATTGTCTGATGTATGAGACGGCAGATAATTTTGCTCGTTTTAGATGAGATTTTCCTTAATTTATTTTTTTTAAAAACAGAATCTAGTAATACTTCAGTAACATAGAAAACGTATATATTTAAAATCCGAACATTTCATTTGGGACTGCTCTTTTTGTAGTTTTCATAACCATCTGGGTCTTGACCATTCCCAAATTTGGTAAAATATCAAACAATTTCCGGCTCAGGTAGAAGAATTTTTAACCCGGTTAAATGTGAATTCAAGTGGCCCTCGCATCACTCGTTTTTTTTCCTTAATGTTCATTCGGACTAAAATGTTTAAAATCAGAACGCGTTTTACCATTTTCTTAAAGGCAAAATCTCTCATTTGACGCGACTGGATTGAAAAATATGTGTAAAATACCTTCAGAAGATTTAGCAGATGGTTCTGACAGACAGAATGTAGACCTAACATGCTCGCAGTGCAGCCCTCACTTGGTTGGGCAAATCCGGCATCTCCTCCTTTAAATTACACACAACCGATACAAAGAACACATTTCAAGCCAAATTAAATCAGGTCTATCATGAACACACAGGATCGCAACCACCTTTTATGCTGTCCACCCACAACTGCAGCTGGAGGAGGCAATGTCTGACATCCCCTCTGGCGATTGTGGTGAGGTTCCTCACATCACACATCTCCATGTGCACACCCTCAGCCAAACACAGCAACTGCAGGTAGCTGCAGACATTCACCTGTAATACGGTAATATGCATCAAAAGGTGGATACGTTTGAGCGTGGGTAGTTTCACTTAAGACGTAATCTCCTAGCGATCGGATCTAAATAGCGATCGGATGATGAAAGTGCTCTATCTGAGTCAGGTCAGGAGGCTTCTCTTACTACTGGTAACCAGGGAAACCAGAACTATCAGTTACATATGGGGGAGCAAATCCCTACCCTGAAAAAACAGCCTAGAGAGGGATGGGTGCCGCCAGGCAGTACTTGCCCAAGACACACCACAGGAGGTGCCCCTACTGCCCAGGTTGGTAAAAGATTTACTGTAAATTCCAGACTATAAGCCACTACTTTTTTCCCTAACTTTTAACCCTGCGGCTTATTCAGTGATGCGGCCAATTTATGTAATCTAGTGAGGACGCTAGCGGCGCTCGAGTGTTGCTACCATTAACTGCCCTGTCAAAGCTATATTATTGTTAGTAAAGCTTTGAAAACTCTCTCGGTGTACCGTCTTTCTTTGTAAATATGTGTAACCCATGTATAATATGTATTTGCAACTGTATATTTTTGTAAAGTACTTATTTGTATTTATTTTAAACACTTATTCTGATATGTTTTGCACGGGTGAACGAAAAATGAGGGGCGGAACAAACGCGGGGTGCCGAGTTTAAGTGGGGAGCGCTAAAGGTTAGGAGCAGAAAAGGAAAGAAGAGGGGGTAAAAAGTTGGTTAAAGAAAAAGGAGTTGCGTGAGTAAATGTGTTCATCTGATATATTTTTCCCACCCTTACCTTTGGAAATATACACTTTTTTCCTTGGATTACTTTCAACGGGACCCGGACTCTGCAGGTCTGCATCAAACCTTAAGTACCGGTATCATTTTCCGTTCATTTTGCCGCTGTGATTTTTGAACTGTGGACTTTAATCAAGGACATTTAGTTTCAATCGCGTGACTTGAAATCGGGTTTGGGTTAATTTTGTGTTTGTGTTACATTTTTAAATGTGGGCGCATGCGGCTTATATACAGGTGCGGCTTGTGTATGTACAAAATCGGGTTTCCTCTTAAAATGTGGTGGGTGCGGCTTATAATCAGGTGCGCTCTATAGTCCGGAATTTACGGTAATAACCATGAGAGTGTGGCACAACCGGGTCTTACTGTTGATGGCTTCTTAAAAACAATTTCTTCCAAGCTGCCGCCGAATCGCTCTTTGAATGTAGGATCTAAGGAAGAAACAAAAAGCATTACTTTGAATCATTTTAGAGCTGAATAGTTTCAAACTAAAAAATTTCAAATGATAGTGGACCATTTCTACCATTAGTGGTGAGGACCAATGGCCTCTTAGTCGTCATCATGAAGGTTTTGATAGCTGCCAAGAAGCCTACATCGTCCTCGAAAACGATGTCGGCCTGTGAGTTAGAAATAGAAGAAACACCGAAGCATGAAACTTAATTGTGACACTTTCAGGGTTGAGTGTGTCACCTCTTCAAAAAGGATGAGTGACGCAGCTCCTGTTTTATTTTGCGGTGCTGTGAGAATCTCAGGGACATGGTTTTGTTTGTCAGCAGGAGTCACCAGACTGCACTGTTGATCTGTTTTGTTCTTCATTTTAAAGAAGTTTGTTAGTGTGACAGCAGCAGGATTCATCTTTCCAATCGGTCTACGGCGGCCAGAGGTTTTTTGGGATTTGGAGTCAGCTTTCTTCAGACGTTGAATTTTGCATCCTAAAAAAAAGAAAGCTTTATTAAAGGACTCATCCAATTCATTGATAGGTTGCATGTGAATGAGTGATGAGCAGACTAGTACAGAAAAAAACCTCAGGATTCAAAATTAAATCGTTTTGAGGTGGGGATGGCAACGTGAGATTGCCATATAGTGTGGCATGGAAACCTGTGAGAATGCGTGGCTAATGGGCAGGGTTGGGTAGGGTTACTTCAACTTGATTACTTTCAATTACTTTTGGATTACTCCGATACCAAATATGCTAATAAAAGACATAAGAAACTAAATATGAATAAAATGACTCACAACACGTGGTAAGCTTTCTCTCCTAGCTTTGATCTCTTTGAGCTGCGGCAAAACGAACATAAAATGCGACGGAAACAAAATGAAAATAAATCCAAACAGCTTGCCAACATCATTTTTGCCGTTCCATGTATTCCGTTACTCCCCAAGCCTGCACAAAATTTAGTCACACTTGACACATCTTCAAAGAAGCGCCGCCACAGAGCGGCTGCCTTTTCCAGCAGCTGCCCTGTTATCTCTCACTTTTTGTGATTTATTGTTTTATTGTCTGCTCCTATCTTCGGTGTTTTTCTTCCCGTTTAACAACTACACTTTGGATGACTTTCTATCCTATGGACATGGGTTTTAGCGCACAAAAATGCGTTTATTCGAGGAATCAACTCCCTGCCCTGAAGAATTCTCGTGCCGGCGTGATGAGGGGACCTATGGTGGAAGAAGAGCCGGAACTAGCTAAGCGGCTAGCGGCGTTATAAGTCTTCGCTACCATCCGTAATCATGGTAAATGTGAACTCACTACCAAATAAGACCAATTGACACAGTTGTGGCCCCAGTTTGAATTGCCCTCTTCTATGAGACAGCGTCAAGAAGAAAGATGCCTCTCATCTCAATAAACTGGTGAGAAAAGTGAGCTCAGTTTTGGGCACAGAGCTGGACATCCTGACAACAGTAGCTGAGAGACGGGCACTGGAAAGGCTGCGGTCAATCATGAACAATTCATCACATCCACTACACAGCATTATCTCCAGACAGAAGTACAGCTTCAGCGACAGACTTCTATCACAGTCTTGTAAAACGGACAGACTGAGGAGATCTTTTCTTCCTCATGCCATGAGGCTCTTTAACTCCACCCGGCGGAGTAAAGGCCCACATTAAACCACACCCCCCACATTGCATTTTACCGTATTTTTATAGCAGTGTGTATTCTGTGTAGCACTATCTAGATACTCTATATAACACGCTACGATGGTAGTGTGCCCGCTTTGAGACTGGGAGGTCGCTGGTTCGCGCCTCGACCGAGACATACCTAATTGGTATAATGGCGGCGCCCTCTGGCTGCGGCTGCATCGACTCGCTACAACGGGTCAGATGTATCGACATTTCGTTCTGTGTACATTGTTACAAAGAATGACAATACAAAGGAAATTATTATTATTATTATTATTATTACATTGGGTATTAACACGTCACATTGGGTATTTGTGTATTGTATTCTTTTTGCTTTATTATTGTTTTGTTCTCCAGCACAGGGATGCTGCTGGAATTGTGAATTTCCCTGCAGGGATGAATAAAGTATCTATCTATCTATCTATTTACATTGATTTGGGACACAGGATTTGGCATTATTATCATTTCATACATTTGATTAAATCATCAAATGACACACAGTAAGATAAAATGTGCTGAAGAATTAGCTTTTGTCTGGAGAGCGCGTTTGGCAGTTTTTTCAATTTTCTCTGATGTGGCTCTCTCAATTTCTTTTTAAAACATTTTTTGCTTTTATGGCTCTTTGGGTCAAAAAGGTTCCTGATCCCTGTCCTGGGGGCTCTGTATATATACTAGTTCTTCTAGTACCTTCTAAATGTTCGCTAGTAGAGGGGCATCTTCTGGTACCGTAGTTGTTAAAGTAGGCAGGTCTCAACTGGTCTTTCCCAGCTGTCTCTACCAGATGTGACTGTGTGGCCTCCCTCAGCTGGCACAGAACCTGACGTCCGTTTCGCTGGGAGGATGAGTTCACCTCAAGCACCTGCCAGTTCATACAAAAAAATGAGACTGCTATTATCAAGGGATGTTCATTGTGCTTTAGTGCAAGGGGTGGGAAGCTATCTGGAGTCAGGGGCCGCATTAGGTTAAATCATTTTGCCAAGGGGCCCATCTTGGAGATGATCCATTTATTTCATTTATGAATATATATGCAGACATTTACAAGTTACACTTGTTAAGAAATAGATTGGTCCCATAAAACTGGGTTTAAACAGGAAAAATAATACATTGGTACCTGTTTTAAGCACTACATTTTTATAATTAGCTTCGTGGTATTACTGTAGTTGGATTTTTGTTTTGTATTCTTGTGATATTACTGTATTTATGTAGTACTTCTGCATTAGTATATTTTGAGTATTTCCATTTCTGTAGTATTTCTAAGTTTTATTCTATATATGTAGTATTTTTGGACTTTTTGGTTGTTTTATTTTTGGTGGAAGTTAATAGTATTTTACAGTATTTCTAAAGCAGTATTTTTGTTGTACTCCTGTATTTTTGTCGTATTACCACTGAATATGTTTTGAAAATGGAAATATTTAGTTTCTGTAGGACAGAACAGTAAGGTAAATGCAGTACTGATGTATTTGTATCTTTGCATTATTTCTGTCTTAATACGTCTCTAGTAGTATTTCTGTAGTAATATTTCTCGACTAATGTTTTTGTATTATAGTATTACTATAGTCCTATTTTTGTAGTATTTCTATTTTGCAATATTTTCAAAGTCGTTTTTAGTAGTATTTCTGTAGATTGTTTTTTGTGTTTTAATCATAGTATTTTTGTCGAGTTTATTTAGTATTCTTGTAGTATTTCTGGGGTAACATTTGTGTTGTATTATTTATATAGTATTTTTTTTAGAAAGAAACCAAAACAGAAAATTTGATATTTAGTTTTGTAGTTATTTTGTATTTATTTTTTATTTTTTCTGTAGTAGTTTTGTTGTAAATACATAAAGGGGAATAGGTTAAAAGTTGGCCCCCAAAAAAAATGTGTTGTATTAGTAGTACTTTATTTACTTTTATGCATATATTTTTTTTATATTTTGACTACTTTGCATTAATGGGCCACCCCCTGCATAGGTAGATAGATTGCAACCTTGAAGCCAAGCTCCTGGGCGCAAGCGTACACCGACGCCGTCTTGCCCACGCCTGGAGGTCCCGTGATCAGTATGGCGCAGCACGGTGGCCTCTCGTAATGGTCCGCTGGGCTCAACTCCCCCTGGAAGTCCCCACGATCCCACGAGTCTGTGTTTGGGTGATGTGAACCCCAAGATTCAATTCAAAGAAATTGCGGCAAAAATAAACTATTTACAGTAAAGTACTGTTGAGTACATTTTTTTTGCAATTGTTAAAATCAAAACGATTTCAAAGTTAATATTTCCATCATTAAAGGGCGATTAACTTTACACACTGTCTCTTTATAGCAGGGTAGGGAACCTATGGCTCAGGAGCCATATACTGTATGGCTCTTTTCATGAGCTCATATGGCTCCGAAATAAAATGTAACTATTGCACATCTCTCTGTGGCGTTCCAAAGTCAAGTGATTTCGTCCCGATTTTGGTCCATATAAAGCCGAAGCAACTTAATGCAGAAGTTTGATAAGAAACCATTTCAACTGATAAATAAAAACGCTGGCAAACGACTTTGATTGGGTGAGCAGTAAAGGTTCCCGACCCCTTCTTTATAGCGACAGTGTTTATCTTTAGCGCCTCCTGGTGGTAAAAATAAACATTCATTAAAAAACAACATTGATCTAAATAATAAGCAAAGACATGAACCACATGAACTTTCATGTGGATTTTTAAATACCTGTAGATTTAATTTACATTAGAGGAGGCTCACTAAGAAGGTGCAGACATAGTTGATCTTGGAGCTCGGGGTACCCCAAAAACGAAAAACATTTGCAGGGCAAAAAAGTGTGAGGAAAACGATACAGTTCGCTCCCTTTAAGTCTCAGTATATGTATTCTTCCTTGTGCTTTAGCTATTGAGGATTTTTTATTTTATTTAATTGACTATAAGGGATTTAATATAATACAAATTAAATTTTGTTGAATGCAGTGGGGATTTTTCACAAAAGGTCGGGTCGCGCTGTTCCGAATGCGAATGTTTTGTTTAGTTCTGTTTAAAACAGAGTTTTTGACGCAGATGGTAGGCGATGTTTGGAGAACGTAGTACTGATGACGTAGAAGCGCGCGGGAATGTTTTGACCGGTCTAGACGTGGCGGCGTCTTCCGGCGAGAAGGACGTGAAGTTGGCACCTGACTCACCCCATGGGGGGGGGGCCTTCGTGACGCACCGGTCAGCACGCCCAGGGGAGGAGTCAGCACGCCCAGGGGGAGTGGCCGATGCCCCGACGCGTCAAAAGGACGGAACACGGAAGAGAAAAGACAAACAGACGGGAGCAAGGCTCGACGAAAACTAATTAGACTAATTCGACAATAATTCAGCAAAATTCGATGGAATTCACTTAATAATAAATTAAGAAAATAAATCTGCCCCCGTGTGAAAATGCCTGTCTCTTGTCAATATGTTTCCCTAAATTAAGAAAAGAGCATGCATTTGTTAGGAAAATAAAGTTTGTGTTTGGTTAATGGAGTCAGATAACTAATCCGAACAATTTGGTAAACTCTACATTTATATTATAGTTTAATTCCTAACACTAGCTCAATAGTTATGGTTTTTCGTGACTTGATTTATCTCGAGATGCCACGAGTCCCCAAGCGAGAATCTGCCATTAAAAATCTATCTGCCTGAAGTGTGTCAATCTGATTACTTACTAGTTAACTAATTTTACCTTCTTACACGATTCCATCTTTGTTGGGGAAGCAAAGAGTCAATGACACTGGTGCACCTGACACTTGTTTACATGCCTCTTTAAACTGGACGAGCACCTAGCATTCGTTTTCGGACGCACTACATGGTGCAGGTACATCTAGTGGTAATATAATACACACTGTCCTTTTAAAATTGCACTACAACATTTCAATAAAGTATTAAGATAAGATAAAAGTAGTGCTGGTGATAGGCCAAAAAAGGAAATATTGGGTTTATAACTATTCAAGTCAAGTCATGTTTATTTGTGACGCCCTTAATCACAAGGAGTCTCAAAGGGCTGCACAGACCACAGATTATTGCAAACGACAGACTATTATGAAATTACGATTTCGAACAATAAATTCCCAACAACTCACATATTTTAAGGAGGGTTTTGTTGATTTAAAAAAAAGCTTAAAATCCAAAAGGATTAGTTTCATTACAAAAACCAGAGACCTTCCCCAAAAAAAATATGAAGCTTTTCTGGGATTAGTGGCAACTTAGTATCTAGTTTAGTGATATATTATTTTGTAAACACAAAACAATTTGGGTGGTCCCTTGGCTTGCCAATGTGTTTTATACAGCACTTTCATTTGTATTACTATTGCATGAAATTGCTATACAAATAAACTTGATTAATAAAGATGAAAACCTGCCACATTTCGCTGAAGTGGTGTTTAAAACACATTTTAGTGTCTACATAATGTTGTACAACTATGAGTCGACTATTTTACCCTGTGTAGAAATTTGGCCCCTGCTCTTTTCCTCGTTTAACTGCGTCATCATCCTGCTCTCGTTGCAGTCGGTCCTTCGTTTCCATGTTTTCAACCAACTGAAAAACAAGTTGGTATACTAGCAGAAACTTCAGTCCAAAGTGTGTCGGTTATTTAGGAGCACTTACCTGTGCAGTTTGCTCACTTGGAGGATATTCCCAATAAGTTCACGTGCACACTGAGGACTGTACTTGTCTGTCCAAAGGGCATCTTCACAATTGGAATCTAGGGAGGGACATCAATTAATGCTGATCTAACACAAACACAAGCAATATAAATATTCATAAACAACCAGGGTTGGGTAGGGTTACTTTAACTTGATTACTTTCAATTACTTTTGGATTACTTCAATACCAACTATGCTAATAAAAGACAAAAGAAACTAAATATGAATACAATTATGACTGGTAAGCTTTCTCTCCTGGCTTTGATCTCTTTGATCTCCGGCAAAACTAACATAAAATGCAACAGAGACAAAATGAAAATAAATCCAAACAGCTTGCCGACATCATTTTTGCCGTTCCATGTATTCCGTTACTCCCCAAGCCTGCACAAAATTTAGTAATTTTATTCATATTTAGTTTATTTTGTCATTTATTAGCATATTTGGTATTGGAGTAATCCAAAAGTAATTGAAAGTAATCAAGTTAAAGTAACCCTACCCAAACCTGCAAATAACCAGCACACAAAGTGAGGCATTGATAAACTGAAAGATTTATACCACAATCCGACAGCCTCCCTCTGGCTTTCCTCTGCAGATTTCTAAACACACTTTGGACTGGGAATGCCGTGTTGGAGGCTTGGATGCCTCGCAAAATGCATTTCAGACTTTCCTGTGATGTTGCATGTCCTCTCTTTGACTGCTGGGGTGATGAAAGTTTCAGCACCTTCTCACCAGTTCCAACCACATCAGCTTCATTCAAAGGAAGGGGCACCTTCACCTCTGTTTGCTCACACCTACTTCTCTTACTGCCTCCCTGCAGATAGGTTAAGATTAGTTAGACTATATTAGGTCAGAAAGTATAGATAAGACTATAGGTCGTCCTCAGAAATGTAGAATAGTGTGATTAAAGTTATTTATTTCTGTAATGCAATTAAACAAACAAAACAGTATTCGGTTCTATTGCTGATTATGGTTTACAGCCTATGCAGAAAACACAGAAAATGTGCAAGATTTTAACCTCATTTGTTTTATTTTATAATATTGTTCAGTGTCATCTTGTAATTTTCTGGAAAAATATCAAAAATGATAGTTAAAATGTGCAAAATTTGTCTGTGAAAGAAAATTAATCACCACTCTGTTGTATTTTTTCAGTTAAAACAGCTTAGATCAACCAAATAATGCACATGTTTTTACAATCCTATCATTTATTTCAGTCAAATCTTTAACAGCTTCAGCAACCAGCCCTTAAGTATACTTCTTCGTGACGTTCCAATAATTTGAGATGGGTTATGAGTTTTTCAGCAATAATAAAATGAATACTTGCACCTATCATTTTTTGTAATGTATCTATGGAATAGATTTTATTGAATTAACGAAAATAATTAAATTGATCATGATGTACCAATTTTCTGAACAGTCCCGAGAATAAATAGCGAGATAACTAGATTGTGTTAGGGACGGGGGTTTTTTCCCCTCTGCAAGTTAATTTTTGTATCCGGGTTAGAGAGGTCAGTCAAAATAAGAGCCGGAGTTCGAAAGTTTTATCACAGAAGATTCTGGTATAAATGGCCTACAGGATATGGCTCTAAGAACTCACAAATGCAACGACTGAGGTTGTTTACCTTTTTCCTATCCAAAATGACAGTCCATAAGCTGATTGTGAATTTATTACAAAGTTAAACATAAAAGGGAAACCACGGATTAATGGAACACTGTTCTCCTGACGATAACCTCATCAACATTTGCTAAATCTTACTCTAATCGCTCAACTTTTATCCTGAGGAAATCAATTGTGTTTTGTTTACCAAGCATTGGACCAAATTTAATGCGTTTACATTTCCTCATGAGCTGAAATTTATGATACCGGTCCCTCGTTGTGTATTACACTCCAACAAGTAAGGCAATAGACCCAACCTAGGGGTTTAAGGCTATTTCTGATTATTAAAAAAGACACAACTGAAGTTGCACACGATTACCACTAAATAAATGAAGAAATGATGACTAAATGTAGGCATTTTTCAATAATACGATAGAAGGGTGGATAGATAGGTGTGTAGATGTGTAGGTAGATAGATGTCTAGATAGATAGATGTTTAGACAGATGTCTAGAAAGTTGGATGTCTAGATACATAGATGTCTAGATAGAAATCTAGATAGATAAAATTTAGACTAAATTTGGGCATTTTTCAATAATACGATAGATGGGTGGATAGATAAGTGTGTAGATGTTAGAGGTAAGATCGGGCCCAAAAAAAGCACCCGAACCCGACGCAGGCCCGGGGGGTATTAAACCCGACCCGGACCCGGCCCGACTAATTAACTGGATTTGCTGGCCCGGCCCGAGGGGGCCCGAAATTACATATTTTATTTATAAGGAGGGGTGATTTATGATAACAAATTAAACTCTGCCTTTTGTTACAACATCTAGGCCTAAGTTAAATAAAACTGTTTAAACATTTACATCTTTTATATTTCTGTGTCTGCACTGCAATCTGTCATTGACGGTTTTTTTTTTGAGGTAGCGAAAACATTTAAAGGCGTCCGTCATTTTGACGACTTGATCATTGGGCCATAATCCACAGCAGCAGTAGTCGTACGCCTTTAAGATTTTAGCGCAGCACTTTCATTGAGAGGGGATGTTGACGTGTTGTGCCGACTCCTATGCAAATCCCCCCCCCCCCCCCCCCTGATCGTATTCTATATAAAACGCTTATTAAAACAATAAAGCGAGCTAATTATAATAATTGGGAGATCCTAGTCTATATAACGCGTTTATTTAAACAATAAAGCGTGATTTTATTCTGCAAATTGCGTTTTTTAACGCGGATGAAAATGTCACCAACGTCAATGTACGCTTCCGACAAAAGCGATCGTATTCTATATAATACGCTTTAAAACAAAATAAAGCGAGCTAATTATAATCATTGGGAGATCGCGTTTATTTAAACAATAAAGCGCGATCGTATTTTACAAAATGCATTTTTTTAACGCGGATGGAAAAGTCACCAACGTCACTGTACGCTATGATTTCCGCAACCACAACTAATTGTACACAAATAATATTCATTTGATTTACTATAATATCCGTACGTAATGTCTTTTTTATTGTGAATGAAACCCTGGTTGCATTGGATCCCGCGGTGTAAACAAATTGTTTTTTTCATTTAAAATCGGAGGGGGGGAGGAATTTCCATAGGAGTCGGAAAAATAGCGATTACAGCTCCTTCTCCGTTTTATCCAAATTATTTATTTTATAACAAGTATTCCTTGGTCTAGTATCCATACATAGTTTAAGTATATATTTTTAATGAACATTTAACACATTATTAATTAATTAAAAAAAAAAAAAAAAAAAAAAAAAAAAAAAAAAAAAAAAAGCAGGACCGAACCCGACCCGACCCGACCGTATGACTGACATTTCAGGGCCCGACCCGGCCCGAAATTGCCTCGGGTTCGGGTTCGGGTTCGGGCTCGGGCCATAAATCTTACCTCTAGTAGATGTGTAGGTAGATAGATGTCTAGTTAGATGTCTAGATAGATAGATGTTTAGATAGATAGATGTCTAGAAAGTTGGATGTCTAGATAGATGTCTAGATACATAGATGTCTAGATTGATAGATGTCTGGATAGAAATCTAGATAGATAGAAGTCTAGATAGATAGAAAGATAGATAAAATTTAGACTAAATTTAGGCATTGTTCAATAATACGATAGATGGGTGGATAGATAGGTGTGTAGATGAGTAGATAGATGTGTGGATAAATGCCTAGATATATAGATGTCTAGATAGATGTCTGGATAGAAAGATGTCTAGATAGACGTCGAGATAGATAGATCTCTAGATAGATGTCTAGGTTGATAGACGTCTAGATACTGTAGATAGATACTGTAGACAATGTAGATAGATACTAAAGGTATGTATGTAGGTAGGTAAGTAGGGATAGAGATCGAAGATAGCTAGGGTAGATAGATTACCTCGTTCCTTTTAGAGGTAGCTTCGTCATCACACAAAATGTGGCCTGTGGTCCTTTTGGCACGTTTCAGTTTGTTCGGCATCCCGAAATACAAAATGTCAAAAAGCAGCCGTCAAGCCTTTTGAACATGGCGCCATTACGCCAGACATACATACGTCTTCCGTTTAGTTTTCCGAGCTTATATTTAATACACTCGACCTAGCAATTCTTTTGAACTTATTTTTAAGAAGAAATACGTATCGAGGAACAAAAGTGACATCAACTTGTATTAAGTATTTCGGTTTTGATTAATATTTCCGGACTTTCACCAGCAGTTTATGCTGGCATTTTAGACTGTAACGACATCTACAGGTAAGGAGAAGTATGACACCTCTGGATTAATTTGCGTTGATTAATGCTAATGTCATCTTTTATTTATAAAATACATTTAAAGGATACGGCTCTAATTTATTGATAAATATATATATATATATATATATATATATATATATATATATATATACACACACACATTATATATAGTATGCCACTTATTTTGAAGATTCGTTTGAACTTTATAACAATGTTGATGGGACTATGAGAGGCGAGATGCTTTTTATTAAATGAGCATTAAATTGATTATTGAAATCCATTATCTGCAGCGCTTATCCTCAGTAGGGTCGCGGGGGTGCTGGGGCCCATCCCAGCCATCTCTGGGCAGTGGACACCCTGAACTGTTTGCCAGCCAATCGCAGGGCACACAGGGACAGACAATTCGCTCGCTCATTCACACCTAGGGACAATTTTTGACTGGCCAATCAACCTGACATGTATGTTTTTGTAATGTGGGAGGAAACAGGAGTGCCCGGAGGAAACCCACGCAATCACGGGGAGAACATGCAAACTCCATACAGGAAGGTTTGATCTCATGACCTAGGAACTGTGCCGCACACGCACTAACCACTGCACCGCCGTACTGCCCTGATTATTGAAATGTACAAAAGGCAAACGCAATAGACAAATGTCGGATTTTTGTCAATTACCTTTTAATCAATTTGTCGTTTCAAATTGTTGGGTGGGGATCATCCTGCACATTGAATTTTTATACAGCACTTGCAGTTCGTTGTCTGAGCAGTGCTATACAAATGCATTTTGACTGGATTCACATCGCTGGCCTTCAGTTGAGGACAAAGAAAATATATTTTTATAAGGAGACCATTTTTTTTGCCAAACTGCACAGGACTGTTTACTGCAAGGTACCTTAACAAGCAGTGAGCAAATTATACCAGTCTCTTGGTATCTTAGAAAACAGTGACTAATAATGGTTTATTGAAAAAAATAATACAGCACAAACGAGGTTGAATGTGTTTTTATTTAAATATAAAAACCCTAAAGCAAAAGTGTACTCCTTTACATGATTCTCAATAGGGTAAAGGTGAGATAGTATCCCCTTTTACTAAACCAGAAGTTATAACGGTGACTTTCGATGATTAAAAAATATACCAAATCAAGGTTGGTACTAAATCATCATTGTCAGGTTGAGTCCAGGCACAAAAAAGAAACAGATTTCCAAAAACTTAAAATGACACTTTGGTAAACCGGCAGTGAAACTAAAATCTAACCGTGATTTTTTTTTTTTTGGAACGCTACCGTCCAAAAACAAACAAAATAACCTAGGATATTTTTTTGAGAGTCCAAGCATCGTCTCTTTTTGTACAAACCGCTTGACATGCGCTCACAGTACCAACAGGGATACCAAAACAATTTCATTAAATTCTCAACTGATGTCTGACAAAAGGCTGAGTAACACATCTGGGCACCACTCAGAGTTTATGAAAAAGGAATATTTCTAAGTACAAAAACATCAAGTGCTAAAAAAAAAAAAAAAAAAAAAAATCTGCTAAAAAGGTTTAAAATGTGTATCATGTATGTGTACAATTCACGTTATGAAAACAGTTTTAACTGTTGGTCTGATCCTCATCTATAAAGGAGGACACGATAGAACAAGGGCGGGGAGCTTTATGACCCTGTCACGGGCGTAAAAAGAAAAATAACCATGATTCTTATATATTAGGAGCTTTTGTAGGTTTAAAAAGTTTGGGTTGGATCAAATACTCTTATAAGCAATGCAATCTGTTCATATTAACCATCACACCACATTGGGCATTATTCACTACAAGATTCATATTTGGTTGCGTTCAAGTTGCAAAAACTTGTTTACCTTGTATTCTGTGGTCTGTTTACAGTCAGATGCTCAGCTGACCACCTCTTAGCACCAAAAAGGTTGGATTTTTTTTTTAGTTTGGAAAGGAAAGGCATGGGGAAACTCCTTCCTGGTGACAACTACAAGTTGTGTGCATAAAAGCCTTCATCAGTCAGTGAGAGCACTTTTTGTCCTCTTGCCGTGCTTCCCCGCTCCAGAGGAGGAGGCGTTGTTGTAGCAGCCCCCCGCAGCCGCCAGCAGTGATCGCTCTTGCGGCTCCTCTGCGGACTCCGGGAGCTCGTCCTGGATCTGCTTGAGGCGCGCCATGGCCTTGTCGATGGTGGCTGTGCCTACCAAGTTAAAGTCGTGCATGCTCACCAGGTGCAGGAGGAAATTGCGGCAGAGGTTGCGTCGGACGATGTGAGCGCCGCAGTCGTCCACGAACAG
Organism: Urocampus carinirostris; assembly: GCF_059441175.1. Classification (NCBI taxonomy): domain Eukaryota; kingdom Metazoa; phylum Chordata; class Actinopteri; order Syngnathiformes; family Syngnathidae; genus Urocampus; species Urocampus carinirostris. The sequence continues at coordinate 8,827,822 of NC_142356.1, forward strand.
CATGATGGCCTGATTCATCTGGTTGTCGGCGATGAAGCTGCCGCATAAAACATAACTTGCAGTTACCTTCTCACTTATGGTAGAAACCTGGAAGCTTCAATGCTTAGTTGTTCTCGTTGAAACAATTATTTTGTATTGTGCGCAAAGTAGTACAGCGGATCCTCAGGATACAGCATCCTCTCCTTATGACGTTACGTTTAAAGTTGAGTAGAAACGCAAAAAAAGAAGACTAATGAATTTCGAACTTGCAAGGACAATAAAGTAAAACTTGTTCTAAAGGCCTTCCCCTGAACCCTGTTCTTACTATATCTCCTAGGTTACTCATGTAGATCCACCCTAAAAGGATGTGGAATTCAAAGAACCGCAACATGATCAGCCAATGTAAGTAAAAACCCAATGTAAATATCTTTTACATAACCACACTTTCTTGTGTAAATTGTCTTTTTTTATCCTCAGTTAAATGTGAAGCTGTAGTGCCACGTCCAATCTCGTTGTCACAATATGTGCAACCCATTTTGTAACAATGATAATAAAAGCATATTCTACTCTATAGCAACAAAAACCCAAGAGTCAAAACAAAAGTGAGCATTAATAGTCCAAATAACAAACTAGAAACCTGTGAAAACACATTTGTAGCAGTACAATATCAAAAGAAAAAAAACGACATTTTCACTTAACTGTACTTAACAGTCCCTCTTTAGAGCATTTTTCCCAATGCACAACATCAATGCCCAAGAACTAATACAATTTTGCAGTAGTTGTGCGTTTCCAAGATGCATGTCAGCTATCAATCAATGTGATAAAATGCTGGTCTGCTCTTGGTTTGTGTAGTTTTAGCATCATGAAGATGCTGAAATGCAATTGGCTGAACCCATCCCCACATTGCATGACTCAAGTTTCTTTCAGTTCACGATCATGTGCACTCCGGGGCTACAATACTGTATTCTCTATAGGTCCAAGGTTTGCAGTGATGATAAAGGTAGAAGCAAAAATCTGATAACCATAGAAAAAGCGTGTAATTATCAAGACATACAAATCCGCTACCCCCAATAAGTTGCATGACCGTTATCAATTGATGATCTGGACCAATATTAAAAATAAGGAGGCAGTTTCAGCAACAAAATATTCTAAGGGCATGACAACCCTCAAGTGCAATGTATAGAATAAGCATTTTTGTCCACTGTTGCCATTTCTTCCCCCCCTCTGCACCCATATGTTACTTCACTGGATTAGCTCAAGTCACATCACCCACAAAAAGTAAAACAAATTTCAGATTTATCATGATTTTCAATAATGTGCGCGAATTACAAACATAAGTACATACAGCATATGATTTTAATGCTATTAGACAATTACTTTAGGTTTCCATCCACCGCTATGTATCAAGTTCACTTATCGATCCCCACCTCACAATGGTCGTATCCCAGGGATCAAGTGCACCACACTTGGGAACCATTGGCATACAGTAAAATTTTTTGCCAGGTACCGAAGTACTTCAGTATCGACGTACCCGTGCTGCATAACATGAAGGTTCCACAGCTTCATCACCTCCTTCTCCCCTTCATTGACATCTGTGAACTCATCCAGTTGCTGGAAAAGAAAAAGGGAAAAACAATATTTAAACAAACTTGTCAAATCAACTCATCTACCAATTTTTAGTTATATTACAGTAAATGTCAGCTTGTTTTATAAGTAGAGGCTTCCACTCATAATAATTCATTATGCACCTAAACTGAGAGATTCTCTCCTAAATAAATTCATGTTTCCTCCTTTTATCGTGTGTTCTGAACAAAAATAGTAAGGAAATATAAATCTTCCATTTGCAAAAGCAGAAGTTATTTGAATCATTGATTTTTTTTTGCTCTATGCAGAAATGGAAAGAAAATTACCATTAATGTGACTTAATTTCAAGCAAATTTGGCTATTTGGGTAACACGAGTTTTAATTCTCTGTTAAGTTAGAATTTCAAAGGTACTAATTGTATCAGTATTGAGAACTGAAGCCCACATGTGACAACAAAAGACAATATAGAACATACCAAATCAGTGCAGATTATGCCAAAGCCGAATATTTAAAAAATGCTCTGGAGCTATATAGTGGCCTTGTTATTGCATTATTACATAGCACATATGGTGAAAATATAAAGGAGATAACCTGTATTTAAAAAATAATCTTTCTTGGATACAGAACTTTGGACTTATGATCTGCGCTATGAGAATTTTGACACTGGAAGCTCGTGGGTAGCTCCGAAATACATTTTTGAAAAACACTGATGGACGCCATATCTTGTGATAAAATGTAGGGGAGATTAAAGGGTTGAGTGTTACTAATGAGCAACAGGATCACTTTGGTAACTTTATATCCCAACCATAATCTGTAACGGCTCTGTATTCATAATGCAATGCACTATTCTCCTGGTTAAGCATACTGCTTTTTATTTTTCAAAATAAGTCGAACCTCTCTTTTGCCTGCCTGTTGTGAGTTTTTTCGGAGTGGGATATAATTTTGTATGAAGTGATTTTGTATTAAGTATTGAAAAACGGAGGTGGCTGCTTGTTTACCGTGGCAGTTTTCTCTCTGAGCCACTCGGGATCCCGCTCGTCCTCGCTGTCCACTTCCATTTCTTGAGGACGTAGCGGCATGCAGCTGTCACTGTGGAAGTAGAGGCGGTTGTGTCCACTCACGTAGGTCCTCTGCTGCTCCAATTCACCGTCCTCGGACTCCAAGAACTCTGACAGACTCGGCTTTGTCCTCTTAGGCCTGCAAAAGAATAGCAATCATTTAAGTATGGACGACACTATAAACTTTTCCTTTTGCGCCAAAACATATGTCACGACGACGAGGTGTGATCACGAGGTTACCTGCAAACGAGTATGTGAGTAACGGCGGTCCTCTTGACCGGGCCGTTGCGACTGAAAGCAAAGCCCGGTTGGCTGTGAATGTCCTGAGGATTACCGACGTAGGAACCGTCGTAGCACTCATTGATGGACACGTCTATTCTTGCTCCTTTGGGGTGAGGCTGCAAATTCAAACACAGGGGAAGTATTACAAACATATAGCTGGAGCCAACCAATGCATTTTATGGGAGACCAGAGATTTGAATGCCCAAGCTACAACACAGGAAGTGGTGACCTTACAACTCTAGTGGTTAGGGGATCAGAGAATGGAGAAAAAGAATAGGCAAAGAAAAGAGCTGTTCCTTGTCAAATTCAAGTTAACGGCCCTGAAGACAAATATTTTTTTCCATCAGCGCAATTCATGCTATAAACCTCCCAAAAAGAGGAAAAACAATATGAATAAGTTCCATGATCTCGCTTTCATTAATATCATTTAAAATACATTTATTTTCCCCCAATCGCGGCGTCAGATTTTTTTACAACCCCACCACGAATGGCGTATGATAGACGATAAACGTTTATTAGCGCCCGCCCAGTTTCTTAATATGTATGAGGGGTGATGACTTCACATGACAACACCATACAAATCACTATAATCGCAGTTTCCATGTCATTTTTAAGGCAACTTTATTATTCTATTTATCATTTTACAATCATGGTCTGTTAAGTCAGAATGCCATGAAGCATAGCAAGAATTTCTAATATTTTCAAGCACTTCACCCAAAATTCAAGGATTTTCCTGACCATGAATACACATTAAAATTCAAACATTAGTCTGGATTTCAAGCACCCGTACCAACCCTGGATTTTATGCAAGTAAAACACATCAGAAAAAAATGATCAAGGTTGCTCACTCTCATTGATAGGAAAGCTAAATGATCGCTTTGACTGCAGCCATCGTTTATGTACGATGGCAATGTGTGCTTCCTTACCACATAGTTAAAGATGAAGCGTGAGTGGGAGAGTTTGAGGTGTTTGAGAAGGCTGTAGAGCTTGCTGCAGTTCAGTGTGCACCAAGGACAGTGAAGGTCATCTCTCGCCTCAGTCTGTTGCCGCGTGTTGTTATTGTACAGGAACTGGGTTAGAAAAAGTCAATATGTTACCAAAAGATGAAACCAGCAGTAAGGATAAGTGCCGTACCGCTACCCTCCCTTCAACTCAGTCATTGCCAGTAAAGGCTATAGATGGTCAAGATCCAAAAATTTGTGCCTTTTGACATCAATTCACAATATTTGGTAAAGTGGGCTGGCAATAAAATAGTGGGATAGTTTAGGATTTCCTCCCTCCCTTTAACTTATTCACTGCCAATGACGGCTATAGACATTAAAGATCCAAAGATGAATGCTTTTGATGCTTTTAGACATCAATCCATCATATTCGGTTAGAGTTGGTTATCATAAAGTTAGGGGTTAGTAGATTAGTTTAGGATTTACCTGGTAAAATATCCGCAACTTCTGGCGTGGTTCACACGGGACCAATTCTTTCCTTGTATGGATATCAGAGTTGACTGACTCCTTCACTGCTGAAAAGGACAGAGTTTTCCACCGAAGCATTAACAGATGCGTTTTCTTACTCTATAAAATCCTCAATGTCAATTTGAACCCAACTATACAATTATGCATGTGTTACAACTGAAAACTTTAGAATGGAATCGAGGTGGATGTTGAGTTGATCATGGAGCAGATAACATATGTGGAAACGCCGGTTCTTTTATAAAATGAAACAAGAATGACCATCCCAAACAGAATTACACACAAATAATAATACAAATTTAAAAATTAGTTATTCAAGAGGCTTTCGGGGAAAAGTCATACATACCCAAGGGCGTTGCTCTATGGTGACTAGTCCTGGTCTCCATGGGACCAGAAGTGTCCGAGTTGCGGGTAGCCAAGGGCTTTGCGATGGGAGCTGTGGACTTCCCGCCAGCATCGCCAGTCCAGCGAAGAGTAAATTGCAACGTTGGTCCCTGAGAAAACGTTTCGAATGGGGGCAGCCTCTGTAGAAGGACGCAATGAACAGGGTGGTCAGCGTTTTGAAAAGAGATTAAAACAGTAGACCGGCAAATGTGTGGTAATTCTTCACCTTGCCGTCAAGAATGGTCTCCCACGTAGCTCGCTTCTTGCTCACAGGGCTCTCTTCCATCCCTTGCATGGACAATTCATACTCCCCGTCCAATAATTGCAACCTCCTGCACATATCAGAAACAGTTATTTTCTGCCTATTTTTGAATGAATTGTGTGGAAACTTCAAAAGTGATCATAACACCATTTTAATAAAGTTCAGACTGGTTTGTGCTTAAAATGTCATTTCGACAGAAAGCCGGCGATGATGATTTAAGTGGTTATGTGTCATGGGTTCATTCATAATTGCGCGAATGCAAAAACAATCTCTCAACCTGGATTGATGGCATTATATATATTTTAAGGTGGCTTGCCTATTTGATCATGCAGTGTTAATATTTAAAGATAGACAAACTGGGTTTGTGTAAAGAATGGCCCAATCCATGGAATCATTTTGGTATGGACCAGTAGAGTCTGTTCCACAAATGACAGAATTTGATTATTTTTTTTACTGAAGAAGACTAACACAGTGTTAAATTCCACCGATTAGAAAAAATAAAAATAATTATGAGCGTAGTCGTGTCATAAATAAAAAGAAATACCTGTTCTTATCAAAGACGGTCATTTGAGCGACATAAGTCTCCGTTGTGTCCCCTTCATCTCTAACTGATGAGTTCCTCTTCTTTCTACTTTGAGTATCCCTCACATCTAGAAACACATAAAGTAATTATATTCTGATTCAGATATGGATTTCAGCGTTTACTTTAAAACTATTCTTACCAATATTCTCATTTGCTTCACCGTTGGGCAGGCCGTTGGCATCCCTCCGGCCCGTGCGTGACACCCTGAATAGGAGCGAGTACGACTTGACCATGTGACTATTGCTGGGCTCAAACTCTGCGCTGGACACCACTAAGGAGGGACAGGAGGCCAGCTTGCTTTGCTGGCTGTCAGGATTCAAAGGCACCTGCTTTTTACCTGTAGGCACTTGCTTAACTGGGCAGTTGACATCCTGCACGGAGCAGAAGGAAGAGTGGTAAACATACAACCAACGTGAGCAAAAGCAGAAAAAAACTACCTTGCGTTTTTTATGGCAGACTTTGACAAGTAGCACCTCCAAAGAGACTGAATTTTGCTCATTCTCTGAGTTCTGAGATGGCTTTTCTAGAAGAAAAATACAAATCAATTTTCATTAAATCGCTTCCTAATTCTTGAAATGTAATAGTAGTAAAAATAAGTACTGGGGCTAAATTGTCCGCCAACTTACCATCCTTATGGAAGAACCCAGTAAAGGTTAATTGCAGATGTGAAGACGCGCTAAAAACAAACAATGATTGATGAAGCCAAACATAATTTAATCAATACCATGTCTCATCAACCAATGTTACCTGAGAGATTCCTGCTCTCCCTTCATCTTCTCTACAGTCTGCAACATGTTATCAATTTTGAATGCTTTCCTGTAAACAAAGAAACGTGTGATTCTTTTTTCACAATAACACAAAACCGCAGATGCACTAGTATTATTCTGTGGTACCTTTTAGCATTTGAGCGACCATTTCGGTGAGACATGAAGGTGAGAGTTCTGTGCAAAAATATTGGCTAAGAGGGGTGGGAAGAGATGCAGTCATTAATAAAAATACATCTTTCTTTTTTCTAAAAGTGAACTTACTGCAATCAAATTCCTGGTACGAAGAAATCTGTAGATCTGTGTCGGCTCTGGGAAAGAAGATATCATTAGCAGTTTTCAAAATGAAATTATATACACAATTGAGCATGTATAAACACCCCAAACAAGCAAAAATAAATAAATAAATCTTAAAAAAAAAAAATCATGCCTACATATAGAAACTTTTATATATTAATCTTCATCTCTTCTTGCCAAATAGCGCTGCCAATGCCTCTGCACAGGTTTCATTGCACAATTTTATTATGCATTTGCTAGTGGGACCAGTCTACAAGCTCTACCTTGTAATAATAGTCTTAATGCTCTTTTCACTCCCATTGTATATTTTTGACATGTTTATGAAGAGTGATTTAGGAGTGCCACGTCTAATCTTGTTGTAAAAATGTTCACTATGTTGTTATCAGTGACAATGAAGGTAAGTATTGTATCACAGTAAACTAATAAAACAAAATGAAAGGGGTTGAAGGTTTTAGGTAGGTAAAATAATGGGAGGAAAAATAATTCATTACTAAATGTCTACAATGTAAAATAGTCATGTTGACTGTGTAATCTGTGTTGATGCCCATGAAACATCCATTGCAGCCTATTGTATTATAATAAAACAGTTCAAAAAAGTGAAAAGGTTGAAGGTTTTATATAGACACTTTATTACATTACAGTCACTGTGTTTTATCCTATCCTTCCAACACATCTTGAGTTAATCTTGTATTTATATATTTTAATATTCGTAACATTCTTTTATGTAAACATGAAGTTTCTTAGTTTTATTACGCTGGCAAATGTGTGGACCGCAAAGTAAGAACTTCATTGTGCAGGGAATTGTGGTTCTTTACTGTGCATATGATAATAAACACATTAAATCTATACAAGTCAACGATGGCTGGAACATATTTTATCACTAATTGAATACAAAGTAGAACAGTCATTTTTGATGGATTGTCTGTTGATCCATTGAAACCTGGTCATCCTGAAAGGCTTACTTTATGCACGACCCCTTGACAAGTCAAGTTTATTTGTATACCCCTTAATAACAAAAAGTCTCAAAGGGCTCCACAGACTATTACAGACTACAATTACACTATCCCCATATCTAAAATCTACATGAGGGAGAAAAAAAAACTCAAAACGCCAGCACGAAAAAACCTTAACCGCACATGAGGTAATGATGCTAATTTGTTGACACAGACCATTTTCAATTAAAGTTCGGGGAATAAAATCCCCTTGATCAGCATTTGTGTTCTTGTTTAGGGGCAAACTAGTGATAGGTTACTCAGAAGAGTTACTGATCCCGGGGTCCGGCTATCAGTTTGTACATGCAGCCGATATGATGTACTGCGCTGATAACCACCTGCGGAGTACGTTTACCGTATTTCACGAGCCTCCCCCCATTGACAAGGTTTCTTCATTTTCCCTAGCTTGGGATTCTTTAGTTTTTCCTTGACCATGTGTTATTTTCAGATCAGGGGATGTTGTGATGATACTTTTAGTGATAAGGGGCTAGACAAATGATTGTGAATTTACTTTGTTTTAATAGTATAAAACTTGACTTTAAATTTTGACAATAATCCAGTGTTCTCGTTTGCCCGCATCCTAGACGCATCATTTTTGCTGGGGACGCATAGTGTCGAATCAACGGGACACAACGTTTTTGACACAAAATTGTCATTATTACCCGATTATTTTTTTTAACAAAGATTTACCGCACTTCAAACTTTTCGTCAGGCAGATCCGCCATTGTTGTTTTGGTCTCGCGGTTTGAGTTTTCGTCTGCACGCCGATCTCGGCCAACGAGATCTTGTTGCTTCGAGATTACGCCATTGTGGTGGTGCTTGTTGTCGCGTTAAGGCGAACATCAACACAAAATTGGTAATTTCTTCAGTGTCCAGTAATAAGTCGAAACATAATGCAGAAAGTGGTAACAGCGGCAATAATTCCGGCACGAAAAAACGGAGAAATTCTTCAGAAGAACGTGTAGGCAAGGAAAGCACGTGTGTTGAAGCGAACGATTCGACGAAAGAAAATAAAAGAATACTCCTAGCAAGAAAAGGACATTTCTGCCAAAATGGACTCAATTATATTCCTTGTTACACTATGAGGAGGATGATAATGGAGGCTACATGTTCTGTGATGCGTGTACCCAGCATGACAAAAAAACGGATTGCATAAATCATTTTGCAATACGAAATTTCAGAAAAGCACATTGGATCGGCACAATGACAATGAAAACCACAAATTAGCTATGGAAATTCTGTTGCTGCAGGAAGAGAGGCAAGTATGAACGGATACGACATGAAAAAGAAGACTTGGCCATGCTTTCACTGCTAAAGATAGTTAAGTGGATGGCAGTATTTACAGTATTTTGTATAATGTACAATGTTGTGAACTGAAAAATCTGAAGCGATAACTGCTTTGTATTACAGTGGAACCTCGGTTTTCGAACGGCTCTCAGTTCGAACAAATCGGTTCTCGGCCAAAAATTTCGAGAAATTCTTGCTTCGCTTTTCGTTTATAAAATCGGAGTTCGAACGCCGGTACGCTAGGCTAGGGGGGACGCTGAGCGGCGTACGAGTGTAGATTGCCACCACCCCTCGTGAAGAACTGTTGTCACGGCAACGCGCACTCCTTTTCTGTTTTTGTTTTTCAAAAGCGGTGAAGGGAGTGTTTTAACCCCTAATTATGCCACGGAAGAAGGTTGGTGCAAGCAGCAAAGTTGCTACAGGTGAAAAAAGAGGAGTAGTGCGTACAACTATTGCATTTAAGAAAGAAATAATAGCAAAATATGAAGAAAGTGTGCAAGTTTCCCTTCTTTCAGGAATACAGCATGGCTTCTGCCGACCGGTAAGAAATCCTATTCATAATTATTTTCTTTATGCTTTAACCGCTCACCACTTGTTGTGGAGACCCGGGTGCTAAATGACGTGTAAACGACCTGATTTTTTTATTTTTACACGTTCATGTTAGCGCAATCTTTCGTACAGAAGATTACGCCAACGCGAACGTACGATTAGCTTTACGTTAAATATTCAAGATAAACATTCAAGGTGTTGGAACGGATTAAAACAATTTTACATTACTTTTAATGGGGAAAAAACGGCTACGGTGATCGTACAAAGAAATGGAACGGATTATGGTCGAGAACCGAGGTTCCACTGTACCAATTAACTGATGATTAAAACTGAATAAAAATATAGATTTATATAATTATTTCAGCAATATCATTTTGTATAATTTACAATATTGTTGGGAACTGTAAAAATCTGAAACGATAACTGATTTGTATTACCAATGAACTGTGATGATTAAAACTGAATGAATATATAGATTTATTTTTTATTCTGGGGGCGGCAGTAGCTCAGGAGGTAGAGCGATCGTTTTAGAATTAAGGGATCCCAGTTCGAATCCCGGCTTGTCCGTGTTACATGTCGAAGTGTCCTTGGGTAAGACATTGAACCCCCAATTACCCCCAATAAGCAGGTTAGCGCCTTACATGGCTGCACAGATCACGGCCGCTATTGGGAAATGTGAAGCACAATGTAAAGCGCTTTGGGAAGTCATTGACTTGAAAAGCGCTATATAAATGCAGATCATTTCATTTTCATTTCATTTATATTACATATTTGTCGCCGATTTACAATTTCAACCCCGATAACACTAATTTTTGGGGACCCATAGATTTTTGAGCATGCGAGTCCCCTTTTCAGAGGTAAAATGAACACTGATAATCCCTTAAAAAATCCAAATCAGGAGACGCACGCTATGTTTTCCTTACAAACTACAGTACTGGGCATGGTTATATGAATATTTATTCAAGCTCCATTCCAGTTTTGGGCTGGGGAAAAAACTAATGAGTGCCGTAAACGGACAAAACAAGGAAGTCAACATATTCTTTTGACTTTAATCGAAACCATAACACGATCGATTACTGATATTGGCGAAACTAAACAAAGAAAGGGGATGTATAAAGTTCTGAAGTCTCACTTTCGAAGGCCTGGAGGAAGAGCTCATGGTCGGCCTGAATTTGCTCCATTTTCGGCTTCTTCACAGAGTTCACCATCGCCGACGAGGCGGGGTACACGGCGCCGTTGGCTTTGCAACCCGCCCCGCTCATGATGTGGCCGGAATTCTGCAACCACGCACACATTTCTCGTGAAAATACACCAAAAAAATCGCCAAACAAACAATGGCCGTGCCGCAAAAGTTACCGCTGCCATAGCGAGGCGGCTAGCGAAACCACATTGCTAGCGCGCTAGTTAGCTTGGAGTCGGCATTTTTTTTTTCGTCCGGTGTTAATTAAACAACCCAAATGATTCACCTTTGTTTATTTTCGACATGAATAAAATAAACCTACCCTGGCGGATGGCATCAATTTGTAAAGCTCGCTGCCCCCAGCGCAAGTCTGGAAGAAATCAACAGCGGAAGCCCATGAAGACGAGAAGCTGGTCGCTGGCTAGTTAGCTAGCGATGCTAGCATAGTTTACCGGTAAATATACCGGCAGCGATCCGGGATTGCCGCCTTCCTCCACGAGTATGGCTCTTCTGTTAAAAATGAATAAGACGATTTTGATGACATGAATAAGAATCTAGCAGTATTTTATTGCGGTGCGGCGTCTCTTCGATTTGGAATGGAACAACAGAGCATTGCTCATAGGACGGCCAATGAGAGCGAAACTGTGTGAATCCTCGCCGATGATTGGCTACTGGAAAGTGGAAGTGACGCTTGCGCGCTCACTGTTTCTGCGATTTTGCGGGAAAAGGAGCGAGCGTTCAAGAAACAAAACAAAATTGGGATTCTTCGTCGAATTCATAAATAAATTGAAGTCAATGTTTTTGAAATTACCTAAAGCCCCCAAAGTTAAATAAACACACTTAGCGTGGAATAATGTATATTCATCAAATGTAAATGGTCTTGTTTTACTTTTTTTTTTTAATGAATGAAAACTTTATTCGAACATCAAAATAAAAACAGAACAAAAACAATAACTCAACAACAAAATAACGTTACATTCATTATCTGCACCGCTTATCCTCAGTAGGGTCGCAAGGGTGCCGGAGCACTGGGCAGGGGACACCCTGAACTGGTTGCCAGCCAATCGCAGGGCACACAGGGACAGACAATTCGCTCGCTCATTCACACCTAGGGACAATTTGGACCGGCCAATTCACCTGACATGCATGTTTTTTGGAATGTGGGAGGAAACCGGAGTGCCCGGAAGAAACCCACGCAAGCACGGGGAGAACATGCCAACTCCGCACAGGAAGGTTGGTAGCTGGATTTGAACCCATGACCTCAGAACTCTGCCGCACATGCGCTTACCACCGCGCCACCGTGCTGCCCTAGCGTTACATAATATGTTCGAAAAGCGGTTGTAAAAAGCAAATGCTTATATTACCTACCCCTTCATCTTCCCCACCAAATTGTAATGATATTAATAATAACAGTTTTGATATAAGAATAGCAACAATAACACAAAGTTAACTAGACGCACTATTCCCAATCTCCCGCACCACTCATCCCCCACCCTCCTCATCTCTGTATTCCGCCAGGAATGTTCCTTTGTATCTAAACCTGAACAAGTTGGACATTGTTTGATCTCGTCTTGTAAATTGTTCCAAAGCTTGACTCCACACACAGACACACACATACTTTTCCTGGTGGTTCTCACCTTTGGGATTATGAATTTGTCAGATGTTAGTTTGGGATATTAATCTTTGGCTGATATGAGAGTCAAGGAAGATGCAGGTTTGATATCAACAGGAGGCCTCCAGTAACCGCGGGGAGAAAAACGGACCCACTCCTTTGAATGACTCCCTTTTTCTCACCCTGGCCCAGTGACCTGATTGTTTTTATTTGGAAGAAGTCAAGCAGTTGTAAAAACATGCCATGACGACTTTCCTGTATCCTTCAAAATAAAGACTGAAAGTATGCATATATTTTAAACAGAATCATATAAAAGAGTAGAAAAATAGAGAATAAGTAATAAAAATAGTATGAACTCAAGTACATTCCATCAGAGCCATTTGTGACGTGAATAATAGAGATAATAGAGAAAATTACAAATAACTAGATTTAATATACCTTACAGAATTCACTACAGCCCCTTAATTTATAATTTCCCTCTTTCCGAATGAATAATTTATGGATGTTTTCTGGCACTGTTTTTGTTGACCTTAAATAGCAGTTGTGCAGTGAAAAATTTTACTAAATCATCTAATTTTGATAATTTGGACTGCAGGAATAAAATATGAGTATGATCCCGATATCCTACCCTGCCTATGGTTCGAATTGCACTTTTGGAGGAGAAAAGGGGGCTGTAGTGAACTTTTGTGATTATTGCCCCAGACTTCTGCACAATATGTTAAGTATGGCAGAACTAGAGAACAATATAATAAATGACATGCATTATAGTTTAAACTGAATTTGGCTTTATTGTTATTATTGAAAACCAGCTCGGTGGCCTTGGGGAATGGCGCCCGCCCCGAGACTGGGAGGTTGTGGTTCAAGCCTCGGCCGAGTCATACCTAAGACTTAAACATTGGTACCCGTTGCCTCCCTGCTTGGCGATCAGCATTAGGGGTTGGAATTGGGGGGTTTGGTCACCTAATGACTCCCAACACCTCAGTTGGGTTGAGCGAGGGGGCTGGGAATCCCCTCCTCTGAATCAATCTCCCAAAAAAGTCAGAAATTACCCTAGCCACCTCCCACTAGGGGGATATGGCTGTGGTATATATAATTATTGAAATGATTTTAGATACTTTAGTTTGTATGTGTCTGATGTGTGTTTTCCAGCTTAATTTATTGTCTATTGTGACCCCTAAAAACGTCATTTCTGATACAGCGTCTATTGCAGCACCATCCATTTTTACTTCTAAATAACGGTCTGCTTTTATACAGCGCTTTTCTAGTCAATGAAAACCTCCCAAATAATATTGATAATGGTCTGCATTTCTATAGCTCTTTTCAAGTCAACGAAGACCTCCGAAAGCGCTTTACAATGTGCTTCACACTTACCCATTTACGCACATACTGATAGCGGCATAAGCCATGCAAGGCAACTAACTACCTTCAATTTACAGGCTCAAACATTTATTTAAAAAATATAAAGTATTGTACTTGTTTGTTTGTTTTTTACAAAAAAAACCTGTACTGTCAGTTTGTAATTTTAAAAATCTTGAGATTTTAAGACACCATGTTTTTGCTTTACAACCATATGGACATTAAGGAAAACTGCATTTTCTTTCAATAGGAAGGGGATGGCAACTCAAAATATTGAAAAAGTATATTAGATCTCCAAAAATGCCAAAGCGCTTTACAATGCTTTACAACTCAGATACTGATAACAGCGGCAGCCCTGCAAGGCCCCAGGTGCATTATGGACTGTGATATTTTTTTCTCCATAGTCCCTAAATAAGGGGCAGCATGGCGAGGCAGTGGTTAGCGCGCGTGTGGCACAGTTCTGAGGTCATGTGATCGAACCTTCCTGTGTGGAGTTTGTACGTTCTCCCCATGCTTGCGTGGGTTTCCTCCGAGCACTCCGGTTTCCTCCCACATTCCAAATACATGCATGTCAGGGTAATTGGATGGTCCAGATCTTCCCTAGGAGTGAATGATGAGTGGGTTGTCTGTCTCTGTGTGCCCTGCGACTGGCTGGCAACCAGTTCAGGGTGTCCCCTGCCCAAAACTTAACTCTATATTTTGACAATAATCCCTTAAAAATATCAAAATCAGGAGACGCACGCCATTATTTTCCTCACAAACTGCAGTACTGGGCAAGGTTTTATTTACCCCTACCTTTCAAAATTAGCTTACCTTAATTGTAGTATCAAACTCAACATTTTATAGCAGACTTTTTTGCCTTAACCTTAGAGTTTCTGTAAGAATATGGAAATTGAAAAATGAGCAAGAAATCAGCCAAATACACAGGTGCTAGCGTTGGCTAAGATGTAGCTCTGGATTAATAAATTATAAAAATCACATTTGCAAATTGAAGATATACAGTAAAATCCGACCATTTTGCAGCATTAATGTTGAAGCCACTGACTATATGTTGTTCTCATATCCAATTATACAAAAGTCCTGGCAAGATATTCAACTCTGGACCACTTCTGTAATCTCTACTTTTATAACCACCTCATCCAAGTAAAGTCTTGCTTATCATGCAAAATACAAATTATAAAACAGCAAAAAAAATCTCATGGCAAAAAATTTCATCCACAAAAAAAACTACTTTTTACGAATTATTTTTCAACAATTTTGTATTTTTGGTTAAATCTTTCAATATAATAAACATTACCAATATATATATATATATATATATATATATATATATATATATATATATACTATGCTTAAGAGGTCCTCCTTTGTGTTGAGTTAAACATGACAAAATTATCATTTTCCTTTTTACTCTATTTCCCTATTTATTTACTGTCATTTGTTTCCCTCTGTATTACTGCAGCACTTTCTGTTCCTTTGAAATCTGTTTACCTTTTATTGTTTATTATTGTTTGACTGCTTCATGCCAATTATAATTTTAATGACGCAGTCTTCAATAAACAGTGTTTTTTTAAAAGTGTGCGAACCACAAAATCAGTCAAGCTAATCCATTTTATGTGTGCATAGCAGTGTTTCTCAACCTTTTTTGAGCTGAGGCATACTTTTTTTAATTAAAAAAAAAAAATTATCAGTGCTAGTTTACTGTTGTTGTTTTTTAAAAACTGGGGTCCCCAAATATTCTTCTGTGAGGGACGCATCAATTTTCTGTACTCTGATGAAGGGAAGTTGTGCGTTTGTAACAGAAAACGTGTGACGGTCTAAATGTAAAAAAAATATTTTTTTCCAGAATGCCCATCTTCATTTGGCGCCAACTTCTGGGGGTTCTGATTGGCTCCCTGTCCGTATTTGAACCTGGTCCTGTCTGTCCCCTGTTGTCAGTCCGTCCGCGAACCTCAGTGAATACTAGGCAAGCCTTTTTTCGACCCTCACTCCCACCTGTCCCGTTTGTGCTCCGGTCTGTCTCCGGCGACGACCTATTTTGCTCCTGACCACGTCTGTTCTCCCGTCCCAGCTTACGATCTCTTTTTGCCCCCCGACTACGTCTACTCTCCCCCTCTGGCTTACGACTCGCTTCCGACCCCGACCACGCCTTGCTCTCCCAGTCCCGGCTACCGACCCGTTTTTTTCCGTCCCTGCTCGCTACGAAAGATCCACTTCCGTGTTCGGAGCATAATCCGAGTAAGAGAGCAACTTGCGTCCCGCGTCCAGCGAACACCGGATCGTGGGCGCAGCCCTTCCTCTCTCTTTCAATAAAACTTGTGAGAAACGTAACGCAATTGGGTCCTGTTTCCGTTCTGGTCCTGACACAAAAAGCCACAATAAAGTAACCCTTCTGAATTCTTGACAGAGCAGAAGTCAGAAAATAAATAAAAACACTGCTAATCAAATAAATGATTACCCATCCATGAAAATGTCTCACCTTTAGGAGAACTTTGCCGTTTTTAAGTCAAAAAGGGTGACCAGCATGAAATGTATAGATCCAAGGAGAAAATGTTTTCAGGTGAGGAAAGGGGGGTATTGTGAGATTTCCCAGTGTGAATCGGGCGTTTGAGGTGGTGCATTTGAATTGAAATCAGTGTAGTTTGCGCAGGGCCGATTACTATTTTTATTCGTGTGATTTTATCATATTAGCACACTATTTTTATTCACAATACCAGAGACGAATAAAGATAATAAAGTCGTCCCGAAAGATATAAATATGAATCAGACTTTAAGGACATTAAATAAATATGTTGTAGTTGGGCGGCAGTAGCTCAGGAGGTAGAGCGCTCGTCTTGGGATCAAGGGATCCCAGTTCGAATCCCGGCTCGTCCGTATTACATGTCGAAGTGTCCTTGGGTAAGACACTGAACCCCTAATACCCCCAATAAGCAGGTTAGCATCTTACATGGCTGCAATACAAGGCCGCTATTGGGAAATGTGAAGCACACTGTAAAGCGCTTTGGGAAGTCATTGACTTGAAAAGCGCTATATAAATGCAGATCATTTCATTTCATTTCATATTGTGTTCATAATTGTCAATAGATTATCCGAAAAATTGCCGTATGTATTCAACGATTGTTACTTTCTATAATCAGTTTGAGCTGAGAAAAAGTCCCAAAACATTTTGTAACAATTTTTAATTATAAAATAGGCGTGCACAACTGCGCGTTATACACAAATATGGTATTTTCTCCACACCTTTCTCACTGTTTTAAGCCCTACTTACCAATTACCAAATAACCCTCTCCGGATTCTTTACAGAACAAAAGTCAGAAAATGAAAAATAACTCAATGAAATAAAAAATACAGTACCAAATAGTCTGTGGGTTATTCACAGAAAAAAGTCCATGGAACATGAACTTTGTTGTGCCGTGCACAGTCTTAAGCTGAGTGGTTAGCGCGTCTGCAGCACAGTTCTAAGGTCATGGGATCGAATCCTCCTGTGCAGAGTTTGCATGAGGGCTGTACAGGCTACAGACTAGTGCAATTAAAGAATACTGCAATTAGTAGTAATGCAATAACATTTAGCAGCAATAAAATTCCCCAAGAAGTCGCAAGATTTATATTTGTGGAGTTTGCATGTTCTCCCCGGGCCTGTACGAGTTTCCTCCGAGCACTCCGATTTCCTACCACATTTCCAAAAACATGCTGTCAGGTTTATTGGTGGGTCCAAATTGTCCCTAGGTGTGAATGAGCGAGTGAGTTGTCTGTCTCTGTGTGGCCCGTGATTGGCTGGCAACCAGTGCCCGAAGATAGGTGGGATGGGGTCCAGCAGTCCCGTGACTCTACTGAGGATAAGCGGTGCAGATGATGGATGGATGGATCAATGGAAATAGTACTCTAACATCTAGTTGGATCCGCCCATCTCTGTCTGTCCCTCACCCCCTCACCCCCTCATACACCCCCCCTCCGGAGGAAAACAAAGCCTGTACAACAAGGACAGTACAAACATCTTCTTTGTTCCTTTATCTCTTTGTTTTCCTTATCCTCACTGTAAAATGTGGACCTGGAGTGCTACATCCAATTTCGTTGTCACAATATATCCCATGTTGTAACAATGACAATAAAGGTATATTGTATTGTATTCTATTCTATTAATACGGATGAATGTTACAGTTACTTGGTTGATCCCTGGAAGGGAGAATTGAGAGCATGTTTTTTGGCAATTTTCTACACCAGACAAGAACTCACGGCACACTGGTTGAAAAACACAGATGCACAGTATATAAAATTGTTCCTTGAATAAATAGCCTTTTTAGCCCAGCCATGTTCCTAAACAAAAGAACCTACAACTTAGTCAACGCCTTTGGTCAACATGTGGTGTACAGCTTTGAAAGGCAAGCTATTTGTGTTTGTCTGAAAATAGGTCAAGACATTTGATTATGTTCATGAATTAGTCACATTATGTACATTTCGATGAATTTCTAATTCCAATTATTTTTTAATATTTACATTGGGTGAGACTGGTAAGAATAATGTATATATATATATATATATATATATATATATATATATATATATATATATATATATATATATATATATCTTGCCTATGTATAGAAATATTGATAATTATTTCTTATTGCTCAATTTCTTTTGGATTTATGTTGTTGCTAAATATCATTGCACAACTATTTTATTGCAATATTGTTCGGATGCACTTACAACAGAAGCCAGACCCCAAGCACTACCTTGTAAATAGTCCTACCCATTCATCCTAACCTTTTTTTTCTCATCTCATCTCATTAGCTGCACCGCTTATCCTCAGTAGGGTCGCGGGGGTGCTGGAGCCTAACCCAGCAATCATTAGACAGTGGGCAGGGGACACCCTGAACTGGTTGCCAGCCAATCGCAGGGCACACAGGGACAGACAACTCGCTCGCTCATTCACACCTAGGGAAAATTTGGACCGGCCAATCCACCTGAAATGCATGTCTTTGGAATGTGGGAGGAAACCGGAGTGCACACAAGCACGGGGAGAACATACAAACTCCGCACAGGAAGTCCGGTAGCTGGATTTGAACCAACACAGGAGGTTCCCTAGACCTTAGAACTGTGCCGCACACGCGCTAACCACTGCGCCGCCGTGCTGCCCATTTTTAAATTTATTTTGTTTTTTCTCTTATTGGTTAGCCCAGTGATTTTCAACCGCTTTGCCGCTGCACACTAGTGTCCCGTGAGAGATTGTCAGGTGTGCCGTGAGAAATTATCCATAGTCACTTTTTAAAATTTAGAATTTTATAAAGCATTTATGAATCATTTTCTGGAAATATTATGTCATTGTCAAGTGTCTGTGCTGTAAAAACTTGGGGTATTATAAATTATGTTGTAATTACACATACTGGTTAGTGTCATTTTACAACATTTTTGGTTGAAAAAAAGGTTGAAAAACACTGGGTTAGCCTATATGTTTATCCTGATGGGCCACGTCTAATTTTGTTGTAAACAATGTTCACTACGTGGTTACAATGACAATGAAGACAACTCTAATTTTATCCATCCATCCATCCATCACCTGCAAGGCTTATCCTCAGTAGGGTCACGGGGTTTCTGGAGTCCATCCCAGTCGTCTTCGGGTGGTGGTTTCCAGCCAGTCGCAGGGCACACAGAGATGCACAACTTACTCGCTCATTCCAACCTAGAGACAATTTGGACCAGCCAATTCACCTAACATGGGACGGGAAGAACACGCAAACTCCACACAGGGAGGCTACAGAGGCTGGACTTGAACCCTGAACCTTCGCACAATAGAGCTGCGCGCTAACCACCCAGCAGCCGTGACGCCCACTCTAAGTCCTATTACAGGAATAACCATTTCAAAGTTACCTGACTGTTGTATTCATTATTCCGGATTCATTTGTTGTCCTTGTTCCAAGAAAAACTACAAAATTAAAAGTAACAACATTCAGTTATACTTTCCGGTCTAAAATATTTATTTTAAAATACTGCATCAACAAAATGATTGATCTGTTGATCTGCACAGGATCATTTTCATTGACTAAAATCACATTTGCCGCTATGTCAAATGGCTAAATGGCGACAAATGTGATTTTATTTGATTCCAGTGCAACTATATTTTCAAATCCACTAACACAAATCTGTTTTGGTTTGTAATTCTCATGCGGATGTGCATATTTCATTTTTGACATATTTTATTTTGTGATTGTAGTGTTTTTTCCCAGTGCATTTTATTTTTTGGAAATACAGTTTGTGATTTATTTGGTTTAATTTTGGATTATTTACAGTGGTTTAGTGGATACACCAAACACTAAGTCCTTTTTTGACGGACACTTAGTTTTTCTGTATATTCTAATTGTGGATAGTATAGTAGTTTTATTTATTTTTTTAAAAAGAAGTAAAAGTACAAATGAATTAAAGATTGATATTACTAGATAAACTATGCATTGTTTTCATCCCGGAGCTATTTTGTGGAGGACCCGGAAGTGAAGCTAACAACAACTTCCGGACATGTGAGAAAAAAGTGTGTCAGGTTTTCGCTTATGCTACCAGTCTCGTGGCGCGATCCTTGTTTAAAGATCGTCTTTTTACAGCATTGACATTGGATTATTGGTTTATTTCCAAAGGACGACCATTCCAAGTCTTTTGAGGGCCAACAATGGCGGAGATCGTTCAGCAGCGTATCGAGGACCGCATTCCGGAGTTGGAGCAATTGGAAAGAGTGGGACTTTTCACCAAGAAAGAAGTCAAGTAAGAAAACTCTAAATGCGCTCGCATTTTGAACGTTTGGTCATACAAACATCTAACATCAGAGGTTGATTCACTTGAACGTCGAGATTTTAATTTTAAAATGTAGTTATTCTCAAGAAATGGATCAGGGTACAGATACTAGTCATGGGGTACATAACATAATACGTGCCAATGTGGCAATATTTTTTTTTAAATAAAGAGTGTAACTAATTATTTTCACTCAAATTTAGAGATAACAACAAACATGGAGCACCAATGATATTATCAATCCGATTGAACAACCTTTGGAACATTTCCCAACTAAATGTAGCACTGACTAGAACACATGTTTTGTTTTTTCAGATAATCTCATGTCGTTTAGACCATTGTAGTTCCCTGCTCTCGGGATCCCCAAACATGTTGTTGGAATTTAAATATCAAAATGTACCGTTTACCAAATTGGTCGAATTAGTTATCCGACTCCATTAACCAAACACAACCTACATTCACCCAACGATTTATGCGCCCTCGTTTCTTGAGGGAAAAGTGAACAGGAAACCTGACATTTTCACACGGGGGCAGATTTATTTTCCCTAACAATTTAACTAAGTGTACTCCATCCAAGACGACCGAAGTGACGTTGGAGTCTGTGTGAAGCCTTCTTCTGAAGTCCTTTTGCCTTTTCTTATTGGCCATCTTCTCCCCGCATAATGGTGTGCCAGCTCCTCCCATGGACGCGCCAAGCTGTTGCTCTGCGCCCAACGTTCTCACAACACAGCGCCCCGATGTCTGGAACATTCTGTGTCCGCACACTCACGCGTCCTGTTATCAATAGAACTAGACAAAATATTATGCTTTTTGAACAGCCTGCCCTGACATTGAACTGCAGCTCAGTCAGTGAATATCTTTTGCATTAAATGTAATTTTTAGTCTAATGTATAAAATCCTTTATCGTCAAATGTATAAAATACTTTATAGCCAAATTTAGCAACTTGCGTGGCAGCAGGCGGAATCAAATGATACCAGTTATAATATTGCTGAATTGACTCCTTGTGTGTTTAAGGATATATTTTAAGGTGTTATTTTTGTTTTGTTATAAAGTTTTTTTGTCAATTGTTTTGAATGTTTTTTAAATCAGTTTGAGTTTAGTTTCAATGTCAAAAATGTACTATACAAATACGTTTTGATTTGATACAGTACTCATCAAATGTTTGTTTTCCAGAGCAATTGTCAAAAGAGTGACGTCAATGGAATACAAACTCCACAGGAGGATGATCGATAAAGATGACTTTGTAGGATACATTCAGGTTGGAGATCATAGTTTTATTTTGGTGGCAGTAATCTCAATTACAGTTAATTCATCTTTAATGGACAATTTGTTTTCTTAAATTGCAGTATGAAATCAATGTTCTGGAGTTGATCAAAAAGAGGAGAGCGGTTTGTTCATATCCATGATATTATCATTGTTACTGTCTATGGTGTATTTTTTTTAAAAAACGTGTTTGCTCTTGCAGCACATACGCTACCAATTCAAGAAAGAAGAAATTGAGTTTCCCATTATACACAGAATAAACAGTGTCTTTAACAGGGCTACGAACAAGTGGAAGGTATATTCTATTATTTGTTTTAATAAATAAGTATTTGATAAAGTTGCATGTTGAGTCTTTTTTTATTGGTAAAAAATAAATTTGACGTTCTAAACTAAATCTGGTTGTTACACTAATATGGTTGGTTGGATCCCTTAGACACTATTGGAGTGTTTCTTGGGCAAGAACACCCACAATATACATTAACTTAAAAAAAACCCTGCTTTGCAGAATGATGTGCAGCTTTGGCTCTCGCACGTGGCTTTCTGTAAGAAATGGGTACGTATGAATCGCAAATGAACTAAAATATCAGCTTAGTAATTAATTGATGTTGTCCTTTCTCAGTGTACAAAGGGGCAGCTCAGCAAGGTGTTCTCAGCAATGCTGGCCATCCACCCTGATAAACCAGGTATCTTTGGTTAAGTCCGTTTTAATAAATGGATGTAGACAGTTTATGATTTTTATGTTTTGCTTGATGTTAAGTGGCTTGCAATGATTAAAACTGAACCTTTTGTCAGCGGTTTATAAGCTCAAACAAACGCTGATTCTAACTCAGTGTTATAACACCATTTAGAGGTACCAAATCTTAACTTGTGATACACTTTCCAGCCTTGTGGATAATGGCGGCCAAGAGCGAGTTGGAAGAGAGGAATTCCTCAGAAAGTGCCCGACATCTGTTTCTTAGGGCTCTACGCTTCCACCCAGACAGCAAAAAAGTCTACCAGGAGGTAGGGAACATGACTATGGAATATTACATTCAAAATCATAGAAAAAAAATCTGGGTCTGATTTACCTATACAGTAAATGCAGTCTTTGTTGTTTGGCTGAATTGACCTGCAATTAAATCTGTGACGTGTTGCAGTACTTCCGCATGGAGCTGCTACACTGCGAGAAGCTGAGAAAGCAGAAAAAGGAGCTGGAGTTAGCCAAGATGGACATTGTGAGTGGATCGTGAAACCTCAAAGTGCATTTCAGGACGTGTTTTTTGTGTACAGAAATCCCTCCGATTTTGCGGTTAATTGGGAACAGAATCACCCGCGCAAATCTGCAAAGTAGCATCACAGCTTCATAAAAGCCCTCACAAGGTTAAACTTACCTCGAGATGATGTCCTTGCCAACTAAGCGCATCAGACTGGAACAAAAAACAATTATAGATCTACAAATAATAACACAACACATAAAAGCAGTTGAATGAATGGTTCTATTTTCATTATACAAAATTAAAACAGAATTGGAGAACTTTCGTCAGAAGCCCACACAGCTTCAATTATGAGCAAAGAGCCCCCACTTACTTGAACACTTCTGCCTTGTCCACTTCTGTGTGGTCCGGGCTTTATCTCCTCCCGACGCGGAAATCGGAACGCTTAGACCCATGTCATTATACAAAAGTATAACAAAATTGGAGGGCTTCTTCTTTCAATGCAAGAAAGCAATTTAGAGAGCGGCCGGCTAGCTGCGCGCTAGCATCGGGTGTCCTCAAATGGAGGCAGATCCCGCTATGAGTAAAGTAATATCCCGAATGTAGTGGTTTCATTTTGAGTTGTGGTGACAAACCATCCATTTCGTGTCGTATTGACCTGGCAATGGCAAGATACAGGGTCCACGGCGATTGCTTTTGAGAGTTTTTGGCATAGCAGTTAGCAGTAAGCCAGACCAGCAGCACCGTTTTGGCCTTATCCCAGACGCTGCTCAAGTTGCTTAGTTTACTATATATTTATGCTAAAAAAATATATGTCTTTGTATCGGAAAATGGGCAAAAATTAGACAAAGTTTATCGACGCCAATTGATTATTTTTTCATTGACAACAGGGGGAATACGAGTTCTCTGAGGAAATCCTAAATGGGAAGCTGGCGATGGTTGTGTACAAAAACGCTATGGATAAAAACAAAGGTGGGCTTGGATCTCTTAAGTCTATACATTTATATACTGAGTGACGTTATAATTTTATTTATTGCCCACAGACGCAGAGTTTGTCATCTCACTCCTCAACATTGCATCCATTTTTGACTTCACCAAAGACTTTCAAGAGGCCATCTTGCAGGAGTGAGTCGGCACTAAACTGAAATTGAAATGAAAACATTGAAGCTCACCTGTACTTTTGAATCCGGTATCAGCCTGCAAACCAAATTCCTGGACGACTGCGCGACATGGGAGTTCTTGGCCAAGAAGGAGTTGGATGCTCCTGTGGTGGGCAAGGAACTGCAGACCGCTAAGAGTCGAGCTTCAGAGGTGGACCGGAGGGAGGCGCAATGCTGCCAAGTCTTCGACAAGGGCATCGAACGCATTAACACTGGTAATCATTAAGGATTGACCGATACAGGTCATTATTCATTTGCTTTAAAAGCTTAAAAATATGAGTAAGCGATTTCTAATCATGAGAAAAAAAAGAATATTTGTTATAAATTCAAATAAAAGTATTAGCTCTCAGACAATTTACAGTACAATAGAATGTCATCAAATCTAACATGAAAATCTTTCACCTAAACCCAAAATTAACAGTGCAGAAAATAAAAGGCTTAGCAGCAACTCGTATAAAAAAGGATGGCCAACCTGGTCCTCTAGAGCCGCATGTACTGCATGTTTTGGAGGTTTCTCTTCTGCAAGTCAGATGTTGCAAATTTTGAGCTTATTAGGGAAATCTGTGTGTGAGCTTGAAACTAATTTAGGTGATTAGAATAACCTGTATTGGAGCAGTGAAACACTAAAAAAATCCATGACCAGGTTGGCCACCCCCAGAATAAAGGTACATAAAAAATTAAAAAGCTCCCTGAAACGTTTTACAATAAACAAATAGAAATGTCAATGCAACCAACATGACTTAAATTACCTTAAAACAAAATGTGCATCGAAATTTCAACAGAGCTCGCAAAGGGAAGAGTGTGGGCACTACTGTGTTAGAGATTGACGAACTAATGTTATGGTAACAGCTAATCACTCAGCCTTCCACATAATCGTGCCTTTTATGCTCTCTCTCAAATCAAACACACGCTTAAACTAATGTTATGATTCGCTCTAATACAGCAGTCTCCACCTGAATCAGGGTTCCTGCAGACCCTTGAAAAGTCTTAAAAGGCATTGAATTCGCTATTCTAAAAATAAGGCCTTCATCTGCATTCAAATGTCTTCAATCCAATTTTCAAAAGTCTTAAGTGTGAACAAAATAAGTTTTATTTTCATTTGAGCTAAAAGATTTAGGAACATTTATCGATAGTCTTTTTCCATAATTCACCTATTTACTTTAATGGCAACATGACGTGACTACAATAACAGATTTATCAAAACGGTGATGTGGTTTCAGTTGGGCCTTTCAGAGCAGATGCATGCTCTGAAGGTTCTGAAAAGGCCTACTCACAATACACATAGCAACTTCAGACAGAACAGTTTACTTTGGACCTCGGGAAAGTGTAAATTTAATGAAGTGGTTGTACGACGAACATTTTTTGCCATGGCTTAAAGCTGTGCCAGGTAATGTGTATTGCGTGCAAGAAATTGTTTTGTTTCAGTCGCCGTGGTCTCAAGATTGGTTTCATAAGGCATTTAAAAGTCTTTAATTTTACTTGCCTTAAGCTTTAGGAACCTGTGAATGTGCTTCCATGAAAACAAGTTAACTACACTTTACGCTATCTCAATCACACACACACGCTTTTCACTGACTTTTTAAAATCTCAGTATTATCAGCGGTCTTGATTCACAGACATGTCGGGACTCGCTAGTTAGCAGAGCTTCCACTTTTTACTCTGCCTTAACGTTATTTTTCCTGTCTTGGTCGCTTATCAGAAGGCGCGGGGGTGGGAAGTGTGCAAGAAAGAAGACTGGAGGGAGGGAGAGAAAGGCTCAGCTGTATCTGAGCCTAAATAATCATCCCGTCGCATACATAAAAATGCTGATACCGATATACGCCAAATTCCAAAATATCAGTACCTCTAGTAATCATGGCTTACCTGTCCCCCCCAAAAAACAAATTTTGGAGTAAATAGGTTGTCCTGATTTCTCAGTTGATTACATTTGATGTGATGTTGGCTTACTTCCTTCAGAACCCATGTGGTCCTTGTACGTCGCTTTCTGTCTGGATCGGGTGAAGAGGAAGACCAATATCCAAGACCTGAAGGACAAGGTATTTAAAAAGTTGTTCCTATGTTTGTCATTTCATTTAGGGTGGGTGTGATTAGTCGTAAGGAAGGTTGCACCAAACGATTATTTGAACAATTGAATAATCTGTTCGGAAACCATTTTAATCCCTGTGTTCTTAAACACACCATATTAGTTTTAATTAGTTTAAAAACCGCACAAAAAACTGAAAACTCTTGCAAACACACCACCTCATACGAACGTAAAATGGTACTCATGTCTATGTTTCTTGCACAATGTTGACTGCACTATGTTTACTGCTCACCTTGCACAATGTTGACTATTTTTTTTTTTGCACTATGTTCACTATTTTTGCACCAAATGCATATTGCAACATCCTACATGCCGTCATTTCTTGTTTAAATATTGTGTAAATTATAACTATAACCTTATCCTCCTTGTTTTATAACCTTATCTTCTCTGTTCCTTATCTTCTTGGTTTCTTTACCTCACTGTCAATGTGTGAGACTGGAGTGTCATGCCTAATTTCGTTGTCACAATATGTTAACACATTTTGTAACAATGAAAATAAAGGTATATTCTATTCTATTCTAAATTAGTATCGAATTAGGCAAAACTAAGGAATGTTCAATACTTGGACCATCTTGAGTAATAATCAATAAGGATACTAGCTACCGATACCACAGTAAAATTTTCTTGTTTCCAATTGAAAGGTTTTTATTAAAGGATAAAGTCAAATCCGAACTTTTTCTTTAATACTGGACGTAATTATTGGCAATTATTGTTTACTTCAGTTTGTAGTTTGAAAATTCCAGGGATTTTAATTACTTTTCTAGACCAATGTTTAACCCTTTAGTAGCCATCAATGCAAAATGTATTTAACAATAACAATATTCTATTAGATGCCTCTCCCGTTAACAAATGAAAGGCTATTATTGAGAAGGGAGAAAAAAATCAAGCCCCTTTCCTCAATATTGCATTTAATTATTGGCAGTTTTTTTTTTTTTTTTTTTTTTGTTAATTTTCTATTTAAAAAAAAATCATAGATTGAGAAATTTGTAATTCTTTTACATAGAAGAATCCCTGCTTGGATCGCTGCCATGTTTGTCTGCCGTCTTGCTGCGGCACTGGTTTTCCTTTGAATTAGAGAACAGTGCCCTCTAACGGTCAAACAATACATACATGGGGCTTTAACTAATTGTTGCCAAGTTCCTCTTTCATTTTTAGGATAAATGAAATTTTAAAACGAAGGTTCTTTGTCATTACAGAGACTAGAAAGGTTGCTCGGAGTCCTGCAACGTGCCCACGATTCATCACTGCTAAGAGAAGATTATTACTTCACCTGGGTAAGGCCGTCGGACAAGTGGCGTCCGGGTTCGATCTCCGATGCGCTCAACGCAATTTCCCCGTTTAGGTGCAGTTTCTGCAGTCGTCGGGAGATGCGGAAGGCGCGGCCAACATGGCCTTGGTGGCAGCACAGCGCTACAGCCAATCGGTGCGGTCGTGGAACTTTGCCTTGCAGATACTGGTTGAGTCGGGCAAAAAAGACATTGGACGGTTGTTTCAGGAGGCGCTCACAAACATTCATCCTAAGGTACACACATCTGAATACATTTTTCCATGCAAATCGTAGACAAAAACTCCATTTAAGGTTAATTGACTATTATTGAACCATCATGAATCTCGTCATAGTGGCAAAAAAAGAAGATGGAGACCCCTAGCTACTTCGCGCTTTATTTATTGCTGGTTCACGCCTTGGCTGGTTTTATTTATTTGCGGAATTATTTTTAAAATTAAAATAAATGATTGAATAAAATAATACGTTGGATGCTTCTTGGGTGGTTCGGGTCCCCATTGACTGCGAATACCGAGGGATCTCTGTATATTTCCTGATGATCAGTCTCTCCGGAGTATAAGTCGCACCAGCCAAAACATGCATAATTAAGAAGGATAATACATGTTTAAATCACAATTGAAGTATAAGCCTCACTTTGGGAGGAAATGTATTTGATATAATCAAACACCAAAAACATCTCATCTTTAAAATAAAAATAAAATGGAGAATACAGTATACTTAAGTCACCTGTACGTGCATATCTTAGTATCAGTAACAGTGTAACATATTAAGAGTTATTCAGATAACTCTAGCATAACGAAAATGTTATCAAACTATCATCTTCACTCCACATCACCTAATCCAATCAAATCTTTCTCCTTGGTTTCACTCTTACCGGTAAACAACTCCCGTTAAGTTCCAGAGGTAGACAATGCGCCGGCTTCCTTTTTCGGCTCTTAGTTCGCGGTCAAGGTTGAAATTATCAACACAGGCCTACAGTGGCCTCTTTCAGTTAAGTGTGATAATACCATGTGAAGTAATATAATAAAAATAAAAATTGAAAACTCAATTATATAATAATGCATAATTAATTTCACTTATAAGCCTAACTAGAGTATAAGTCACACCCCTGGCCAAATTATGGAAAGAAACTGACTTATAGTCCAGAAAATACGATAATTGTTTTTCTTGGCTTTTCTTAAGATGTGAGCAGTAGCAGCATGAGAAGGATTACTACACTTAATTCAACCTAAGAAGGTGTTAAGACACAAGCGTGCTTATATGTTTCTATTGTCCAACTGAACCACATTTTGCTTTCAAGTATAAATAATACAAATACACTATGTTTTTCTTGGGTAAATGTTATGGTGTCCTTAGTTAAGTTCAAAGATTTTTTTTAACCAAACCTTGTTCCAAGCAAATTCAAAAATCAATGTTCTTTTTTTTGTACATGAACAGTTATTTAAAAGAAATCTAAAATATCCTCTAAAACGGATCTTAAATTCGATTTACTAATCCATAATTCTTGTGCTGGACAAGGTGGGGGTCTCAAACTATCTTCCCGAGGGTGGCAATTGGTCATTGAATCCCCGTGTTCTTAGGTTAAATCACAGTTTTAGCAAATCATAAAAATTAAAAACATATCTTCACAATTTTAAAGCGCAATTTGCATCTTTTTTGGAGATTATATATATATATATATATATATATATATATATATATATATATATTCGAAAGGTGTGAACTACAAAAACGAAAGACGTCTGGTCCCACTGTCAGATAATTTGGTCAAATGTAGGTCCTATTGCCCCTATTAACTGCATCTTGAACTTTTCTTTCTGGTTAAATAGAAAACACTGAATATTCCAAATAATGTGGCTGAGGCAGATCATTTTAAGTATATTTCTTACTTTAAAACCTGGACATAGTCTTAAAATAAAAGTAAAATGAGCAACATTTTTGAGTGGAACCAGATAGTTTCACCTGAAAAACTGATTACTCTTATGTATAATTTCTCCCCCTTAATTATGGAAATTGACTTTTTGCATTACACTATACACAAAACAAATATTTTTAGTGGATTATAACTCAATACTTTTGTTACATTTTCTGCACGAATTGAATGTTCACAATGGAACAAAATGCCCCAGAAAAATGAAGCTAGGTTCTTTTGAAATAGTAGCTAAGAAACGCTGTGGGCTGCCAAAAACTCTACACTGTCCCACCAGCTGTAGTTTGGACACCAGAGCTTCAGTAACAGTGCAACAATAATGAGAATGAAAGGTCTTAAATAGCCCTAAAAGTTTGATAGCTTACATATATATATATGAATATTTCAAATGCTTTTTTTCAGGAAAGCTTACCGATTTGGCGACTGCAGATCGAGTGGAGCAGGGCCAATCAGAGCTCAGAAGAGACTGAAGCCATTTTTAAGGTTCAAACTACAGACGTGGATAACCACACCAAACAGCTCTAATTATCCACGCAATGATGTTAATCATTTTGCTGGACCGCTTGTTCTTATTTGAATGTTCTCAGAGAGGTCTGGTGTCCACTGAAGCGGCTGTTGCCACAGAGATGAAAGAGCATTACGTCGAATGGTCGTACGTCACCGGAGGCTACAAGAAAGCAAAAAAGACTTTCACGAGGTGAGTAAATTGATCTTTGAGGTCATGTAAATTGAAATAAGAACATAAACAAAGAGGAATAACTTTTTTTTTTTATCAGTTTACAGGAAAACCGACCTCTGTCTATAGAGTTCTTCACCAAAATGATACAGATCGAGAAACAACAAGTGAGTGTAAATGTTGAGTCTGGGGCTAGGTTCACACTGCGGAACTTGTGTTCAATTCCGATTTTGGGGTAAAATCAGATGTTTCTGTGAGATTGTTCACATTCCCCAAAAATGCGACTTGTATGTGATTGCATATCCTGTGTGAACGCCACAACTGGTCTGCATGAAGAAGACATGCGATTTTTGTGGAAGTACTCATGGATGTTAACAGCGGAGCATTGTTTCCCAAATATTACTTCCATCCAAACTTTTCTTTCACCTATTGAATCCTGTCCATGTGGTTTAATTTAAATGTAAAAATTGTTAACTACCACTAGAGGATCGCTTTATCAATGATGGCATATCGGCCGTTCCGTGAGTTACAAAATAAACAAGTGTTAATCTACCATGAATGTGTGAAATTACCACACTCTGTCTTTTCGTCCGCCGTGGTTGTTGGTTGACTTGTCTGCTTCCTATCGCCTGGTTGAAGGCAGAATAGTGACGTCTTCCACCTATCAATACTGTGCAGGTCGGATGAATGCGCCTTGACCGTTTAAACTGAAGTCTTGTTCCAAAAGATCAGATATGTATCAGATTTAGGACCACATGAGAGTGGCCTGGGTCTGGTGTAAAAAAAAAAATCTGACATGTTCTGTTCAGACCAACTTTAACAGATAGGATAACAGGTCTCATCCGTGAAAAAATCTGATTTCCTTGCAGTGTGAACCTAGCCTTAGAAAGTGAGCTGTGCATTATTTTTTTTGTTCATGCAGGATACGCCAAAGATGAACAATTTGAGGGACTACTATGAAAGGGCCCTGCAAGAGTTTGGTTCTACTAATGAAGGTGAGATGAGTTTATACTCAACTCATTCACCGTCGACCCACTTCACAAAAAAAAAATCAGGGTTGGTGTGTATAAACGTCGATTGCACTGACTGTATTAGTTTACCAGGAACAGTACTCCTCAACTGTTTTTTTTTTAGATTAACAATAGGTAAAGGATAGAAAGTGGTTTAACAGTGGTTTCCATTTGTGGCCCGCTATTTATTTTAAAGTAGCTTGCGCCAAACAGTGTTCGAACGGGTGCTTGCAATTCTCAAAAATGCCTGAATTTTAATGTGTTTTTAAGGAGTGAAAAGGGTTTACATTTTGGGTGAAGTACTTGTAAATGCTTTAAATAGTTGCCATAATTCTTAACAAGTCTGCTTAAAAATAATGCTGACACTGCTCTCTAGTGGCTTTGCTTTGCCGTTGCATTTCTTCTCCCCTAGTGATAAACAGCAGCTAGCATGAG
Organism: Urocampus carinirostris; assembly: GCF_059441175.1. Classification (NCBI taxonomy): domain Eukaryota; kingdom Metazoa; phylum Chordata; class Actinopteri; order Syngnathiformes; family Syngnathidae; genus Urocampus; species Urocampus carinirostris. The sequence continues at coordinate 8,859,270 of NC_142356.1, forward strand.
TTTGTATGGCATTGTCCTATGAAGCATTATCGCTCCCTACGGGATAGGTGGATGGTACAACTATGGAATGAATGTGTTAGTGCTAGTATTATGTATCAATTATGGGAAATTGTAACGGGAAGAACTTTATCCAACTGAAAATGTAAGCTATATATTATATTAGTCATTTTCACTCAACGCCTAAAAAGGGAGAGATTTGTCTCAAGTATATTTGTGATTTCCTTAAGATTTAAAAGTTGTAAGTTTTGATGAATGCACACGCTAGATTAAAAAACGCATATGTAAATCGTACATATATTTGTGGCTCTGCAAAATACATGATTCACATCGGATTTTTTCTTTTTAATTGTACAATAGAAATTTGAAAATTCTCTTTAAAAGTCCTTAGCCTAGATGGTAGTGTGCCCGCTTTGAGACTGGGAGGTCGCTGGTTCGCGCCTCGGCCGAGTCATACCTAATTGGTAAAATGGCGGCGCCCTCTGTTGGCTGCGGCTGCATCGACTCGCTACAACGGGTCAGGTGTATCGACATTTCGTTCTGTGTACATTGTTACAAAGAATGACAATACAAAGGAAATTATTATTATTATTATTAAAGAGCGCTTGAATTTGGCCTTGAAAAAGGTGTAGGAACCCTGGAAACAGTTGAAACAAAGTTATACAAATGTATGTGTTTTACTTTCTGTAGAACTCTAAATTGAAATTACCTATTGATGAAAAAGTACCCAAACCAACATGGCTAGCAAAAATGGTTTCTTTCACTTTCTCATATTGTTACTTCTGCATGAAAAATTTACCAAGTATCGAATATCCGGTCAATTGGGCGCATCAGATTATAAGGCATACCATCCAAACAGGCAATTTATGATAACTTGAATATAATTCACGCATTGGACTATAAGGCGCATGAATTTAATATTACTGTAAGGTTGCATTTAAAATATATTTTGTATAACATAAGAATTATGAAATAACTTATCAGCATCAAAGCGAATTGATACACTCAAATAGTTTCTGTGTGTGAGATCAATTGATTGTAATCATGCATTTCCAATCTACAGTCGTACCTCTAAATACTAAATCATGTGGTTCCTATATTGCTCCTGTATTGAATTGCTTGTTTCTCGGGCGAATTTTCCCAAAATGAAATGTCTAAGAAAGCTAAAGCACCAATTTAACCCTACACACTGTTGCTGACAATGAGTGATCTCTAGTGGTAAGGCATCTCGAATCTCAAGGTGCTCTTATGTAGAGGTAGACTGGGCTGTATTTTCCGTTCTATAAGGCACACTGGATCATAAGGCACACTTTTGAATTTCTGGCAAATTTGGGGTTTTAGGTTTGCCTTATAGTCTAGAAAATATGGTAACCACTTTTAAAGTGGTTGGTGTTTTGTCAATGTAATATAGAGAGGAGCTTCTAGTGCTGTGTAGTTCAGGGGTCCTGGTGGAATGGTGTCTGGACCTGCCTAAAATCTTAACTATTCGACTTTTCAACTTAGCAAAGCTGTTCAGTTCGTTCTTTTAAATAAACACACACACCAATAAATAAAATGCTAGTGTTTTAAAAAAAAAAATCAGTCTGAGTCTCTAGGTTACTATTGTCACACAAATTGAAACTTCCAAAATTGGTCTTTCTTTGAAATATTCACTTCTATGCTGATGTACCTATATCAGTCATAATTCAAAGCTTTTCAACCTTGACCGCTGTTCTTGTCTAGATCTGTGGCTGGCGTACATCCAGGAGGAGTTGGGGCCCCGGGGTCAGCCTGAGAATTGCAGCAAGATCCATTGGAGAGCTATGAAGTTTTTGGAAGGCGAAAGCGTGGAGAGTTTTGTTTCCAAATACACCCTCTTTCAGTCCGGAAAGCTCTGAGTGTCACGGAAAGGAGCTGAAGTCGAGGCATGTTCGGTCATCAGCAGGAGTTGCTGTAACTTAGGGAACGTGTAAAACTGTTGGCTGTAATTTTCGCAGCCGTCCCTCGCAGGCATGGCTTGTTTGACCATGTTTTACAGGGTCCTCTGTCCAGATTCCAAGAGTTTTTTCCAAAGATGTCGTGAAAAATCTTTCCAGTTGCAGACATTTACACTTTTTGTGTCAAAGGGACTTTTCAACTCTATTTCCGCAGAATTCCCTTATGGTAGACACGATGTCTAAATAAAGAATGTGTTATTTTCAGTTGCATTTTTCTATTTATGAAATCAATTTTTAACTTATAAACACTATTTTATGCTTCATGACCACATAACCAGGCAGCCATGTATCACCTATTAAAAAAAAACTAAATTTAGAAAGTGATACATTTTTAATATAATTGTAAACATTTGAATCAAAACTAAAAACACATGAGCATTCAGTCTTAACAATGTATTGCTTTGTAGCATAGGAGGCATAGTACTTATTACATATCGTTCTACACAAAGAGGAATGGTGCAAAAAGTTCATATTCAGGCAGCATACTGACAACTTCACAATCCCATATCTCAACTTCCATTAAATTATGTTAAGGCAGAAAACGGCAACCATGTATTTCAACACTGATCCCTTTTGAAATGAGGCAATTAGGTTATTGACAGTAGTTGCACCAGGATAAAGTGACAAAAACAAAATCCTAATGATAGTAGTACAGTAACCATTTAACACTTTTGTTGACCTTATGCAAAATGAGTACGCACATTAAAATTTCGAGTACAGTAGTTAAGAAGTCATCACCACAATAAACAATAAATTAACCCCTCCAAACATGTGATTCAAAAACTGGCGTGGTTTGCACAATTTTGCATGGGTGCCTAATTGGGCCTGTTTGTGCTATATGTACCCTATTCACTACTTGGTACCTCACGAAAAGACTGAAAGTTGTTTGAACTCATAACTGAAAACAATTATCTTACTCTTTTCTTACTGAAATCAATTGAATCTGCATAATCCTCTACTATTATAAATTGATAGAGAAAGAAAACATCTTTTTCTGTAGTAAATTATACGCTGCAATCTATCCACAGAGCAAGTTAGAATCTACTTTTTCTTCAACTGCTCCAAGTAACTGTGTTGATGTAATAAGTATTTAAAGAAGCTCAACTATATATGACTATGAATATATGTTTCATACCCGTCAACCTCAGCCAATTGCGCCGCTTATATAATAAGTATTAAACTCAAAGCGGCACCAATTTACTTTCAGCAAGACAGACTGTAGAACAAAGATCATTTGCGTATAGAAGTTTATATTATAAACCAAATTAAAAAAAAACAATAAATGATTCTAACATCTTGCTCAGTTCTTTTGCAACTTGCAGTAAAATTAGTGTTGCTTATATGTGGCAGTGCAGGATTTTGCAGGTTTCACCTTTAGCAATCTACAATGACATTGTCGTCTGTTACCAGTGACCGAGCCGATCTGGATATGTATCATCAGGTATGCATCATTATTACATGTCTTGCTAGCGCCAGAAGCTATGAAATGAAATGATCTGCATTTATACAGCGCTTTTCAAGTCAAGACTTCCCAAAGCGCTTTACATTGTGCTTCACATTTCCCAATAGCGGCCGTGCAGCCATGTAAGGCGCTAACCTGCTTATTGGGGGTATTAGGGGTTCAGTCTCTTACCCAAGGATACTCGACATGTAACACAGAGGAGCCGGGATTCGAACTGCGATCTCTTGATCCCAAGACGAGCGCTCTACCTCCTGAGCCACTGCCGCCGTGAAGCTACAGTTTTTGCATATTTTATTAGCATTAACCAAAGCAGACTTTCAAGGCTAAACTATGTGGAAGTTTGTTGGACAAGATACACAATAAAAGTGTTGTTTTCAATGTCTTGCTGAACTTCATTTAAATGAATTTGAATTAACTGTGGCTCGTTGGATCCCTTAACCACTAGGATCGCAGGGACACCATTTACTGTGGTTTGTGTTAGGCAAGTACAGCTTGGTGGCTCCTATCCCTCTCCAGGCCATCAAATGTTTCCACCCAGTCTTGAACCGAGGACCTTTCCTCGTGTTAAGCAATTATGGACTACGGAAAATCAAGTAAAAATAAAAAAATGCTGAATACTGATAAAGACGAGTCATTCATTTCTCAAGGCACCAGAGTACATTTTTCTCATCGCTCAAAATTACCTGAGAAGTACAGAAATGTCACCTAATTATAGCAATTTAGCTGCACATAAACGTCTAATGAACATCCTATTTTTCCATCCATCCATTTTCTGCACTGCTTATCCTCACTAAGGTGGGCAGTGGGTCAGTTGCAGGGCACTCAGAGACAGACAACTCACTCGCTCATTCACACCTAGGGACAATTTGGACCGGCCAATTAACCTGACATGCGTGTTTTTAGAATGTGGGAGGAAACCATGCAAGCTCCGCTCGGGAGGCTACGGTAGCTGGAATTGAACAATGGATATAAGCACCGTGGGGCTGCGGGGTAACCACCCAGCCACCGTGCTGCCCTCCCATTGAAAAATTATGAGAAGTATTTCACCTTGCAGCACAGTTTGAATCCTCACAGTCTGCTTCAGGCTCATAGCTTCTTGACAAAGATGTAAGTGAAAAGCACCAAGATGAGAGCAGACAGCAGCCCGATGGCAAACTGGTGGAAGCTGGTGACCTTCTCCAGGGTGTGTAGGCGTTCTTCCATGGCTCGGCTGTGGATGTAGTCATAGACAGAAGCCCCGATGCTCCACACCGCCCAAATGGTGTCCACCACCGCTTTCATGGTGCGAGAAACCATCGAGAAGGCCGTGCTCTGCCAGGCGCCCCACACATTCTCAGATTACTGGTCCGTTATTGCTAGAATTATAACAGCACAGTCAATATAATGAATTTTAAATCCACGTTACTTAGTACATTTTTATTTTAATATTAAACCTGCAATTTGTAGCCTCTTTGAAAAATAGACTTGCAGCAATAGATTGTTGACTTATTAAGTGTGTACTGAGGGGTTGAAATAATCTTTGTCATAAGAAAAACTGCAAACTGTGTGCATATGAAATGTATTATCTAATCGACAAACAAAAGAAAATGCATTTGTAATAGAATCATAGGAAAAAATGTAGACAAAAATAGTTCAGTCAGCATTGGGTCCAATATTCCAGGCTGAGACCCTAAAAGGAAACTGTTCGGAAGGTACGATAACAAAAATCAATACAAAGTAACGACAAACATAAAAAAATATATCTATGACAAGAATAATAACATAATTTTAAAAACAGGGAGACAACAAATATTTCGAAATTAACATATATGACATTTTGGGATTGATATCAAAGTATAACAAACTGAAATAGTGTAGATATATCTACAATAACTACAGAAAATACTGACGTGTTTTGTAGGTCATGTGTGCTTCGGTACGTCCAGTGGAATTTTGCTCTCTGATATCTTGAAGATATGTTGCAAGGATTCGTTGGGGGTAAATAAGGTAACAAGCAGCTTGGTCTGATTATTTTCTCACTTTGTACCTTGTTTTCTCAAAATCACTATGCATCTCGTGATCGCTTATTGCTATCAACCCTGTGGTCTGGAAAAATCAGGATTTTATGGTCTCGCAGTCATGGTACTCTCGTTATTGTACGATTAATTATGTCCTACTTCGTCTTTATTCCACATTTTGCTCAGTTACAGTTTATGTTCCAACATTTACTTTTTTGCCTTTCTTTCATGTTTTAGATAATTTAAATCGACCTAATCTGTCGAATAGTTGTGTAATCATGGCACTTGTGTTCTCTCCTTGTGTGAAAATGTTTTTGTTGTGGTCTAAATCTCATGTTTTGTTCTCTTAGAGTTGGTTGGTCTTGGGACATTATGTGGTTGTTCTATTGACTCATAATATATTCTCTGCATACTCTAAAATCCATGTTTTGTCCAGTTAGAACTATCTAATATTCCAACATACCCTATGTTGTCTTCCTTTCATGTTTTGTTAAACTAGGGCCAGTTTGCTTTGAAATAGCCTTTGAATTCTGAAGATCCTAGTAAACTGTCCTTTATGTATGTGCACAATAAGATACAGGTTCCTTTTTTTGTGAATAAATCCCTTCCTGAAATCGTATTTGTGTGGTCTACATTTAAAGGATCCTCTTCTACCGCCAAACAAGTGCATTAAATACAAGGTATAGTCCAAATACAAAGACTAAATAAATAAATAAATAAATAATCACCCCAAAATAGGAACAAACTGCAAGTTTTAAAAGAGAAAAATAAATTACTGTAATATATTAAAAATATTGATTAAAAAACTGAAAGAAGGTACAATACAAAAATAAAACCTATAAAAGAATGTGAAAATAACAGTTGTGGAAATTAAGTCAACAATTAAGATATTGTAACAGTCAGGATGCAAGTCGCATTCAGTTGGGAGTGTGAACAGTTTCACAGAAACATCGGATTTTACCCCAAAATCAGAATTTAATGAAGAGCCATATATGGCACTTTTCATGAGTAGATCTGGCTCGGAGATAAAATTAAACATGCACAATCATTCGCTGCATTGTTACTAGCAAAGTTGACTTAAACACATGAATGCTGTAAAGGAAAAGTGTTTGGTCTTTTATACATAGGGCACAGTCTCCAATACAATTTAAAGTCAGTGTCACAAAAACAGACCCTGTTTTGGTTATTAATCGCAAAAGAGTTTGGCATATTTAAGGTCATTAACAATCTATGTTCACTGTTGCGACACTTTATGATGAAAACCCACAGAATAAACTGTTAACAACCCAAAACTCCAGGAAAACACCCAAAGCAAGTTTATTCGGTGAGCGGTAGGAATGGGTAGAGCTATACATACAGCGTGCGCACTCTTTTTACCCCCTCGACCAGCACAGTCTGTAACGGAGGTTGATATTTTGTCATATTTTTACAAGACAACTTTGCTCGCACCTGCTCTGAACATTGACAAATGTAATATCACACAATGTGACTCAGTCAAAAATTTAGGTGTCATATTTGACCCCGATCTGTCCCTTCAAACACACGTGAAGAATATTACTAGAACAGCTTTCTTCCATCTTTGCAACATTGCTAAAATTCGTCCTATGCCGTCTCAGTCAGATGCGGATATTGTAATTCATGCATTTGTTACTTCCCGTCTCGATTACTGTAATGCACTACTCTCCGGTCTCCCGAAGTCCAAAATCAAGAGCCTTCAGCTGGTACAAAATGCTGCAGCGAGGCTTTTAACCCAGACAAGAAAGTTTTATCACATGACCCCGATTTTAGCTAACCCGCATTGGCTCCCTGTTAGCTTAAGATGTGATTTTAAGGTTCTGTTGGTATTATACCAAATCATGCATGGACTTGCTCATATCTTTCAGATTTAATTTTCCCCCATGTTCCGGTCCGGAGCCTTCGCTCTGAAAACACTGGTCTACTAGTGATCCCAAGAGCCAAGAAGAGATCCGCAGGTTTGAGAGCATTCTCCATCCGGGCCCTGGTGCTGTGGAATGCTCTTCCCCCTGAGTTTCGATCTGCAACCTCAGTGGAAATGTTTAAATCTAAGCTTAGAACACACTTCTACCCTATAGCAAATGAATACCGTAAATTCTGGACAATAGAGCGCACCTGATTATAAGCCGCACCCACCACATTTTAAGAGGAAATCCGATTTTGTACTTACACAAGCCGCACCTGTATATGAGCCGCATGCGCCCACATTAAAAAAATGTAACACAAACACAAAATTAACCCAGACCCGACTTTTAGTCCCGCGATTGTAACTGAATACCCTTCATTAAAGTACACAGTCCAAAGAAATCACAGCCGGCATATTGAACGGAAAATGATACCGGTACTTAAGGTTTGATGCAGACCGGCAGAGTCCGGGTCCCGTTGAAAGTAATCCAAAGAAAAAAAGTGTATATTTCCAAAGGTAAGGGTGGGAAACATATATATTCCCTATTGTCTGCCGTGTCCACAAACACTCACCTTTACCGGTCCCCAATTCCCGTCAGCCCGCGTTTGTTACGCCCCTTCTTTTTAATTCGCCCGTCCAAAACATATCAGAATAAGTGTCCAAAATAAATACATTACAAAAATATACAGTTGCAAATACATATTATACATGGTTACACATATTAAAGAAAGACGGTACACCGAGAGAGTTTTCAAAGCTTTAATAATAATAATGTAACTTTCATCTCATCATCATCTCATCTCATCAGCCGTACCGCTTATCCTCATTAGGGTCGCGGGGGGGGGCTGGAGCCCATCCCAGCCATCTCCGGGCAGTGGGCAGGGGACACCCTGAACTGGTTGCCAGCCAATCGCAGGGCACACAGGGACAGACAACTCATTCGCTCATTCACACCTAGGGACAATTTGGACAGGCCAATTCACCTGAAATGTATGTTTTTGGAACGTGGGAGGAAACCGGAGTGCCCGGAGGAAACCCACGCAAGCACGGGGAGAACATACAAACTCCGCACAGGAAGTCCGGAGCTGGATTTGAACCCACGACAGGTTCCCATGACATAAACTGTGCCGCACAAGCGCTAACCACTGCGCCGCCGTGCTGCCCATGTAACTTTCATCCGGGCAGTTAATGGTAGCAACACGCTAGCAACACAGTAAACGAGTCTGTTAAAAAAAACATACCGTACTTGTAAAAATCACGGTAATCTTCCTCATCTTCCTCCTTAGAACTGAAGCTATCAAAGTCGTCTTCCTCAGTGTCGGAAAGAAACGTTGTCATATAAACGTCGTCCCACGCTCCCGCAGCCGAACTCGCGCCGCCACTGTCCCTGGAACTGTCATCCACTCCTGATTCTGTGTTCCCTCTCTGTCACGCAGCAGACCGGCTTTTCGGAACCCGTTGGTGGTGGTGGATTTTATGATGCTGCCCCACGCTGTCAGGATCCACTGGCAGACTTGCGAAAAAGTTGCCTTTCGCATGCGGCCAGTTTTAGTGAAAGATTTCTCGCCGCAAGTCAAGCCAAGAAGTTGCAGTCTTCCTCGGCGCATATATTCCACCCGTCTGAATCTTACCTTTTGTACTCGAGCGCCACTTACATAAATTGGCAGCATCACTGAATAAGCCGCAGGGTTGAAAGTTTGGGAAAAAAGTAGCGGCTTATAGTCCGGAATTTCCGGTAATCTATATTTTTATGTTGATAATATGTGAATTATTTGCCCTCTTGTAGGTTTTAGATTAAGGGATTGTGTCATAATAGTCCGTAGTTTGCAATTGTATTGGATCTGTGCAGCCCTTTGAGACTCTTTGTGATTAAGGGCTATACAACTAAACATGACTTGACTTGTTATTTAGGACAAAATGAAGCCTCAACACTTGTTAGTAACTGCTAGATGGAGACCAATTTTAAGGGGTAAATTTTTATTGATATGGGACACAAGCTCTTTGGCATTATTATTTCACATATTTTATTAAATCATCAAACGTCACACACCCTGCGATTGGCTGGCAACCAATTCAGGGTGTCCCCTGCCCACTGCCCGGAGCCCCCCGCGACCCTAATGAGGATAAGCGGTACGGCTAATGAGATGAGATGAGAAACGTCACGCAGTTAAATAAAATGTGCTGAAGAATTAGCTTTTGTCTAAAGAGGGTGTTTCTCTGTTTTGTTGAACTTTGTCTTAAATATGAGTCTCTCTCAAGAAAAAAATTGTTTAACGGCCCTTACTCTACAGTATATAGTAAATAAAACAACCTTTCACAGACTTATTGTTTTATTCGGGCGTCATTTTGTTAAAAGTCGATTCATGTGGTCGGCGTCGACACGACTCACTTTACGAGCAAGGTTGATATTTAAGTTTTAGACGGAATAAATAACATGAACTCACCAACACGCGTTGAAGAACATTCGTCCGAATTGTTACAGAGTTAATACTTGTTGTTGAATTTGTATTTATGGTTTCGAAAAAAAGACGTCAATTTATGCTGTTGACACTTGTGACAAGCCGTACCGCACTATCAAGCCAGCTGGAATATGCAGGCTGTCACTTCCGGTTTTACCTTGCAATGTAAAAAAAAATAAAAAAAAATAAAATATCAACACATTTTTAATTTAATAAAGAATCCAAGACTTGGTTTACTTCATTTAATGTGCAAAATAAATCAAAATAGAAAGAGAAAGAAAATTAAGAGTTAAAAATCAGCAGATGTCTTGAGCTACATTTTTATCACCAATTTCCGGTAACAAACGCTAATTGACGCGACCTGCACGTGACGCCTATAGAGAATTTAAACTAACTAATTTGAATTTGCAAAATGTGTTTAATTAACATTAAATAGACCAGGAAAACTAACTATTGAGAAGCAGTGGGGAGTTTGGGCGACATTTTACACTTTTCTGTTTTTTGCTTGATTGAACATTCGCATATACATTACCATACAAATATCTCACCACAGTCTTGCGTAAAGAGTACATCTAATCTGTACACCAAACTAAAATACGAATAAAGAAAAAGATAAAAAAATATTCTTAACATCCATTCGCAGCAGGGCCAGACCGAGCCTTCATGGGGCCTTAAGCAAAATTAGATTTGGGGCCCCTTATTACTTGATCATTTGCATACCCAATAGAACTCATTTCATGTTCTAATCCAGAGATAGGCAACTATTTGGAGTCGGGGGCCGCATTGAGTCCAAAATTTTGGGCCATCGGACTGATATTGGAAAAAGAAGAAATAAATATACAAGCAGACATTTACATGGTACACTTCTTTTAAACAAGGTTAGTCTTATCAAATTGTCTTGAACCAGAACCGGACCAGGACCCAAATGCGTGACGTTCTCACACAAGCTTTTATTTGACGGGAAATGAGAAGTCATGCACGTTAGGCAGCGGTCTGGTGTGGAAAGACAGGAAGCCAGAGACCGACGAAATCAAAACCAGTTGCCCGAGCAGGTATCGGACAGATGGGGTCGATACCGGACAGGACGGGACAGACAGGATTGATATAGAAACAGGATATCGAAATTAAACAGGACAAACTAGACGGGAACGAGAATTGGAGAGAATAATAAACAGGACAAAAATAGACTGGAACAAAACTGGAAACCAATATTAAACAGGACAAAATAAATGGGAATAATACCGGACAGGAAATACCAACAGGCAACAGAGTCAGAACCCACGTCTTGCGGGGCAGAGGTTCGTTGATGGACTGACAAAGGAAAAATGAGAGCACTGGGCTTAAAAAGACAGAAAGCCAATCTGTCAATGAGCCGCAGCTGGTGGCACACAGGCAGGGCCAATTGGGCGCCATGGCAACCTTGACACAAATTGGTTTTGAAACAATCACAAATAAAGCTAAATTATATATAAGGTCTCTATTTTAAGCAATTCATTTGATATTTATTTTTCAAGCGTTACAGTCGTTCTACCTTTTTAAAGTATTTTTATTAGTATCTCTAAAGTCGGATTTTGTTGAAGTTGAGTAGTTTATTGTAGTATTAATGAATTTTTATTTTTGTACTATTTCTGCAGTAGTTTTCTGTGTAGTTTTTTCATAGTATTAAATTCTTAATATTTCTGTAGGATTTTTGTTGTATTATGATAGATTTCTTTGTTGCATGTCTGTAGTATTTTTGTAGTGTGACAGTATTTTAATGATTTGGGTGTTTTTGTAAAAATACTCTATTATGATGTAATGCACACCGTATTTAAATCACTTTTGAGAACTGTTATGCACTCTACCGTAAAGCTTATTATGCTGAAATAAGCTTTATGATAGAATGCATAAAAGTTTCAATACGAGCGATTTGAATAGAAAAAGGCAAAATAAACATGTTACCTGCTCAAAAGTGATTTATATACTGTGTGCATTACCGTTCGATTACATTCACAACAAATACAAAGACGGAATGGTCTAAGTTGTATTACATTCCCAACATATGCAAGAGGAAGTGGTTTTTATTATATGTTCGCTATTACATTCCCGAAAAGTGATATAAAAGTGAGATAAAACGATGTAAAAGTGGGTATAGTAGCTGTGAATTTCCCTGCGGGGATGAATAAAGTATCTATCTATCTATCTATCTATCTAGACATCTATCTATCTATCTATCTATCTATCTATCTATCTATCTATCTATCTATCTATCTATCTATCTATCTATCTATCTATCTATCTATCTATCTATCTATCTATCTATCTATCTATCTATCTATCTATCTATCTATCTATCTAGACATCTAGACATCTATCTATCTAGACATCTATCTATCTAGACATCTATCTATCTAGACATCTATCTATCTAGACATCTATCTATCTAGACATCTAGACATCTATCTATCGAGACATCTATCTATCTAGACATCTATCTATCTAGACATCTATCTATCTATCTATCTAGACATCTATCTATCTATCTATCTAGACATCTATCTATCTAGACATCTATCTATCGAGACATCTATCTATCTAGACATCTATCTATCTAGACATCTATCCATCTAGACATCTATCTATCTAGACATCTATCTATCTAGACATCTAGACATCTATCTAGACATCTATCTATCTATCTATCTATCTATCTATCTATCTATCTATCTATCTAGACATCTATCTATCTAGACATCTATCTATCTATCTAGACATCTATCTATCTAGACATCTATCTATCTATCTATCTAGACATCTATCTATCGAGACATCTATCTATCTAGACATCTATCTATCTAGACATCTATCTATCTAGACATCTATCTATCTAGACATCTATCCATCTAGACATCTATCTATCTAGACATCTATCTAGACATCTATCTATCTATCTATCTATCTATCTATCTATCTATCTAGCTACCTATCTATCTATCTATCTATCTATCTATCTATCTATCTATCTATCTATCTATCTATCTATCTATCTATCTATCTATCTATCTATCTATCTATCTATCTATCTATCTATCTATCTATCTATCTATCTATCTATCTATCTATCTATCTATCTATCTATCTATCCATCCATCTATCTATCTATCTATCTATCTATCTATCTAGGGGATGTAAATCTCGGCAGGGATGCATTTCTCGGCATAAAACCGGCTCTGATCTCCAGCATTAAGCGCTGAGTGACAGCGAACGCCATGTGACCCACGGTTTGACAGCCGCGCAATAACGCCAATTATCCGCAGGGGGTCGCTGTGCGCCACCACGCTGCTTTTCAGGGGCGGGGGGAAAGGGTGAAATGAACCCAGGTCGGGATGCAACCGCTCACGGGCGCTCAGACACTCACAACGAGACGGCAGGAACACCTTGGTAAGAAAAACGCATGGACATTTCCTCCCTTGCCGATTCATTTAAAATAGCACTTCGAGGGGAGCTGAAAATAACCAGGTTAGCAGCCATTTATCTGGCAACTCCTCCTTTTCCAGCTGTTTGTGAATATCCCGCTCACTCACCGTCCTTAACGCCGCCCGGGGGAGGAGGGACTTCCTCCATCTGCCTCACCCCCCCAACCGGCTTGACTCCCCCCTGACACGGTGCTGTGGTGCGCACCCACCCGGGATCTCTCTCTCTTTCGGGGTGGAGGCTTGAGGCTTCTTTTTTTCTTTTTAGGAGGACACTGTTGCGCGTGTTGGAGAAGACGCTCATGCGCAAAGACTGACCGCTACTGCTGGGGGTGAATTTAGGGGAGGAGGGGTGTTGAAGCTGTTGCACAAGAAGATTTGCCCACCCACCCTTCTTAAAGGATAATGTGGACGAACGGGGCAAGTTTGGACTTTCCTTGCAGAGGGCAAGACCACCAGACAGGCAGGGAGTCCACCACCCCTGACCGCTCCACTCCATGGGGGCTACTGTGGATGCTGGTGTTTGGAGGTGACACCTCAGACCATCAGGCAGCATCACCTTGACTTGGTATGTATCGATCAGGGCATTCCAGTATGCAGCTTGGGGCGGACAAAAATGGATTTTGGAGGAAGGTCATAGTCATAATCAAGCATAAATGTGTTATCCGGGTGACTTTGGATATAGGAGTGTGATTTTTGTGTCTTTTTGCATGCAAATATGAGAAAAAAGTTGGGGAATTTGGCTTTTTCCCTCATCTAGATACAGCAGTACCTTTTCATCGGTGTTGGGCACATTGCTGAAAAAAATGAATTAGTTACAATTGCTCCATTTTAAAAGTGATTACGTTACCCTCCATATTACTGACACCCAGAGGTAGCGTGTTACTCTGAAAGTAACTAGTTAAAAATAGCCGTATACATTCACATCCAAGCCAACCCCCTAAAACTGATTAGCACATAAGAAAAGAAATGGAAGACAACATGTACACCAACCTGTGGAATCAGTGAACCCTTCATATTTCTTGCTTTGTGCAATCTTAAGAGCTTGCAAACTAACAGCCGAGATACTCCATATCCATTTTGTCTTCAAACCACTCGAAGATTTCCTTCTCCATTTCTGGGTGATGTCTATTACCTTTTTTTTCTCCAGGCATGGTTGATTGCAAAAATAATTTTACAAATAGAAAACGCCAAAATTGAGCATTCTGTTACTGTAAACTATGTGCTTGTGTTTGCCCCATTGATTTTGTGTTAGCTATGTTCCCTCCCATGCACCGCCTACCGTTCGCCAAATATGCACATTTAAACGGATCCACTGATTTTAGTATTATTTTTTATTTGTAAATACGGCTTGGAAGCAAGTATTTACGGCAGTGACAATATCAGAATATCAGTAAGGAGAAACTACATATACCGTCTCATGTTACTGTATTAGTTGTATTTTGTATATACATACAAACACTGTTGTGGTCAGTGGTGTGTTTTTGTCCCGATGAGGGCTGTATGCTATATCGAAAGCGAAGAACGGACGCATAGAAAACAAAAAACATTGTGATCTGTGATCTGCTTTTAAAAAGTCACAAAGTTGTAACGACAGTATTAATAACGTGTTACAATACTCGTTACGAGAACAGTAATTATGTTCCAGGAACCCATTCCTTTGTTACTCGCAACATGGTCATAATCCAAGAAGCATGCGTTTTTCTGGCCTGGCTTTTTGGGTGCTCATCTGAAAAAAATGTTTGAGAATTTCTGTGGTTTTCTCATCCAGATAGTATATTTTATTGCTGAGTCTATTTATCAGGAGATTCTTGTCTTCCTTAATTGTCATTGATGGTGTTGAGTATCAAGGTGAGTGTGTCAGAAGCTGGGTCTTTGCGGGCAAGGTGATTCTTCCATATCTATTCAACTGGCCTACAAAGTCCCAGTTTCTGGCTCACCTCAGCAGCAAGTACAAAAGCCACTAAAACAGAAACATGCAAGGAAGTCGTTTTGGAAGTTCATTTTTCGACACTAAACGAAATATAAGAACTCACTTTCCCATCTTCATGTGAAAATGCAGTAAATGAACCAGCAGGTAACCTCCTTAATGCTGTAAAAACATTTTGTATGCAAATTAAAACTCAAACGTTTGGTACAAAATCTGGTTAGAAGCTCGTTAATATGCCTTTAAGGAAGCCAAGTAAAGTTACTTTGATTTGTATGGCCCAGGGGTGGGCAAACTAAAGAAAATGAAAGTGAAATGAAAATGAAATGATCTGCATTTCCATAGCGCTTTTCAAGTCAATGACTTCCCAAAGCGCTTTACAGTGTGCTTCACATATCCCAATAGCGGCCATGTAAGACGCTAACCTGCTTATTGGGGGTATTAGGGGTTCAGTGTCTTACCCAAGGACACTTCGACATGTAACACGGACGAGCCGGGATTCGAACTGGGATCCCTTGATCCCAAGACGAGCGCTCTACCTCCTGAGCTACTGCCGCCCGTAGGCCACATTCGGCCTCCAGAATAGAATGTTAAAAATATAATATTATGTATTAAATTGTATATATATAGTAGAGTAATACATACATATATATTGATATATATAAATATATATTTATAGAATATATAGTATAGTATAGTATAGTATAGTATATACTACGAATGTCATTTAGTTGATTTTGTGCCTCTCTTGTCCCTAGTGTCCCCTACATTCAAATAACTGGGTCTATTTTTTTCCACTTTCAATTTTTCTCATGTATTTATTTTTTTAATCAAGATATTTAACAAATTAAATGAAAAAACTAATTCTGAGCATTGTATTTGGAGCTTTCAATGCGTTTGATAAAATTAAGTGCTTTAAACGGGGAGATAATTTATGACTTTGCTTTAAGACAAATCTTCTCAAAACCAGTTTGATTAAACGGTTTATTTACAGACAAAAAATAAAACATTATATTACAGTATACTGTAGATCAGGGGTCTCCTACTCGTGCGCAGAAGCGGGTCTTTGTTACTTATTAGGGCAAAGGTTTGATATGCATTTCAATTCATTATGTTATTACTATGTTGTTACTATGTTATTACCAGGTTAGTTTTTGGAAGTAGTGTTGAATAGACTCAATCAACCACTAAAAAGTTTTTTTTTAACTAGAAAATAACAATGAAGCCAGAATTGGTGAGCTTTTTTCAGAACTGGTCCGCAGGCACCTGAGTTGTCCTCAGGGGGCACCCTGGTGCCTGCGGGCACCATGTTAGAGACCACTGCTGTAGATATACAACAGTAAATGACTTAATGTTTGTTTATTCCTGAATGCATATCGTCGCTGCTATTCTAAAAAAGACTTATCAGCATTTTCTTTTTGACATTAATTTTTGCCTGAATATAATAATACTCTAAAAAAAATTGAAATTGCCAAAAAATAGAGGTATCTCTTTTCAAAATGGCGGCAGCAATATGAGAAAAAATGCATAGGTCTACGTGATCTTTTTTCCCTCGTATATTTTTGAGGTTTCAGATTTGACACTGTATTGGTAGATACAAAAGTTAAACTCATTATTTTTTATTTCTCACAGCTCCTTTGTCAATTTCTTTTCACACAATCCAGCCCACCATTCAAAACGTTTGTCCACCCCTGATCTAAAACATACATGAGGGCAAGGAAAAACTCAAAAAAACCTCAGCATGAGGAAAATTAAAAATCCTCGAGATGGGGTCTCATATGAGGTAATCCAACCTATCAAAAACGACTTATCCAGAGAAATTACCATCAAACTGTCGCTTCTTGCACTGAAAACCTTCCCAAATAAGCCCAATTTGTGCCGAATCTCCTTTTCATGGAACAGGTGGGCAAGAGCTTGTTAGGGAGGCTCCGCTTCTAAATCCGTCCTGACCCTGATGTGCCGCGCATACTTCCCTAATGAATTCAACGTCCTGACATTAAATCCTATATGCAATTATTAGATGATGGAGAAGGGTCGCTATGGCATCTCCGTGCCGCAATTGACACATAGGTACGGCATTTGCGGAAGCTCACCGAAGAATAATATCACGCCCTGAGCAGTACTCTGTAGGGCAATAAAGCATATGATATCTAATGTAAAATATAGGTAAGGAAATTAGATGGATAGATAGATAGATAGATATTTTATTCATCCCCATAGGGAAATTCACACTTCCAGCAGTATCCTTGTGTTGAAAAATGAAAGAATAAAATAAATAATACAATAATACTCAATATAATGTGTTGATATAGAAATAGTGCTACGGAAAATACACATTGTTATAAAAATAGGCTAATATACAAGTGTGGGGCTGGGGTTTAATGTGTGCTTTTACTCCCCTGGGTGGAGTTAAAGAGCCTCATGGCATGAGGAAGGATCTTTTATGAGGAAACGACACGTTTATAGTTTCTAAAATATAAGTCAAGGTAAAATTAAGACAATATTTGATTTTTCCTAGCTCACAACAATAAAAAAATTAAAAGAGAGCTCTATGAAGCAGTATTCGTAAAAAAGAATTTTGAGCCAAGGCACACTTTTTTCCAGCAAAAAAAAAAAATTTGAGGCAAACTTTCCATCAAAAATATTAAAAACATTTATTCCGGGCACCAATTCCATGTTTTTGAATTATGTTTAAATTATGTTGCCTAAATTGACAGTAGAACATCTTTATAATCACCGTGGCTTAGAAAAATTCTAAAAGATTATTCTTTTAGCCTAGATGGTAAGGCGCCCGCTTTGAGACTGGGAGGTCGGTGGTTCGCGCCCCGGCCGAGTCATTCCTAAGACTTAAAAAGTGGTCGGCGGCGCCCTCTGTTGGCTGCGGCTGCATCGGCTCACTACAACGGGTCAGGTGCAATTGACATTTCGTTCTGTGTACATTGTTACACAGAATGACAATACAAGGAAATTATTATTATTATTATTATTTTAGGTTCATAATGTTACTGTCATGTTGAATTTTATTAAAATTTTCACCTATTTTTCAAGTGTTGTTTATTTATTTATCCATCTAGAATACGTACTTAAAAGTAACTAAAATCATCCACGGAGCAAAAACAAAAATTCTGTTCTAACATATGTCCTTTTTAGTAAAGTAATGTGTAATCATTTTACTTTATTTGCTTTATTTTACTATTTGTTTCAGTGTTGTCCAAAATGATCCTTTAAAGTGCAAAAATAATTTTGAAACAATAAAAATATATATATATACAAAATATTTACTATGTTGTAAGTTTTGTAAAATAATATTAAAATAAAAAGCAAAATAACGTGTTTACTTAATTTTGCTTTTTGTGTCTGTAATCTTAGAATTTTGTAAAAAAAATAATAAAAAGTAATTCAATAAATGTGCAAAAAAGATGTGTGGATAAAAAATATTTTACTATGTTTAGCGAAATAAATACCAAAATCTGCTAAATAAGTGTAAGATATTTACTTTATATGCTTCATTTTTAGTTTATTTGGGTCATCTGAGAATCTTCTCGAAAAATACTAAACGTGATACTTAAAATGTGCAAGCATTATCTGGATTTCTTTTTTTGGGGGGGGAATTAATAATCACAAAAGCAGAATAAGGGCTACGATTTTTTATTAATTTGCTTTTTTTTATCTCATCTTACAATCCTTAAAATAACAAACCAATAAATAAAACGTGCAAAGAATTATCTGTGGTAAGAAAGAAAAAAGGATTTACTATGTTCTAACTTTTGTCCTTTATTTTTGGTAAAGTAATTAAATACAGCAAAATAATGTGCACGATTTTTACTTCATTTGTTTTATTTTATTATGTTTTTAGTGTAATCTTGGGATCTACAAGAAAACTGCAAAAAATATATGCGGATTTGACTACATTCTAACTTTTCTCACCAAAATAAGAGCTAAAACAGGCAAAACAATGTGTAAGATTTGTACCTTATTTGAATTATTAAGTATTAATCTTCATTTAAAGGATCCCACATCTTTGACATTTTAATCCAATAAATTTAAAAAATCTATGACTACAGGATTCTCAAAAATACTAGAAAATTGTGATAAAAGTTCTCCATTTTCTGTAACACAATTAAAAAAAAAATCCACAAAATGATATGCTCCGCATTCATTACATAGACAAGCCTTTTATTATTCTTATACTGCTGATTACAGGCTCATGAATCCTTTTTCATGATATTAAAATTTTCAGATAGGATATACCATTATCAGCAAAATATAAAAACAATAAAAGACTTGCAATATTTCAGTTGGTTTGTAATAAATCCAGAATTATTTTTTTTATTCCATCACAGAAAATGAAGAACTATATCACTTTATTCAAATGTTATGAGACATTCCTGTATATTTTTGAAACAGAATAGTTTGTTTTAAACCTGGTTTATCACTACAAACATGAGTTAATGTGGTATCCTTTGAATAAATCTGAGTACTTTGTTTATTCTTTATATAATTAAAACCTTTTTAGGTCTCTTTTTATCACATTTTTCTAAGACGGTCCAGTATATCATTTTTTTTTATCCCGCAATAAAAAAATGGAAAAGGTAATGATCAAAAAAATGATCAAAAAGTAAACATAATAACAAAAAATTGTGTAATCGACCGCAATCATTTTGAGGTCCTATAAAAAGGATTGATTTAGTTTCACAAAGAATAAGTTATCTGCTATCACAATTTATAAGCCATGGGGGAACTGGGCTTGTCTTCCAAAATGGACACCACATGCTCCACTGTAAGAACATGTGACCTGCCTCAGCCAATCAGAGAAGAGACATCATGATAGCCGCAAATTGTCGAACTTTTGGAATTACTTCAGGAATAATTCATAACGACAAGCTTAAAACATCTATTTTTATGATATGTTACAAAGTTAGAATAAAAATATACTAAAATGACCTGCGATGTAGACTTTTTTATTTGTTTGTTAACATTGTGACGTATCCAGTGGGCGGGGCTTAGCCTGAAGGCAAAAAAAAAACTAGCCAGATATGTTAACAAGCTAAAAGTTTAGCTTTGTGTCATCAAAATGGAGGATTCTGGCGTTAGTTTTAGCGCAGCTAAGGGTTTAGGGAAAAAAAAGGTCAAAATACTGCGGAAAAGAAAGCTGTCGCTGCTATTTGGGTGTTAAAATTTCGTCATGTTATGTGCTTGAGTGCCAGAATCTGAGAAAAAACCTTTGTAGTCGTAAATTAAAGTTCCACAGGAGCTCAACAGACCCTCCTGATCAAAGAAATAGAAGAGAGTTGTGCTGAATTCAAGTCAAGTCACATAAAGTCTCAAAGAGCTGTGTAGACTACCATTAAACCAATACCCTGATGTGAAACCTTCACGAGGGCAATGTAATATAACCCCCAAAACCTGTTTGACACTGTAGCAGCTCTCACAAGGCTGGGTAGATAAAATTAAACAATATTTAGTCCAATCCTTTCTTTCTTGTTTGGTATACCTTTAGACTTCTCGTGAAATTCTTAATTATAGATCATTTTTTCGTAAATGCGATAAAGCCAGAAGATTGGACCGTGGCACTCATCAAAAATGCTGGTTTTTGCAGCGCACACTTCAGGTAAGAGAAATTAAATGTTTATGATTGTTGCCATTAAATCCATATTTCTTATTATAACGGCAAAATATCTTATTATTTTCTTAGCTTCCGCTAACTGTTAGCGTGTCACCTGAATGACAATGTTAGCCTTGTAAACACATATATTAAAACAAGTCATTTATTCAATACTTTTAATCATTCATGTAGTTATTTTATTTTTTTAGGAGACACATTTCTTGATGGCATTTAGGCTACATGCTAACAGTTAGCTGAAACTGAGAAAATAAAAAGACACTTTGCTTATATAATAAGTCATATGGACTCGATAGCAACAGTCATAAACTTTTGATTTCTCTTACCTGAAATGAAGTATTAGCATTTCTGATGAGTGCCTCGGTCCAATCTTACAGCTTTATTGCATTTCAGCACGACTCTCTTCTTTTTCTTTGATCAGAAGTGTTCGCTGGGATCCTGTAAAATTTCAATTTACGATCACTAAGGTTTTTTCTCAGATTCTGGCACCCAAACATATAACATGACGACATTTTAACACCCAAATAGCAGCAACGACAGCTCCCTCTAGGTGAGGCTTATGTTACATCTTTATGCAAAATTTTCAATCTATGGGTATTTAAAAAAATGCACATTTGTATAATAGTGTTGTGCTAAATAATACACGATGTCTCTTTAAGGATAGTTACCTAGTTTCATGGTGTCATCTATTTTCTGGCAGAAGGGAAACACGCTGAATTTGAGGAAGCTGGGAAATCAGAATTTCTCAATTACAATCTTTACAGAACAGATTATTTGAATTAATTATTTTGGTTCAAAAAAATGAAAATCATGTCAGAGTACGTAAATTTCGACACAAATCCATTTGATTTCAATTTTAAAAAATTCACACTCTTTTGATTTGTAATTTAAGAAGCCTGACTATTATTATTCAAGCGCCATGCAGATTTTTGGCAGAAACCACTCATTATGAATTGCTTAACTATTTTATTAATAAGAGGAATAAAAAAATGTGTATGTTATTTATTATTTAACAAAAAAAGTGACTTAACGATTCAGTTTAATGGTAAATTCCAGCACAGTGGCAATAAAACACAAAAGGCGCTGAGTGACAACGGATTCACGCTCATTACTTGCTAGCTGTTTGTGTGACACAATTGAAATGGTGCATTAAGGGCTATTCGGCAATATCTGTAATTTGTAGATTTCCACAGTTAATTCATTTGAAAGGGCAAAACCATTTGAAGTCTAATCGCCCGATTATAATTAGCGGCTGATTAACCGATCAGTTCCTATTTTAGATGATAAGGGGTCTAAAACATTCAAACTTATGGAAAGGTTTTGTGAAGTTTTGAAGTGTAAAGGGGTCCTCATGACGTGGATTACAATCTACTGGTGGATCCCAGAAGTAGCATTGGTAGATCATTTGGTATTTGTAGGGACACACTGCCAATTAACCATCACATGCAGCATGTCAGCATTACAGTGTTAGTTATTGTTTCTTTGCATCATCATTGACCTTGAAAAGACTGACTCAACTCTTTATTCTAAGACCCTTGTTTTATTTTGAAATAACACATTTGATTTATTTATTTAGCATTGAGAAATATTGTCTTCATTTAATTACACAATTTATTTTTCAGTGCAGACTGCCCCTGAATCTTCATTCCTTTTAATTAGTTTTTAGTTTATTCAAAGAATGTAAATAGAATACTCAAATCATTCCAAAATATTTAAAGCTTTTACAGTTTTTGTGATGGGTAAATGCTTTTAAGTAGCTCGTTTTCTGTATAAATGTCAGCACCCCTGCACCACACAATACGGAGATATCTATCCATCCATCCATCCATTATCTGCACCGCTTATCCTCAGTAGGGTCGCGGGGGTGCTGGAGCCCCTCCCAGCTATCTTCGGCCAGTGGGCAGGAGACACCCTGAACACACCTAGGGGCAATTTGGACCGGCCAATTAACCTGACATGCATGTTTTTGGGATGTGAGAGGAAACCGGAATGCCCGGAGGAAACCCACGCAAGCACAGGGAGAACATGCAAACTCCACACAGGAGGTTCGATCTCATGACCTCAGACCTGTGCCGCACACGCGCTAACCACTGCGCCGCCGTGCTGCCCCGCAGATATCTAATGTTTAAATATTACACATAGTGTAATATTTTATGCCTCCTAGTGGTTCATTCAGTAAAAAAAACATCGATTTGAAAACTGGGCAAATATACCTGAACTATCGTACTAACGGTAATTTTTGATTTAAAAAAAAATCATAAGGTGAGAAATTTGTATTTCTTTAACATAGCAATATCTATACCTAGTAGTTGCCGCCATGTTTGTCTGGCTTCTTGCAGCTACGCGTGGTTTTCCTTCGCATTAAACAATACAGTGCCATCTAGTGGTCAAATAAAAATCTTTGTATACTGACCTGTAGCCTTAAAACAGCCTGTCCACCCCCCCTTGTTTCTTTTTTTCCTTCAGGTTTTCTCGTGGAATCATAACAACAAACCCATCGCGCCTTTAGAGAACGGTTTGTTTACCTTTTCTCTCGAAAGAACCCAGTCAACAGTGTTCCCTCTAAGCTGCGCGCGTGCGCAATTGCGCACTGTTCGCACATTCTCAGCGCACAAGAAAATCTAGCCGGCGCACAAAAATGAGGGCTCAAAATTACTAATTAAGAAGCGACTTACGTCAAAGTTACTGTGCATGAAGGTAAAAATACACGGGTTCCCCTGACTTTGTGTCCTAAATGCTGTATTTTGAAGTCGAGTCGAAGGAGAACGAAGTTGAGTAAAGTTAGTAGAGTTTGTCGGGGAACCGGCTTCTTCGGCTCGGCTCACTAAAAGGAACCGGCTCTTTCGGGTTCTAAACGGCTCTTCGGGTTGTTTTTGCTTCTTTAATCCCAACATGACCAAATATTATGTAAAATGATGCACAAAATGACTTAAAGGAAGGGGGGAATAGAACAGAAAAGAAAAAAATACCAAAATGAAAAAGTAGTGAAAAGCTGAGAAAAAAAGAAGCAAAGGAAGAGAAAAAAAGAAGGAAAAATTTAGAAAAAAGCCAGAAAAAGGAAAAGAAAGAAATGTAGGAAAAAAGTAAATAGAGTACAAAAAGAAAAAAATAACAGCTCGGAAAAAATAAACACAATGAGATTTTTTTAAAGGAATTTAGAAAAAAAGGAGAAAAAAACACGGAAAAAAGAAGAAAAAGTTTGTGTTGCATTCAAATAATTTCCAATTATATCAAGTGAATTTTGTTGCCAACATTGTACTTCCACTCAAAAATGTGATTAAGTACAGTTCTGTATCTTACAACCGACTAAATAAGCCCCCAAAAATGTTAATATTATGCGACAAAATATATCAGGAAATAAAAAGAAATGGTTATCTTGTGAAAGAATTGTAAGAACAAATGACGTTTGTAGGCCGTACAACCTTTGCAATAGTACACGAGTTAATTCATTCAAAAGAGAAAAATAAATTTGCATTGCCGGAAACTCAGCAAAATGTAACTTGATGTCAAGTTTTGGACATGTTTGATCTTGGATTTAGTTGCCACACTTGGGATTGCTGTTGCTCACTGTTGTTTCAAGCGCTGCTCACCGACTTTGTGTGAACGCTCAGACCCCTGCAAAATTACAGGGAACATTGCCAGTCAACCCTTTACAAACCACGTCACAAGTGAGGCTAGTACACCCCCGGCAGTATACTTAAAGAAAAATAATAATAAAGTGTGTTCAGTGAGCGACGATTACAAGGTCACCGCGTCGGGCTACGTGGCTGACGACGACTGGAAATCCGGGAGGTGCGCTTGGTTTGACGTGAAAAATCTGGAAGGAGACAGAGACGATGTTACGCTAGGGAGGGAGAATACAGGCAGCAAGAAAAGTGAGGGACTTTTAGGGGCAGCTGTGTTTTATTAACCCAGTCATAATGCCCCTAAAAATCCTTATTGCTCTTGCAATGCTCCACAAAAAGCCGCTCAGACGCCAACAACCTGTCAGCAGCCCCTGCACTCCGGAAGGTTTTGTTCTCACGGCTTTCTCAACGCTGTTTGCTGATGCTGATTAGCTAGCTAGAAATGTTATCAAGGTATACTACAGTTCAATAGTTTGGGGGTCGCCTAGAAATGTCCTTATTTTTGAAAAAAAATGCCGTTTTTTCGATCAAGTTAACACGAAAATAATCCGAAATACACCCCATACTTTGTTAACTTGGTAAATGATTATGTTAGCTGCAAATGTCTGTTTTCATCTCATCTCATCTCATCAGCCGTACCGCTTATCCTCATTAGGGTCGCGGGGGGGCTGGAGCCCATCCCAGCCATCTCCGGGCAGTGGGCAGGGGACACCCTGAACTGGTTGCCAGCCAATCGCAGGGCACACAGGGATGCAAAATCTTCATTGGTGTACAGAGGCACAATTACAGCAACCAGCACTACAGCGTTCTAATGGTACATTCCATCCATCCATTATCTGCACCGCTTATCCTCAGTAGGGTCGCGGGAGGTGCCGGAGCCCATCCCAGCTATCTTCGGGCACTGGGCAGGGGACACCCTGAACTGGTTGCCAGCCAATCGCAGGGCACACAGGGACAGACAACTCACCCGCTCATTCACACCTAGGACCGGCCAATCCACCTGAAATGCATGTCTTTGGAATGTGGGAGGAAACCGGAGAACCCGGAGGAAACCCACGCAAGCACGGGGAGAACATACAAACTCCCCACAGTAAGTCCGGTAGCTGGATTTGAACCCACACACCCTCAACTGGTTGCCAGCCTTTCGCAGGGCACACAGGGGCAGACAATTCGCTCGCTCATTTAAACCTAGGGACAATTTGGACTGGTCAATTAACCTGACATGCATGTTTTTGGAATGTGGGAGGAAACCCATGCAAGCACGGGGAGAACATGCAAACCCCACACAGGAGGTTCGATCTCACGACCTCAGAACTGTGCCGCACACGCGCTAACCACTGAGCCGCCGTGCTGCCCTAATGGTACATTGTGTTTGATAATTGTGTTAAAGCCGAATGGATGACTAGAAAACCCATGTGCGATGATGTTTTTGTCAGGACCAGAACGTAGACAGGACCCACTTGCGTTGCGTTTCTCAAAAGTGTCATTATAAAGAAAGAGAAAGGGTTGTGCCCACAATCCGGTGGTTGCTGGACGCGGGAAGCAGGTCGCTCTAAACGCGGAAGTGGATCTTCCGTGGCGAGCGATGGCGGTGCCGGGAACGGAAAAACGGGTCAGTAGCCGGGACAGGAGAGTAAAAATGTGGTTTGTCGTAAGCTAGTCGAAAGCCAGAAATGGAGAGTACACGTGGTCGGGGACAAAAAGAAGGTCGAAATCCGGGACGGGAGAGTAGACGTGGTCAGGATCAAAAACGGGTCGAAGCCGGACTGGAGCAAAAACAGGTGGGAGTCAGGGTCGAAAAAAGGCTTCACTAGTGTTAACTGAAGTTCGCAGACGGACTGACCAAAGGGGACAGATAGGAGTGGGTTTAAATAGGAACAGAGAGCCAATCAGAGTCCGAGGCAGTTGGCACCAAAGGAGCGGGCACAGGTGAAGCATATTGGTAATCATGACAGTTATCACAACTGAAAACAGTTTAGTTGTTTAGAGAAACCATATAACTGACCTTTTTTAAGCCCACTGAGTTTTGGAGCATCACATTTGGGGGTGTGATTAAACTTTCGGAATAAGGAAGTCTATTCCGTGAGAGATATTGCCAAGGAAATGAAGATCTCCTCGAACGATGTGTACTATTCCCTTCAGAGATGAGCACAAACAGACTCTCACCAGAGAAGAAAGAGAAGTGGGAGGCAAAACCAAGGAAGAGTACTTTAAGGTGTAGTTTGAGAAATAGTCACCTTACAGGTCCTCAACTAGAAGCTTGGTTAAATAGAACCCAGTAGACACAAGTGTCAACATCTGCAGAGAAGAGGCGACTCTGAGATACTGGCCTACAAGGCAGAATGGCAAAAAAGCCATATCTGGAAATCATTAACAAAATAAAGATTCATATGTGGCAAAAGAACACAAACGCTGGACAACTCGTTTGATTAAAAAAAGTGTGACAGTTTCATGGAAAACACAAAATTCTCCAAAACCCTTGAAAGGTGTGTGAAAAGAGAGAGCGATGGGCAGGTCGAGCGAAAAAGGGAGCAGACTGTATGAGTTGGGGAGGACGAGGGGTGCGCCTGGAGTCATAAACAAGGAGACATCTTGACAGCCAGCAGATGAGCTTGTTGGCAGAGACAAGACAGCAGCTGTATATGGACAGAAAATGGCAGCCGAGACGGAAAAGGCAGGCGCTGTTTGATGCTGTAAATGTTTTGTTTAGTGCCGGTCATTAAGTACAACTCTGAAGGCCAATGGACGCTAACGAGAAGTGTAGGACTGGGTATATGTCATGGAATATTGATCAACTTATTATTGCTTATATACATACCACAGCCATATCCCCTTAGTGGGAGATGGCTAGAGTCATTTCTGACTCTTTTTGGGAGATTGATTTAGAGGAGGGGATTCCCAGCCCCCTTGCTCAACCCAACTGAGGTGTTGGGTGTCATTAGGTGACCAAACTCCCCAATTCCAACCCCTAATGCTGAATGCCAAGCAGGAAGGCAACGGGTACCAATGTTTAAGTCTTAGGTATGACTCGGCCGAGGCTTGAACCACAACCTCCCAGTCTCGGGGCGGGCGCCATACCGCCAAGGCCACCGAGCTGGTTATTGGCTATTGCTTAAAGGGGCCAGTATTTGGTATGTTTCTTACTTCTAAGCACTATTTAAAAACAATAAGTGATTGAGTAAATACTTGCTTGCATGAGGATGGACTGGAAACCAGTGTTGGAGTTTGTAGTTTCTTGATCATTTTTGTCACTGATTTTCTTCATAACTTTTACAGACAGAATTTCTAGTCTAGTTTAGAAGCTTCAGCACTGCATATCTTGTCACAAGCCAGAATCGGAGACAGGACCAAATAGCGTTCGTTAAACTCAGTTTTATTGAAATAGAGAGCAGTGCTTGCTTCCACGATCCGATGATCGTCGGACACGGGTGGCTGATGGCAGGATTGCGGAAGCGGCACTTCAAGCGAGGGTAGTCG
This sequence comes from Urocampus carinirostris, assembly GCF_059441175.1. NCBI lineage: Eukaryota > Metazoa > Chordata > Actinopteri > Syngnathiformes > Syngnathidae > Urocampus > Urocampus carinirostris. Next base: position 8,887,187 of record NC_142356.1, read on the forward strand.
TGGGTGGCAGGAAAGCTGGTCGGTAGCCGGGACAGGGGAGCAAGGGCGGTAATCGAGTCCAGAAAACAGGTCGGCAACAAGTATCAGGCAGGAAACCGGGCAAAACAGGTCGATGGCCGGGACTGAAGAGCAGGGCAGAAACAGGTCCAGAAACAGGTCGGCAACAGGGAATCAGGCAGGAGAAAATAGAGCAGAAGATTGTCGGAGGGTACGGTGCTTGCCTAGCAATAGCATAGGTTCGCAGGACGGTCTGACGGCTTCCTCTTGGATTTAAAAAGGGTCAGGGAACCAATCAGCGACCAGGGCTGTTGGCGCCAACGGGGCATTTGCAGGTGCCCCGAATCAGCATCATGACATATCTGCTTTTTGCAGATGATGTGGTACAGTTGTCTTGCTCAAGTCACAATCTCCAGCTCTCACTGGAAATATTCGCAGCCGAGTGTGAAGCAGCTTGGATGAAGATCAGCACCTGCAGGTCCGATGCCATGGTTCTCGGCCAGAAAAGGGGGGGTTGCCCTTTCTAGGTCAGGGATGGGATCTTGCCCGAAATGGAGGAGTTCAAGTCTTGTTCACGAGCGAGAGTAGGATGGAACGGAAGATCTACCGCCATGCGGAACCTGTAGCGGTCCGTTGTGGTGAAGAACGAGATCAGCCGAAAGACAAAGTTCTCGATTTACCGGTCGATTTATGTTCCTACCCTCACCTATGGTCACAATCTGGTTCGTGACCGAAAACAAGAACATGGATACAAGCAGCTGAAAGGCGTGAAAGGCTCTCTCTCCCTTAGAGATACGGTGAGAAAATTCATCCGGAAGGAACTCAGTATATAGCCGTTCCTCTGCAATAAGAGGAGCCAGCGAGGTGGCTTGGACATCTAATAAGGATACCTCCTGGACGCCTCCCTCGGGAGATGTTCCGGGCATGTCTCACCAGTAGAAAACCTTGGGGACGCCCCAAGACATTTTGGAGAACCTAAGCCTCCATGCTGAACTTGGCCTGGGAACACCGGTGAGCTTTTTTTTGTTTTTTTGTTTTTAAAACAGGCCTAATTGTCTGCCATGTGGTCTTCAAAGACTTGTCTTGAGTCTTTGTGGGCACCCTAATCAAGTATTCCTGCAAAGTGGGGTAAAATTAGTCAATCATTTTGTTTCTCCGTGCAGGTTTTGACCTGAAAGTCTCTAGATTACCAATTTATGGCCCTGCAATTTTATTAGAATGTATCAGAATATGCACTGTAGGACATGGAAGGGACAACTGGAATCATCTTTAAATTTTATATTCCTAGGTTCCATGTTCTTGACTGGCTGTGATAAATTTGGCCTCTATGCCGGGTGTGGTTGGGTTTGGTAGTTTTTGGTCAGTGAGTCATTTACAGACGTTTCTGTTGCGTTTTGTTTAGAAGAGAAAAAGTAAAAAAAAACAGAGCAAACACACACATATTCAAAGATTATCAGATCATCAGATTATTTGATAGGGAATTTTTTTTACCACATCACAGAAGCAGGCTTAAGGGGTAACAGAATACATCTAATCGTGGTACATAATTAGAATACAAAAAATGTAATTGCATTTCTTTGCAGTTACAAAAATAGACATATTTAAAGTATCTCATCTCATCTCATTAGCTGCACCGCTTATCCTCAGTAGGGTCGCGGGGGTGCTGGAGCCCATCCCAGCAATCATCGGGCAGTGGGCAGGGGACACCCTGAACTGGTTGCCAGCCAATCGCAGGGCACACAGGGACAGACAACTCGCTCGCTCATTCACACCTAGGGATAATTTGGACCGGCCAATCCACCTGAAATGCATGTCTTTGGAATGTGGGAGGAAACCGGAGAACCTGGAGGAAACCCACGCAAGCACAGGGAGAACATACAAACTCCGCACAGTAAGTCCGGTAGCTGGATTTGAACCCACACAGGAGGTTCCCAAGACCTTAGAACTGTGCCACACACGCGCTAACCATTGCGCCGCCGTGCTGCCCATGTTTAAAGTATATTTAGTAAAAATAGGGAATACTTTACAGGAGTAAAATTGAATTTAAAAGTATATTTACAGATTCATAATGAATTGTGTCTATCATAATTCATTAAAAGGCTACCGCATATTGCAGCATAGACTTATGTCTTGGCCACAGATACCTCATTTCCGCGTTTTCTGGGGCATATGAGACCACTATCCGGCATACTTTCCGATATGCATGCCTGGTAAATCTGAATATTGTCAAGAGGTTTGCATCCCCATATTAAAGTAAAACCTTAACTAAGACACAATACATCCCAGAGTTCTTTGCAAATTTAGAATGTGATGTGATTAAATCAATATTGGGTTCTTAATGTGCTCTTAATGTGAACTATAATACCGGATATCTTGTCTGCCATGCGGAAAATAAAGTTTATTATTGTTTTAATATAATATAGTATGTGGTTACAATTTGAGCACATTTTTGACAGAATACAGGAAGCTACCTGACCTTGGCAGGGTTTGTACAGGTGCTTGAAAGCCTTAAAAATGCTTGAATTTTGATGTTGTGTTTACAAGGATTAAAATGTTCTCAAGTTTTGGGTGAAGTGCTTGGAAATGCTTGAAATCGTTGCCATGTTTCTTACCAAGTCTGCTTAAAAATCTATCCAAATGGAATGTGGTGGGTGTGGTGTTCATAGTTGAATAAAGAGCTCGTGCACAGGATCAGGGGTGAAACTAATCCAGTAAGATGCCAAAAAAACCTATAGAACGTACTATAAATTTCTAACAAAATTACGACAAAACTAAATATTCGATTTAGTGCTTCAAAAGTGATACCTAATGTATTATTTTGTCTTAATTCTGATAAGAAAAAAGGCGCTATAGAAATACTACAAAAATATTACTACAGTAATACTAAGATACAAAAAATATTATCAGAAAAATATTACACACTATTATTTTGTTTGATTCTCATTAAAAAAAAGGTGCTATAGAAATACTACAAAAAAGATACAGATACAAAATAGTATTACAAAAATATTACACGAGAAATACTACAAAAAAAATCAACAATGTTAATGGTAAAAATATTAATAGGAGGTAAGATGTCGCCGGTTCGATTCCCGGCTCCTCCGAGTTATAAGTCGAAGTGTCCTTGGGCAAGACACTGACTCCTTAATGCCCCCGATGAGCATGGCTGACGCTGCTATTGGTTAATTAGTGTGCGTAAAAGGGAACGTGTGAAGCACACTGTAAAGCGCTTTAGGAGGTCTTCATTGACTTGAAAAGCGCTATATAAATGAAGAACATTTACATAAAAATGACGCCAACGCTGCTCTACGGTGGTTTCGCTTTGCCAGTGCATTTCTTCCTTCCTCCTGATTACCGGCAGCTGGCATTCCTTTGTGTCGCGCACAAAATGACAAGTGCATGCTACACCTGAACAGGGAAATATGAAATTTGTATAAGCGTAAGGATTATATATCAATTATAGACATTTATTATGTGGGCCATGCATAAAAATGAAGGTAGTGTTTCCCAGTGTTCAATTGTAATAAGATGTTTTTGCAGCTAAAAATGTAAGCTACATACTACTTTTCATACCTTTACCCAACATCTATATGGGAAAAGATTTGTCTCAAATACAAATATATTCACGATTTACAAAATCTAAAAATTAAATGTCTTGATGTATGCACACACAAGATAAAAATATAATATATATAATATAAAAATCTGCATATGTAAATCCCATATATATTTGGGGCTCTGCAAAATACATGGTTTTCTTTTAATGGTACTGAAGAAATTGGAAAATTAGCTTTGAAAGTTCCTAAAAAGTGCTTGAATTTGGTGCAAGAACACGATCTTCGTTTTTTCCAAGTCATTTCCAAGGTTACATAGTTCCTTTATCTTGAAAATTCTTTTGTGATTTTATAATGTGTTTGTTTTGTATTTTATTAGCATATTAATTGTTTAAGTCATCGGAAAGTAATTGAAAGTAATCAAGTTAAATAACTGCAATACAGAGACCCTAAGACTTATAACATTGGTAAAAAAATGGCGGCGCCCTCTGTTGGCTGCGGCTGCATCGGCTTGCTACAACGGGTCAGGTGTATCGACATTTCGTTCTGTGTACATTGTTACAAAGAATGACAATACAAAGGAAATTATTATTATTATTATTATTATTACTTCACGCTTCAGTTATTGTTGGTTCACTCCTTAGCGGGAAAAGATTTATTTAATTAAAATAAAAAGATCGAATGAAAAAAAAAATCCAACGGATGCTTTCCGCACTACCGAGGAACGTTTTAGGCAGCCAAGATTAAAGCCCATTGGCCAGCACTCCTTGAATGAAATATCCGATTCTGATTGGCGAATTCATATCATAGTATATTTCATCCTTTATTGTAGATGGACACCTGCTCCGCGTTACTCTATATCTCGGTGAAAAGTTTGTGACCCACTCTCTTCATCATACTGTCATGCTGAACACTTTGTTCTCTCCCTTGCTAGCTCTCTCCCTCTCTCTCTACTTCTCTCTCTCTCTCTCTCTCAGTAAGTTTGCTCTAATGAAGGCGCGCAAAAAAATATTGACTAATCCAAAATTATTTTTTGAATTTAAAATCAAACTCTTTTTTTCTTCTAGTTGATTGTTTGCTCCCAGTCGATTCTGGTCCCCATTAACCACGAAAACCAAGGTATCTTTGTATTGTGGTACGGTATGGTACTTTAACAAAGTAATTACTTATAGTTACTCACTACTACATCCAAAAAGCAACTGAGTTAGTAACGGAATTACTCTATTGTAGTAACTAGTATCTGTAGTAACTAGTTACCAGGGAAAGTAAATCTTTCCGTTACTTTAAAAAAAAAGTTGTTGTATGTCAAAGAATTCAAAATTTTCTGAGCAAGAGAAGAACAGACACATAGTTGTGTTATAGAACCTTGTAATATTAATTGCACCCCACCAGCAACACTTATACACAGTACACAATTTAATAACAAACAGCAGTAAAGTGAGTTTATTAAATTAGATGGAAAAAATGAAAAAAAAAAAAACTAAGGAAAAAAAAAAACCAACTAATGGAAAAAATAGAGATAAAGGAAGAATGAAATTTACGTTTTTAACACTAAAAATTGCATTATAAATCTACAAAAACATTTTTAACCTTTTTCCTTAACAAATTTAAGGTCAACAACACGGAATTCTCAAAAAATGCATATTGACAAATCACAAGAGATAAAAGGCGTCAGGAAGGGAACCGGCTCTTGATTAGTGGGGAGCCAGCTCCCTTCGTTCACTTTTAAGAGCCAGCTCATTGAGACGTCTCGTTAGCGAACGACATGAGTCTTTTGCATGAGTTAGATTTTGTATTGTGTGCACCTTTTTCCGAGTAGAGGACATTATTGTAGTGCTTCTTTCTGCCACTACCGGCATGTGGCGCTGTGAGAAGTCACCCAGCATCCATCCCGAAGAAGAAATCCAGCTTCCTCTTCCTAGTTCATGTGTAAACATTCTGTACCGTATCTCCAGCGCGCTAAGAACTTTGACATTGTTTAATATCTCATGCATCCATTCAATATCGTTGGTGTAAAGTGTAAAGAAGAGGCGAGCCGTTTCTTTTGAAATGAAAGTGGAATAAGAAAGCTTGATGAGGTTGAGAAAATGGATGGATTGTTTTTTGTCAGTCTTTTTCTACCACGAAGAAGGAAGTTGCCAAACTCTTGAAGCTCATCTTCCAAAAGTTAAACTTAACTTTATTAATATTAAGGATTTTTTTTAGTACAAAACAATACAGGTTACCTATACAAGCCTTAAACATACTTGTATAAACCTTAAACATACAAAATATAGCACTGAAGCAACTTTCGAACAAATTCAACTTACGAACGATTGTCCGGAACCTCGTTCATAAGTAGGGCAGCGTTTGTATTAGTAAACACTGTATTTGTAATTGAAATCCAACTACATGGTAGTTGGTACTTTGAATGGTGACATAATCCAAAAAGACGTGACATAAACAACTCAGAGGAGAGTGGCTTCAGGTTTTTGGGGGCACGCCGCCGTTACCATTCCGCAGCCAAAGAAACACACTGCTTTTGACCGTCAGTAACAGTAACGGCATTTAAACGGAAAAGATAATTACCGTAAATTCCGGACTATAAGCCGCTACTTTTTTCCTAAACGTTCAACCCTGCGGCTTATTCAGTGATGCGGCCAATGTATGTAATTTTTCTAACGGCCGCCAGCGGCGCTAGAGTACAAAAGGTAAGATTTAGACCGGTGGAATATATGCGCCAAGGAAAACTGCAACTTCTTGGCTGGTGCATAAATTAAATTAGTGTAAACATACCCTCATCATGCAAAATGCAAAAAGAAAGGCACATCAAAAAATCCACCATCACCAACGGGTTCCGAAAAGCCGGTCTGCTGCGTGACGGAGAGGAGGGCACAGAATCAGGAGTGGATGAGAGCGTGGGACGACGTCTATATGACAAAGTTTCATTCCGATACTGAGGAAGACGACTTTGATGGCTTCAGTTCTAAGGAGGAAGATTTTTACAAGTACGGTATGTTTTTTTAACAGACCCGTTTACTGTGTTGCGAGTGTGTTGCTAGCGTGTTGCTACCATTAACTGCTGTCACAGGCACCGTTTGGGAGGAAAGTTATATTATTATTATTAAAGCTTTGAAAACTCTCGGTGTAACGTCTTTCTTTGTAAATATGTGTAACCATGTATAATAGGTATTTGGAACTGTATATTTTTGTAATGTATTTATTTCAGACACTTATTCTGATATGTTTTGCACGGGCGAATGAAAAAGAAGGGGCGAAACAAACGGGGGCTGACGGGAAGTGGAGTAAAGGTGAGACCTGTTTGTGGACGCGGCGGACAATAGTGGATATATATTTTTCCCACCCTTACCTTTGGAAATGTACACTTTTTTCCTTGGATTACTTTCAACGGGACCCGGACTCTGCAGGTCTGCATCAAACCTTAAGTATCGGTATCATTTTCCGTTTATTTTGCCGGCTGAGATTTTTGGACTGTGTACTTTAATGAAGGACATTCAGTTTCAATCGCGGGACTTAAAGTCGGGTTTGGGTTAATTTTGTGTTCGTGTTCCATTTTTTTAATGTGGGCGCATGCGGCTTATATACAGGTGCGGCTTATGTAAGTACAAAATCGGTTTTCCTCTTAAAATGTGGTGGGTGCGGCTTATAATCAGGTGCGCTCTATAGTCCGGAATTACGGTATATAAAACTGATTTCTTGTGAAGACTCAACAATAAGTGGGGCACAATCATGAAGTGGAACACACTTTATTAGATATTTTAAACGTTTTTAACAAATAAAATACGAAAAAGTGGGTGTGAAATATTATTCAGCCCTTTTATTTTCAGTGCAGCAAACTCTGTCCAGAAGTTTATCACTGTTTAGGTACACGTTTGATTAATATTTTTTGTACGGACTTCTTTTAGTGTGTGGGGAATTGTACAAACGTATATGCGGTGTTGGGTCATATACAAGTATATACGGTACTTAAAGTCGTTTTGGTTTTGCTGGTCATTTTCTTTTTTGAAAAAAATACAGACGCTGCCCTACTTACGAACAAGATGGAGCTTATAATCAGGTGCGCTCTATATTCCGGAATTTACGGTAGTCCGATTACCCCGTAACTGACATAATGACGCCATTTCGTTATTTCCGACACTGTACGTAACTGATCATTTTTCTTCAACAGGTTACTAGCAGGCAGCACAGCAGCGCAGTGGTTGTGCGGCAGAGTTCATGTCTTGGGAACCTCCTGCGTGGGTTCAAATCCAGCTCCAGACTTCCTTTGCGGAGTTTGTATGTTCTCCCCGTGGTTTCCTCCGGGCACTCCGGTTTCCCCCCACATTCCAAAGACATGCATGTCAGGTGAATTGGTCGGTCCAAATTGTCCCTAGGTGTAAATGAGCGAGTGAGTTGTCTGTCCCCGTGTGCCCTGCGATTGGCTGGCCACCAGTTCAGGGTGTCCCCTGCCCACTGCCCGATGATTGCTGGGATGGGCTCTAGCCCCCCGCTACCCTACTGAGGATAAGCGGTGTAGCTAATGAGATGAGATGAGATGAGGTTACTAGCATCTGTATTGGATTCCATTTTTAAAGTAACCCTTCCAAACCTGCATCAAAAATAGGAAGGGGAGAGAGTCGGACAGACAAATTGGGCGTTGGGGAAGGCATGGACGATGACTCAGAGAGGCGAACCACATGGCCGTAGAAAAAGGGAGGAAGGAATTACTCATCGGAGCATGCGGAATCTCATACGGCTATCACAGGACCGACCGTGTGTTTCCCCCACGGGCGAAGACCCTACCCTCCCCTCACCGACCAGGAAGTGAGCGAAATTGTCAATTGTGGTGGCCCTCCACCATCACACAGGAAGCAGTCTGCCGTTTTTATGAGGTCTCCTCGAGGCGTCACGCTCGTGATTGGCCGCACAAGTGACTTTTTATGCTAAGACGGTCACATGGTTGTTCCGTCTCGGGAGCTCCTACTTCTAAAAACGCTTTTATCTCCAAAAAGCACATTATGTACATTTGTGAAAAATTGTTATCTCCAGTACTACCGTGATTTCCGGGGTGTAAATCAGCCGGGGGTGAGACCTATACTCAGGGTTGGGTAGGGTTACTTTAACTTGATTACTTTCAATTACTTTTGGATTACTCCAATACCATATGTCAAGTCATTTTTATTTGTATAGCCTTTAATCTCAAAGAGTCTCAAAGGGCTTCACAGGTTATTACACAGGCTATTTCTTTCAGACTATTATTACACCATCCCCTGATCTGGAACCAACATGAGGGCAAGGAAAAACTCAAAAAAACTCAACATGAGGAAAATGAAGAAACCTTGAGAAGGGACCGCACATGTGGTATCCCTATGCTAATAAAAGACAAAAGAAACTAAATATGAATAAAATGACTCAATTTTGTGCAGGCTTGGGGAGTAACGGAATACTTGGAACGGCAAAAATGATGTTGGCAAGCTGTTTGGATTTATTTTCATTTTGTTTCTGTTCCATTTGATGTTAGTTTTGCCGGAGATCAAAGAGATCAAAGCCGGGAGAGAAAGCTTACCACGTGTTGTGAGTCATTATTTTATTCATATTTAGTTTCTTTTGTCTTTTATTAGCATATTTGGTATTGGAGTAATCCAAAAGTAATTGAAAGTAATCCAGTTAAAGTAACCCTACCCAACCCTGCATTTTATGTTAGTTTTGCCGGAGATCAAAGAGATCAAAGCCAGGAGAGAAAGCTTACCACGTGTTGTGAGTCATCATTTTATTCATATTTAGTTTCTTTTGTCTTTTATTAGCATATTTGGTATTGGAGTCATCCAAAAGTAATTGAAAGTAATCCAGTTAAAGTAACTCTACCCAACCCTGCATTTTATGTTAGTCTTGCCGGAGATCAAAGAGATCAAAGCCAGGAGAGAAAGCTTACCACGTGTTGTGAGACATCATTTTATTCATATTTAGTTTCTTTTGTCTTTTATTAGCATATTTGGTATTGGAGTAATCCAAAAGTAATTGAAAGTAATCCAGTTAAAGTAACCCTACCCAACCCTGTTTATACTGTGGTGCGACTTTTTATGTGAAATGATTAACACTTTGTGTAATAATACATTGAGTTTAAAATTGGTATTACTGGTATATTATTTTACACGTTATTTTCACACTAAACCACAAGAGGGCGCTCCAAGCCTGTGTTGATCATTTTAACCTGCTGAAAAATGTCCCCCTATGTGAAATTGTGTATTTTTGGGGATTTTTAAAAAATAAATTATCATCCAAAATGTGACTTATGATCCAGGTGTGATTTTTATAAGTTTTTTTCTTATTAATCATGCATTTTTTTGGCTGGTGCAATTTATACTCCAGAAAGACTTGTACTCCAAAAAATACGGTACTGGTTTCCCCACCCGAGTGAGGGGGTAGAGACAGACTACAGGGAGTGCAGAATTATTAGGCAAATGAGTATTTTGACCAGATCATCCTCTTTATGCATGTTGTCTTACTCCAAGCTGTATAGGCTCGAAAGCCTACTACCAATTAAGCATATCAGGTAATGTGCATCTCTGTAATGAGAAGGGGTGTGGTCTAATGACATCAACACCCTATATCAGGTGTGCATAATTATTAGGCAACTTCCTTTCCTTTGGCAAAATGGGTCAGAAGAGGGACTTGACAGGCTCTGAAAAGTCAAAAATAGTGAGATATCTTGCAGAGGGATGCAGCACTCTTAAAATTGCCAAGCTTCTGAAGCGTGATCATCGAACAATCAAGCGTTACATTCAAAATAGTCAACAGGGTCGCAAGAAGCGTGTAGAAAAACCAAGGCGCAAAATAACTGCCCGTGAACTGAGAAAAGTCAAGCGTACAGCTGCCAAGATGCCACTTGCCACCAGTTTTGCCATATTTCAGAGCTGCAACATCACTGGAGTGCCCAAAAGCACAAGGTGTGCAATACTCAGAGACATGGCCAAGGTAAGAAAGGCTGAAAAACGACCACCACTGAACAAGACACACAAGCTGAAACGTCAAGACTGGGCCAAGAAAAATCTCAAGACGGATTTTTCTAAGGTTTTATGGACTGATGAAATGAGAGTGAGTCTTGATGGGCAAGATGGATGGGCCCGTGGCTGGATCGGTAAAGGGCAGAGAGCTCCAGTCCGCCTCAGACGCCAGCAAGGTGGAGGTGGGGTACTGGTATGGGCTGGTATCATCAAAGATGAGCTTGTGGGGCCTTTTCGGGTTGAGGATGGACTCAAGCTCAACTCCCAGTCCTACTGCCAGTTTCTGGAAGACACCTTCTTCAAGCAGTGGTACAGGAAGAAGTCCGCATCCTTCAAGAAAAACATGATTTTCATGCAGGACAACGCTCCATCACACGCATCCAAGTACTCCACAGCGTGGCTGGCAAGAAAGGGTCTAAAAGAAGAAAAACTAATGACATGGCCTCCTTGTTCACCTGATCTGAACCCCATAGAGAACCTGTGGTCCCTCATCAAATGTGAGATTTACAAGGAGGGAAAACAGTACACCTCTCTGAACAGTGTCTGGGAGGCTGTGGTTGCTGCTGCACGCAATGTTGATCGTGAACAGATCAAAGCACTGACAGAGTCCATGGATGGCAGGCTTTTGAGTGTCCTTGCAAAGAAAGGTGGCTATATTGGTCACTGATTTGTTTTTGTTTTGTTTTTGAATGTCAGAAATGTATATTTGTGAATGTTGAGCTGTTATATTGGTTTCCCTGATGAAAATAAATAATTGAAATGGGTATACATTTGTTTTTTGTTAAGTTGCCTAATAATTATGCACAGTAATAGTCACCTGCACACACAGATATCCTCCTAAAATAGCTAAAACTAAAAAAGCCCCACTCCAACTTCCAAAATATTCAGCTTTGATATTAATGAGACTTTTGGGTTCATTAAGAACATGGTTGTTGTTCAATAATAAAATTAATCCTCAAAAATACAACTTGCCTAATAATTCTGCACTCCCTGTATAGGAAAAATGTTTACTTGAATAGTAAATATTTTAAATTACAGCAAGCCGACTCAGGTCACTCGTTCCCTGCCAAAAATTACGCTAGAGTTTCTCAACTAGCGGGTCAGGACACAAAAGTGGTTCGCAGACCCCTTTTCAGTGGGTCGCAGGCCTTTTCCTTGCAACATTTTGCAAGGAAGAAAAACAAATCAGAGGGTCAATTAAACTCCTCAATAGCAGACGGCGACAATGCCCTGATTGAACTCTACCTGTTCAGTCAATTGGCACGTGAGAGAGAACACATCTCATTTTATTGTGATATTGTGGGTTTCATTTCCTTTTCCTGCACATAAAAATGAGTTTCAAGAGAGATAGTAATAAGGGGAAGGAAAAGCTGAAAACAGTAGGAGAAGGAAACAATTGCGAAATACAAAAATGGTGAACAGTACTAGTGTCTGCGATTGAAGCCAGTGTTATTGTTTGTCCGCGTCCTTGCGTCCTAGACGCATCATTTTTGCTGGGGACGCATTGTGTCAAATAAACGTGCGTCCCCGGGACGTAACTTTTTTGACACCAAATTGTTATTATTACCCGATTACTTTTTTTTTTTAACAAAGATTTACCGCACTCCAAACGTTTCGTCAGGCAGATCTGCCATTGTTGTTTTGGTCTTGCGCTGATCTCGCAAACGAGATCTCGTTGCTTCGAGATGACATCATTGTTATGGTGGTTGTCGAGTGAAAGAGAAGTATGCCGCTGCAAAAACAGTTGGTATTAGGTGCAAATCAACAAATAATTGGTAATTTCTTCAGTGTCGGTAATAAGTCGAAACATAATAAAGAAAGTGGTAACAAAGGCAATAATTCCGGCACGAAAAAACGGCGGAGAAATTCTTCAGAAGACCGCGAAGGCAAGGAAAACACGTGTTTCGAAGTGAACGATTCGACGAAAGATAAACAAAAGAATACTCCTAGCAAGAAAAGGACTTTTCTGCCAAAATGGACTCAATTATATTCCTGGTTACGCTATGAGGAGGATGATAATGGAGGCTACATGTTCTGTGATGCATGCACCCAGTGTGACCAAAAAACTGGATTGCATAAATCATTTCGCAATACAAACTTTCAGAAAAGCACATTGGATGGGCACAACGACAATGATAACCACAAATTAGCTATGGAAATTCTGTTGCTGCAATTGGACCTTGAGAAGGCATTACAACTGTGGCGGGACAGCACACCACGAAGAATATATGAACTGAAAAATCTGAAGCGATAACTGCTTTGTATTACCAATTAAGTGTGATGATTAAAACTGAATGAATATATAGATTTATATATTTATTTATATATTTGTCGCCGATTTACAATTTCAACCTCGATAACACTAAATTTTGGGGAGCCATAGATCTCTGTTGGGACCCATAGATTTTTGAGTATGCGAGTCCACGGGACCCAACACCAGACATGGGGACTTGAGACTTAGTGACTTGGACTCGAGTCGACTCGAGTCGCTGTTTTTATGACTTGTGACTTGACTTGGACTTGGCAATCTAAGACTCGGGACTTGACTTGTGACTTGACTTGCCCAAGAAAAAAATACTTGGGACTTACTTGGGACTTGAAGGTGAAGACTTGAGACTTACTTGAGACTTGCACATGTGTGACTTGGTCCCATGTCTGCCCAACACTTTTCAGAGGTAAAATGAACACTGTTGAAGCACTGCTAGAATGTACAGTAAAGTGGTTTAAAAAGGTTCTACTTTTAACATTTTACCAGTATAGTCATTGTTATTAAATACATAAATAATTTTTGAAGTTTAGGTACACGTTTTATTAACATTTGGGATTCCTTTAGTAGGTGAGTATTTTAAAGCAGTTTTATGGTATCACTTATATGTGACTTATTTTGGTTTTAATGGTCATTTTTTGAAAAAATGAATATATTCTACCCTCTCTGCTTTCAACTTCACAATCATTTCATTGGATACATTTGAGAAATGGAATTTCTTCCTTGAGTTGGGTCGCAGCTTGTCATTCGATTGGAATGGTGGTTCCTAAAGTCAAACCAGTTGTGAACCGGTGAATTAGTCAACATATCCAAATGTTTAAGCTGAAAGAGAAAACTAAAAATAGCTCGTTTAGAGAGTTTCATTTCTGCGGTGGAAACGGCAGAAAAAATGCATCACAGAGTAACTTCCCTTTATGCATGTGTTGGTGAGAGATGGCTCACTTGGTGTAGTTTGTGGATTTTAATGGGCGCTATCGTCCCATCACTAATATTTTTCATGTGAGTAATTAGAGCAACATGTAAAGTCTAAAAATGCAACAACTCACCAAAAAAAGGACCAATCCATTACTTGGACCAAACTTTCTAAGTTGATTTGTAAAAATACATCAAAAAAGAACATTTTTTTGGGGTACTTTAAAACATGAGTTGTATTATACATACAACCCAATAAAACTGGGTAATTTTGTTTGAATGATGATACAAAAAAAAACGTGTTTTTTCTTTTATTTTGGATATGAAAATGTTTTTTTATAAAGAGTTTTTGGCTGGTTAGAGCAAAAGACCTGTTTTTATTAAATAATATTTATTATAATTCCCAATTATTTTCCCTAATACAAAATAACCCAATTTTTGTTTTGGTGTCAGATGACCAAATCAAATCAAGGGGGAATTTTTAGGCAGAGTAGGACAAAAGATCAATTTTTCTATTATAAGGAATAACGACCCCAAATTTTTTCTACAAAATGATCAATTTTTTTTGTTTTTTTTGTCCAAGATGACAAAAAATTTTGAGGTTTTTAAAATAAAAACAACAATGTTAGTTGTTAGTGTATCTGAGGAACTGGATGCAAATATTTTTCCATTTTTTTAACCATAAACCGTACTGCAATTGTGTTGCCGGGATCCATTATCCCTGATCGTATTTTGCTGCGAGCAGGGACAAGAAACACAGACTTTTGTCAGGCATGGCTCTTTTTTGGGGAGGGAGTTATTTCCAACTATAATTCAGTGCACTTGAGGAGCCGCGATCTATTATCCCTAATCCCATTTTGCTGCAAGCAGAAAACAGTTTTGTTGGCAGTCATGGTGTTCTCGCCTGCCTAAAATGAAATTCACTTTGGCTGTGATGCATAATCCCGACGATTGCTGAGAGCAGGGACCAAGAGATCAAATTTGTGTCATGCGTGTGAGCTCTGTTTTTAATTTTTTTCACCTTAAATGAACAATACTCAAACGCAATCCATTATCCCCAGTCGACTATTTCTGCGAGCAGGGCGCATGTTAGTTTTGCATATCGCAGGGGGTTCTGGTCCCTATTAAACACAATAAAAGAGGGATTACAGTATTATGACATGAGCTTGGTAACCTTCAATAGTAAAGCGGTAAATTGTTCTTGTTACTGAAAAAAAACCCACAACTAAAGTAATCCCTTGGTTACAGGGGACCAGAACCCCCTGTATAACGTGAAAATCCCCGAAGTAGTAATGCCCCCTTCATAAGAGCCCCATGGGTCAAACGTACCTCAAGATGATGTCAGAGTACCGACTGAGAGTATGCGACTGCAACAAAATGACAACTATAGATCTACAAATACACAGAACACAAAATTGCAGTTGAATGTACGGTCTTAATTGTCGTTATACAAAAGTACAACGAAATTGGAGGGCTTCTACCTAGCGATTTAAAGAGTGGCTGGCTAGTTGCACTGTAGCATTGGGTATCCTGGGATTGAGCCAGATTGCTAAAAATACAACTGTCCAGAATGTAGCAGTTTCCCACGAGTTGTAGCTCCATGTCATCCGTTTCATGAATAATGCATCTGGCATTGGTGAGATACAAGCTTAGCAGGGGTAGCTTTTGAGAGTTGTTACTTAACCTAGCCGCAGTAGGCTGGACCTGTGGCGCTGCCATTGCCTTCTGTCCCAACGCTGACTCAGTCTCTCTTACTGGACCTGACAACTGTCGGTGAACACCAGCTGGTGATCCCCATTTGCGCTTTTCTGACCTTCCTCAGAGTCCAAATCAATCGATGAATTTCCTTTCATTGAAACAAGCCGCTAAAGGCTAGCAATGCTTCGCAATTCGTTTTGGTGGCCACACTGACGCACCACTGTTACACTGACAGTATACAGCAGCCTATCACAGCTATCACAGGCAGTAACGCCCACCTAACACACACACATGCAACCTACCCCTGTGATAGCATGTTCTGTGTGCTGTCTGCTGCAGAACACAATGCACCATAAATTGATATCAATGACAATAATAACAATTCGAACCAGCGATAACTGAAGCGCTAAAGTAGTTAAGGGTCTCTGTACTGTGTGGTATATAAATAAACACCAAAATAAATCCAAGCAGGTCTAAATCAGAAAAAAATACTAGCAAGGTTTTAAAAAGGACATTAATTATGTAAATGATATAACCTAGATATTCATTTCCATATTCTATTTTTTCCAATTGCTAAAGAAGTCCAGCGTGTTGCACTGAACAGGTGAAAGCGGCCGGTTCAGCCACAATTTCATGTTTAACTAAGCTAGCCATTGTTATCGGCAGTACTGCTGAATGCAGAGCAAATAACGGAAACAAAAGAAAGGAGTTGAGAAAACATGGACGACGCCGTGCCTTGAAAAGTGGGCTGACTTGCTCGCCACAGTTCGATGTGTCGTGTGAGTCACGCGTTCGATCGAATCTGGAATATGAGACTTGATTTGCAGCCAGCGAATCTGAAGCTGCTTAGCACAGCTCATTTTTAAGCTATTCATAAGCAATGTTCCCTGTAATTTTCCTTACGGGTCTGAGCGTTCACACAAAGTCGGTGAGCAACGCTTGAAACAACAGTGAGCAACCATAATCCCAAGTGTGGCAAGATAATTAGTTATCAAACATGTCCAAAACTTGACATCAAGTTACATTTTGCTGAGTTTCCGGCAATGCAAAATTATTTGTCCCTTTTGAAGGAATTGACTCATGTACTATTGCAAAGGTTGTACGGCCTACAAACCCTGTTTGTTCTTACAATTCTTTCACAAGATATCCCTTTCTTTTTATTTCCTGATATATTTTGTCGCATAATATTAATATTTTGGGGGGATTATTGAGTCGGTCGTAAGATACAGAACCGTACTTAATCACATTTCTTAGTGGAAGTACAATGTTGGCAACAAGATTGACTTGATATCATTGGAAATTATTTGAATGCAACACAAACCTTTTCCTCTTTCTTCCGTGTTTTTTTTCTACTTTTTAAAAAATTCCTTTAAAAAAAATCTCATTGTGTTTATTTTTTCCGAGCTGTTACTTTTTTCTTTTTGTTCTCTATTTACTTGTTTCCTATATTCCTTTCTTTTCTTTTTTTTCTGGCTTTTTTCTAAACTTTTCCTTCTTTTTTTCTCTTCCGTAGTTTCTTTTTTTTCCCAGCTTTTCACTACTTTTTCATTTTGGTATTTTTTTCTTTATTGTTCTATATCCCCTTCCTTTAAGTCATTTTGTGCATCATTGTACATAATATTTGGTCATGTTGGGATAAAAGAAGCAAAAACAACCTGAAGAGCCGTTTAGGACCCGAAAGGTTCCTTTTAGTGAGCCGAGCCGAAGAAGCCGGTTCTCAACAAACTCTACTAACTTTACTCAACTTCGTTCTACTTCGACTCGACTTAAATACCGCATTTAGGACACAACGTCAGGGGAACCCGCGTATTTTTACCATCATGCACTGTAACTTTGACTTAAGTTGCTTCTTAATTAGTAGTTTTGAGCCCTGATTTTTGTGCGCTGGCTAGATTTTCTGAGAATATGCGAGCAGTGTGCAATTGCACGCGCGCAGCTTAGAGGGAACACTGTTCATAAGTATATAAGTGTATACAAGCTCTTCTTAAGTGACACATTTACACTGGAGAATAAATTATTGAAATTTGATTACTAGCTTGGACCGATTTCAAATACCACTTTTACTATGTAAGACTGTTATCTTAGTATTTTCCTTTATCATGGAAAGAGCATCAAATGAGCAGGAATGATAAATAGCAAATACTGTTAACCGTATTTTCACAACAGTTTAAAAAGGCGCAGTCCTTTTAGCTGGTTCTATTTCTGTATTTGATACATACAAAGGGCGCACCACACTATAGGGCGCAAGTGCCCTCTGCTGCGGCCGCCCTACAAAATCACAAACAAGCATACAAGTGTGTATATTTACCATCACTAACGTTTTTTTCTCCAATTCTGGCACACAAACACACAACATAACGACATTTTAACACCGAACTAGCTGAAATTAAAGCCTGGTTTACTCAGTCTTCTGACTAACACAGAGTACAGTGGAACCTCGGTTTTCGAACGCCTCTCAGTTCGAACAAATCGGAGTCCGATCAAAAATTTTGAGAAATTCTTGCTTCGCTGTTCGGTCAAAAAAATCGGAGTTCGAACGCCGGTAATGCGTGAGTGCGTACGCTAGGATGCGATGCTGAGCGGCGTACGGGTGTAGATCACTCTTTTCCTGACCAACTGTTATCGCGCGCGGACGTGCTTCGTTTTGCTTTCGCTTTTCATATAGGTGTACTAAGTGTTTTAGCCCCTAATTATGCCTCCGAAGAAAGTCAGTACAAGCAGCAAAGTTGCTACAGGTGAAAAAAGAAAAGTAGTGCGTACAACTATTGCATTTAAGAAAGAAATAATAGCAAAATATGAAGGAGGTGTGTGAGTGTCTGATCTTGCTAGGGAATACAGCATGGCTAAATCTACGATCAGTAAGATACTAAAGAATAAGGAGGCTGTGAAATCTAGCGATTTGGCTAAGGGAGTGAGTGCTATAAGCAAGCAACAGCGGTCCACCTGCGCCTTCTGCTGACCACCACAAAGGTAAGAAATCCTATCCATAATTCTTTTCTTTATCCTTTTTTTTAATTTTTACACGTTCATGTTAGCGTCATCTTTCGTACGGAAGATGACGCTAACGCAAACGTACGATTAGCCTGGGTTAGCTTGATGTTTACGTTAAACATTCAAGGTAAACATTCAGGGTGTTGGAACGGAGCCCAACACATAGGGTGTTGGAACGGAGCCCCCTTTCCAATGAACCGCTCACCACTTGTTGTGGAGACCCGGGTGCTAAATGACTTGTAAACGACCTGATTTTTTTATTTTTGCACGTTCATGTTAGCGTAATCTTTCGTACGGAAGATTACGATAACGCGAACGTACGATTAGCCTGGGTTAGCTTGATGTTTACGTTAAACATTCAAGGTAAACATTCAGGGTGTTATTTGTGATTGCAACATCCTTTGCTGTCTGGTAATCCTGGAAGGGGGATACCACATGTGCGGTCCCTTCTCAAGGTTTCTTCATTTTCCTCATGTTGAGGTTTTTTGAGTTTTTCCTTGCCCTCATGTTGGTTCCAGATCAGGGGATGGTGTAATAATAGTCTGAAATAAATAGTCTGTGTAATAACCTGTGAAGCCCTTTGAGACTCTTTGTGATTAAGGGCTATGCAAATAAAAATGACTTGACTTGATTTGACTAATGGGAAAAATGATTTTGGTGATCAAACAAATCGGTTTTCGAACAGGGTTCTGGAACGGATTATGGTCGAGAACCGAGGTTCCGCTGTATTCCTTTGCCTCCAGCTTCAACTGTGACGTCACGCTTGACGTAGGCTATGAAATCATCTATGGAGTAGTGAAATTTTGGTTTGCATGATGAAGTATTGGAATAAAATAACTTTCGAATTGTTTGGTTTGTCTTTTTATGGCCTTTGGACCAAAAATCTTTGACATAGAGAATTTGAACGAGTCTTCTCCACGCATGCCAAACGTGTCCTTTTGAAAAGCTCTGTTGACACAATGTTGCCAGTGTCAACAGCCTCATAACAGGCCCAGTGGCAGACTGACATCAAGACGGAGGTCGGTCGAGGACTTCTTTCCACCGGCCCTTGTGTGTACGAACCGACCTATAAGGAATGCCGTCGTGCCTTTCTGCACGAGTGGACTTCAATCATCAGCACTCCTGTTTGCTTCTCGTGCATCTCAATTTGCCTTCTGTTAAAGTATTCCATCAGTGGGTGTTGCCTTGCCTAAATATTCGAGGACAGTGTTTGGGGCGTTAATGAAAAAAAAATAATTACAATTACCGTATTTTCCGCACTATAAGGCGCACCGGGTTATAGGGCGCACCCCGAAAAAATAGTTTTTGGTCCTATTTTTGACATACATAAGACGCACCGGATTATAAGGCGCTACAATGGGAACGTCGACAAAACAGTCGGATAGTTCAATCAAACTTATTACCCCCTTAACATTCCCAAAGCTTGCAAAGACGCAAATACGTGTCGAGAACACGTGCGGATGCGGTGTCCGTACGATGTCACTCAAATGCATCGTTCCATCATTCGGAAGGTTAAAGTCTTGGGATTCAAGAAATGCCAAACATTCCTTAGTTTCTATTTTCTTTTTCGCTCGCAACTTTACTGTGCATATGACAATAAACACTTGGAATTGAGTTTGATTTAAAAATAGACACTCCATTCCATCCATTATCTGCACTTTAACTTGATTACTTTCAATTACTTTTGGATTACTCCAATACCAAATATGCTAATAAAAGACAAAAGAAACTCAATATGAATAAAATGATGACTCACAACACGCGGTAAGCTTTCTCTCCTGGCTTTGATCTCTTTGATCTCCGGCAAAACTAACATAAAATGCGACAGAAACAAAATGAAAATAAATCCAAACAGCTTGCCAACATCATCTTTGCCATTCCATGTGTTCCGTTACTACCCAAGCTTGGACAAAATTTAGTCATTTTATTCATATTTAGTTTCTTTTGTCTTTTATTAGCATATTTGGTATTGGAGTAATCCAAAAGTAACTGAAAGTAATCAAGTTAAAGTAACCCTACCCAACCCTGTTTGTAGGTAATTATAAACACTCCAGTTTCACCCCGTGTTGATGTGTTTAGCATTGTATTGCTGGCAGAATGAGGGTCATGTATTACATTAACCGAGAAGGAACCGTAATGAACAAAATGTCTTGTAATTTGTGTTCTGCTTTTAAAAAGTAGTGCAGTAATGCACCATGTTGTAACAACAACCTTTTAATAATAAAATATTACAGTCCTTGTTACCGCGAATGGTAAGAACACTCCAGGAACGCGTTACTCCAAACACTGTTCGAGGAGCCACTTTTCTTTCCAGTCGTTTTTTTTTCCTCATTTGGGTCAAGCGTGCAAGCTGGCACAGTGCGATTGGCACCATGTACGCTACAAGCTGAGGAGGAAGCTCTTTTGTGTGCAGTTAGAAAAAAAAAGAAAGTGGGTGTTTGCTTTGGCAGCCTTTTTGGCAAAACTCTTCGCAGCCAAAGCTCACGATTTCGAAGTGAGCGTGGAGTCTTTTGCGCTTCCCACCATTATACTGTTATAAAAAGGTGGCGCTTAATTTCGTGCTCACACTTAAACTGAGGACAAATTTTTCCATCCATCCATTATCTGCACTGCTTATCCCTAATAGGGTCGCAGGGGTGTTGGAGCCCATCCCAGCTATCTTCGGGCAGTGGACAGGGGACCCAGAGACAGACAAAATGGACTGGACAATTAACCCGACATGCATGTTTTCGGGAATGTGGGAGCAAACCAGAGTGCCGGAAGGAAACCCACACAGGCACGGGAGAATATGCAAACTCCACACGGTGCGGCTGCGATAGCGGGACTTGAACCCTGAACTTGACCGTGTATGCGACAGGAATCGAACCTGTGTTACCTTGGTGAAAGCGCCTGTCAGAGATAGACAGTATTAAGACTCTTTGGTGACTGTATTTACACAGATAAAATACATATATTGTTAAAAACTACAACGTGATAGCAGGAGCAAGTACTTACACGAGGCTTCCATGATGGTAGAAAGAAGGGAAGAGACCCCGCCCACAACATGGGCGTGATTTATTATACGTCAGGGAAAAACAGCACAAATGAGCACGACTTCACAATAAAAGAATATAAGATTGATGAACGTACAAGAGATATAATTAGACTGATTATTGAAACGTTGTTTTATGTGTGTGTGTGTGTGAGAAAGATTGTTTTTGTATTTAGGAATATAAAAACAAGTTATTTCCATTAGACTGAATTTCTGAGAGATTTTACATCCAATACGGCCACCTTGACAGCGCCAAACCTAACCACTCGACCAGTAGTGATACAGAGGTCATTCAGTATGAAAAGGCATTTGATTTTTTTCTCACGATCAGACTATTTTTACTGACAATGCTAGAAATGAATGATAGAGAATAGAAAAAACGCAAAGTCGTCTTACTGTCATGATTACCCAAGTGGAGCCACCTGGGGTAATTATCTGGCGCGCTGGAATGCGCTTCCTGATTGGGTTATGTTCCCTTTTTAAGCACGCTACGCGGAGACCTCTTCGTTGGAGGATTACTTCTGTACCCCGTATGACTCTCCCGATTACCTGTGCCTTCTTGTTTACCTGATTCTGCCTGCCTGCCTCCGATCCGACCTGCTTCCGTCCCACGCTACGATCTTCTCTCCAGTCCCGGTAAACTCGACCTGCTTCCGTCCCACGCTACGATCTTCTCTCCAGTCCCGGTAAACTCGACCTGCTTCCGTCCCACGCTACGATTGGCTACGTGTTCCGAAGTTGTCTTCACGGCTTTGCTGCTGACGTTCGACGGTCATCGCGTCTCCCGCTAACCCTGTACGCTTCCCCAAATAAAAGACTTGTAACGAACGCTCTGGGGTCTCCTGCTCTGTTCTGGTCCCCCTGACACTTACAATGTATACTGTATTTACACAAAATTAAGGTGCACATGAAAATTCTCAGATTTTTTTCATATTGTGCGGTGTGCGGTGTGCGTGATTCAAAGTGGCAGATGTAACTGAGGACACCATGAAGCTGTAAAGGGTGAAGTGTGGGCGTCACCGCTAAAGGGTAAGATGTGGGCGTGTATGTACAGTAAGGCTACGTTCACTCTGCAGATTTATGCACAATTCTGACTATTGGGTGAAAACCGATGTTTTTGTGAGATAGTTTACATTTCCAACTAAATGCGACTTAAATGCAATATTCTGTGACTTCTATACGTGTCCTGTGTGAACGCGACAAGTGTCCCACTTGTGCATAAAAGGACATGTGACGTCTGTTGTTTGCGGAAGTATTCTTGGATGCTAACGCTGTATCAATAGCAATCTGAAAGCACTAGTTTTTCCCCCAAATATTAATTAAGTCCAAAACCTCACTTTACTTTAATAGAAAGCTTTCCGTGTTTTGGACCGGCATGGTGAGTTGATTTTTGAAATTCGTGGAAGAAAAAGGTTCGAGCCTTGGCTAAGTCATTACTAAGACTTAAAACATTGAATTCCAAAGTTTTTGTGAGATTGTCCCATTTCCAACTGAAGGCGTCCATTGTTTGCGGAAGCACTCATGGATCCGTAGCGTATCTAGCAATTTGAAAATTTGCTTCCCTTCAGCCCTATGCGCTTTGTGGCCGGAACACCGAAGATAAAAGTAAACCAAAAGCAGATAGGCGCGTTGGAAAAAAATAAATAAAGGCTGTTAAAACTCAGTTGGACATTGGACACAAAAAACACTTGAAACTTTTTAAGGACACGACAAACTAAGCACTCAACCATTAAGGAAACTTCAATGCTTCCCACGCAAGCTAAATGCTAACATGCAAATAACACAGTTGGTAGGAAGTACGCGTTTGCTTCTGTCACCCGTCAAGTCTTTTCCCCATACATCCTCATATCTGGTATGAATCATTTGATATTCTACAGATTTACGATTCAACACGACAAGTCTCCGGCATGCATTTGTATCGTTCCCTCAAGCGCAAGTATATATAAACGGCTGCATTAGTGACGTTGGAGTCTCTGGGAGGCCCTCTTCTGAAGTCCTTTAGCTTTCCCCTATTGGCCATCTTCTCCCCGCATAATGCTGTGCCGGCTCCTCCCATGGGCGTGCCAAGGAAGCCCCCCCCCGGGCTTCACCATCTCGTCGAAGAGCGTCGCGATGTCTGGAATACTCAAAACAACACCGAGCGTTTCTACGTCATCAGGGCCTTTCTGCGTCACCAGCATCTAGATGTGCTGATTATCTTATCAGCCGTACGTCCCGTGCCTGCCGTTCCTATAAACAACATTTTCCACCAGGGTGCCCTGACCTCGCACCACAGCCCAGTCAGTGAATATCTTTTGCATTAAATGTAATTTGTATTCAATTGTATAAAATCCTTTATAGTCCAATGTATAAAATCCTTCAATGGTCATCCTGGAACTGGGATTACTACCTGTGTGGCCCCTTTTCAAGGTTTCTTTTTCGCCTCGCTGAGGTTTTGAGTTTCTTCCTTGCCCGCATGTCAGTTTCAGATCAGGGGATGGTGTCTTTGAGACATTTCGTGATTAAGGGCTATACAAATAAATGTGACCTGACTTGATACTGCTTACGAATACCAGTCTAAAAGTGTTCCTTTTTCATTTTTTTGCGGGGGTTTGGGTTCGCATTTGAAACAGTCCTCTTCTTACTTTCATCATTTCCATCCTGTAATTAAAGACCTCGACCATAGTGTGATATGACTATGTATCCCCCACAAAACCCTCGGCCTCCTTCCCTTCAGCCCCATGCGCTTTGTGGCCAGATCACCGATGATAAAAGTAAACTAAAAGCAGATAGACACGTTGGAAAAAAATAGATAAAGGCTGTTTAAACTCAGTTGGACATTGGACACAAAAAAAACACTCGAAACTTGTTAAGGACACGACAAACTAAGCACCCAACCATTAAGGAAACTTCAATGCTTCCCATGCAAGCTAAATGCTAACATACAAAAAACACAGTTGGTATGAAGTACACGTTTACTTCTGTCACCCGTTGAGTCTTTTTCCCATACATCCTCATTTCTGGCATGAATCATTTGATATTCTACAGATTTACGATTCAACACGACAAGTCTCCGGCATGCATTTGTATCGTTCCCTCAAGCGCGAGTATATCGACGTATAAACCATTAAGCCGCACGAGTGTTACTGCTATGAGAGACCACTATAAATATTTCATGTTCTCCCAAGGCTCGCTCAATCTTGTTGTACAACTCAAAAGCATCATAATAAAAGACTTTATGACGCTTTCTGGAAGCTTATTTACAGCTGGCTTTTTATTTTTTATTTTTTTGGGGGGTTGTTTTACACAGAGTGTACCAAAAGTCACTAAGTACAGTGGAACCTCGGTTCTCGACCATAATCCGTTCCAGAACTCCGATTTGTTCAATCACCGAAATCGTTTTTCCCATTAAAAGTAATGTAAAATCGTTTTAATCCGTTCCAACACCCTGAATGTTTACCATGAATGTAAACATGAAGCTAACCCAGGCTAATCGTACATTCGCGTTAGCGTAATCTTCCGTACGAAAGATTACGCTAACATGAACGTGTAAAAATAAAAAATCAGGTCGTTTACACGTCATCCAGCACCCGGCTCGCCACAAAAAGGGGCTAGCGCTTCATTGGAAAGGGAGCTCCGTTCCAACACCCTGAATGTTTTACGTAAACAAAGCTAACCCAGGCTAATCGTACGTTCGCGTTAGCGTAATCTTCCGTACGAAAGATTACGCTAACATGAACGTGTAAAATCATCAAAAGTTTTTCAACCTCTTCCAAAACTTGCGGCAGTTGCTTGCTTATAGCGCTAACTTCCTTAGCCGCATCACTCGATTTCACAGCCTCCTTATTCTTTACCATCGTACTGATAGTAGATTTAGCCATGCTGTATTTACTAGCAAGATCGGAAATTCATACACCTCTTTCATATTTAGCTATTATGTTTTTCTTAAAGGCAATAGTTGTACGAAAAACTTGCATTGCACCCTAGCGTACTGGCGTTCGAACTCCGATTTTTTGACCGAACAGCGAAATTTTGGGTCAAACACCGATTTGTCCGAACTGAGAGGCGTTCGAAAACCGAGGTTCCACTGTAATTCATTTTGTCGATTTCCATTGAATGCCACGACGATCTAATAATGATAACAATAATAATCTGTTGTATATCAAAGTGCCTTTCAGGACACCCAAGGTCGCTGTACATATGAGTAGGAAACAACAATAAACAAAGGGTTGAAGGATTTTATACATTTGACTCTAAAGGATTTTATACGATTGAATACAAATTACATTTAATGCAAAAGATATTCACTGACTGGGCTGTGGTGCGAGATCAGGGCACCCTGGTGGAAAATGTTGTTTACAGAAACGGCGGGAACGGGACGTACAGCTGATAAGATATTCAGCACATCCAGACGCTGGTGACGCAGAAAGGCCCTGAAGACGTAGAAACGCTCTGTGTTGTTTTGAGTACCCCAGACATCGGGACTCTTCTGCGAGATGGTGAAGCCCAGGGGGGGGGGCTTCCTTGGCGCGCCAATGGGAGGAGTCGGCACGCCATTATTCGGGGAGAAGATGGCCAATAGGAGAAAGCTAAAAGAGTACCGATGTTGTAAGTCTTAGGTATGACTCAGCCGAGGCTTGAACCAGCAACCTCCCAGTCTCTGAGCGGGTTCCGTACCCCCAAGGCCGCTGAGCTGGTAAGAGGTCTTTAATTACAGGATGGAAATGATGAAAGTAAGAAAAGGACTGTTTTAAATGTGAACCCAAAGCACCCCCAAAAAGATGAAAAGGAGCCCGGGGCGTGGGGGGGGCGGGGCCTTCCTTGGCACGCCCATGGGAGGAGCCGGCACACCATTATGCGGGGAGAAGATGGCCAATAGGAGAAAGCTAAAAGACTTCAGAAGAGGGCTTCCTAGAGACGCCAATGTCGCTAATTCGTTTTCAATGGAGTACACTTCGTTACATTTTTAAGGAAAATAAATCTGCTCCCGTGTGGAAATGTCGGCTTCCTGTTCATCTTTTCCCTCAAGAAAAGAGCGCGCATAAATTGTTGTGTGAATGTAGGTTGTGTTTGGTTGAACTAAAATAAAATATGTGACCGCCTCTGCCGAAATGAGTCCCAAGTACTGTAGCAGTGTTCTATTTTTAGCTAACTGAGAAAAAAAACGATGACAATCATTTTACTATATTTGGAAAGATATGTCATTCGAAAACACTTTTCTCGAGTTTCATAATCCACCTAAATAGGGACAATGACAATAACAGTGATTCAAGTTAAATTGTTTCACTCAAGGCTAACACATCAACCTTCCTTTTAGTCATCATCCTTCCGATCTCCTCTTCCACTCAGTCACTTTACTTTCACATCCTCTCACATTTAGTGACCCTATACCTCAGGTTTGCGGGACTTTTCGGTCTCCCGCCCCCCTTTCTTTGCCTTGCTGTGTTTTCGGGAGTAGAGATAGAGAGGAGAGGAGTAGTAAGCAAAACTAAATGGAAGGAGACCAAGAGGAAGGCCGGTGATTGACGTGGATGGATGGTGTTATGAGTGCACTGCAGGAAAGAGGTCTAAATATAGTGGAAGCTCTTGTTGGTGATAAGAACGAGTGGAGAGGTGTTGTGAAAGGTTAGTAGGATGTTTGGACGCGTTCTAATGGATGGGCAGGGCTCCTGTATGATACGGCAGGGGTAAACCGGTGAAAGATGTCGGGCCCTGCTGTTGAACAGAAGAGTGTGTTGTGCCACCCTGACCGGGTGTGTCACGTTTCATCTGGAGGGACGAAAGCATGACCGACTTGGGTGCCGAGGTGTTTAACTTTTTTGGGTATTTGGGTTAGCAATGGTCACATTTTGTCTTTTTTTTGGCTACCTTTTCCTTTTTTATTTTCTTTGTTTTTGTATGTGTTTGTCTTTCTGTCGGTCACCCCTCTCGAGGGATATGACCAGGGTAGATAAATCGCAAAATTGAAGTTCTTGTATTTAAATAAATATGTGCGAAAAATGTCTTTCGGTCTGGTCTAATTCTATTTCTCTATGTGTACAAATACCTTTTGTTAATTTTAAACTTCAAAATGAGACTATCCCTTTAACAGTAAGTCTGGTCATCCTGGAAGGGGGAATACTTCATGTGCAGTCCCTTCTCAAGGTATCTTCATTCTCCTCATGTTGAGGTTTTTGAGTTTTTCCTTGCCCTCATGTAGGATTTAGATCAGGGGATGGGGTAATAATAGTCTGTAGTCTGTGCAGCTCTTTGAGACTCCTTGGGATTAAGGGCTATACGAATAAACATGACTCGATTTGACTTCAAGTATTTTAAATTGCCTTTCAGGACGACATGTATGTTTTTAGCGTTGGATTTTATCAAATAAATTCCCCCCCAAAATGCAACCTATACATGTTTTTTTTACTTCTTAATCAGGCATTTTTTAGCTAGCGCAACTTCTACTCCGGAGTGACTTATAGTTTGAAAATACGGTACATACTGTCCCTTTAATTCCCAAAAATGTTTGAAACCATCAACTTTGACATCATGAAAAGAACAGGGAAAGAACAGCCTGTGAACGTGGCCAACTGCCATGCGTCTTTTGGAATATTTAGCATGCAAATGTGTATTTCTCCAAGCTGTTGATATTAGAATCAAATGTGGTCTGTTGCCGTTCGGCGAATCTTTGGGCAATATTGCGTCTGTCATTTAACTTTTCAAGCAACTTGAATATCGGCCAGCAGGAATTCCAATTTGACCAAAATATTTGGTGAAAAAATTAGCTTTTAACGCAACACTAGGGAGTTTGACATGTAACAGGTTGTTCTGTGATATTACTGTTTACAGCAGGGGTGTCAAACTCATTTTAACTCGGGGGCCACACGGTAGAACAAACATTCTGTCGGAGGCCGGACTAGTAGATTAAAGAGAAAGAAAAAGAGAGATAAAAAAATAAGAGAAAGAGGGAGGGAAAAGGAGAGAGGGCAGGACAAAGAAAGAGAAAGAGAGATCAGAGAGAGCGTGGGAAACAAAAGAGATGAAAAGAGAAGTCATGAGAGAGGGGGAAAGAAAGGGAGAGGAAGAAATCCAAAGAGAAATAGGAAGACAGAAGGAGAGAAAAGGAAAATAAATTGCAAAGGGTAGGAAGAGAGAAAGAGAAAAGAGAGAAAAGGAAAAATAATAGAGCAAAATAAGTAAAAAAGACACAGAGAGAGAAAGAGACAAAAAGCAACAAAGGAAGAGAAAAAGAGAGACACGGAGAGTGAAAGAGACAGAGACAATGGGAGAAAAGGGGTGGAAAAGAGAGAGAGACAGACAGAGAGAAAGCTAGACAGAGAGAGAGAGAGACAGAGAAATAAATACAAGTACAGTGTCTTTGTGAGAGGCACCTGGCTTTGGCAACATCAAGTTGACATATTTCAACCTGTAGCCTGTTTTTCTCTTGTGCTTCTTTGGTTGTCGTCTCGCGGGCCGGATTCAATCCCTTAGCGGGCTTTATCTGGCCCGCGGGCCACCTGTTTGACACGTGTGGTTTACAGGATAGACTGAAGCAGTCCTTCTACTCTCAACTGCACTGATTTATTTTATTTATGGCAGTATTTTCTTCTTTTTAATTTTTAAACGATATTTCATCCATTAAAATCTTGTCATAAGAGAGCCATACTCATCACTCTAGATCAGTAATCTCTAACTTGGGACTTTCTTGTAAAATGATTGTTTTCTTTCGTGATTGACTGGGTCTATTTAATCATACTTTCAATATTTAACCTGGTAATAACATAGTAACAACATAGTAATGACATGATAACTTGTTATAGGGACATTGAAATATCTGACCACAGTATTGTGTAGTACAACCGAAAACAGGTGCTACAGAGCACAAAGAAGAATACAAACTACGTAGACTTAAAAGTGACCAAACTACACAATTTTTCTTCTCATTTTCCCCTCCTATCCTTTTTACAAGGTTATTTGTTTTGGGAGGTACCTGTATAAGCAAGATAGCAGACAATAATGTCAGCTACTTCTAGGTGAGCCTCATGTTATGTAAATACAAAGTTTCTTGACTTGAGTACTTAAACAAATAATAATAATAATAATAATAATTTCCTTTGTATTGTCATTCTTTGTAACAATGTACACAGAACGAAATGTCGATACACCTGACCCGTTGTAGCGAGTCGATGCAGCCGCAGCCAGAGGGCGCCGCCATGCACATTTATATGATAGTTGGTGTGTTTTTGTGTATTATTCAGATCAATATTATTTGTATCTAATGTAGTTTTATTTACCACGAGGAAGGGCTCAATCATAGGTGTCGAAAGTTGGGCCCGCCAGTCGAATTAGGCCCGCCAAGGGTGTTAATTTGGCCTGCGAGATTACGCTGGGAGAAACACAAGAGAAAAATGACTTGCAGTTCCAGTTATGTCCACTGAATGCTGGCAGTGTTTTTGTACCACCCACAGAGCAACTGGGGCTGTATTTCTTTTTCTCTTGCGCTTTGTTTGCCTCTTACTCACACTCTCGCTCTTTCTTAGTCTATCGCTTTCTTATTCTCTTGCCCTCTCTCTATTTTTTCTCCTTCACTCTTTCTTTCTTTCTTTCTTTCTTTCTTTCTTTCTCTCCCTGCCTCTCTATTTCTTCTCTTATTTTCCAATTATCTTTCTTAATTTTTCTCTGTGTCTTTCTCTCAGTTTCTCTTTCTTTTTTTTCCCTTTTTCTTTCTCTGGCTATTTTTTTTTATTTCTATCTTGCTCCCTCTATCTCTTATTTCTTTCTCTTCCTGTCTATCTCTATTGATTCTCTTCCTTTATTTATCTCTCTGTCTTTTCCCTCCTTCTTTCTTTCCCTCTTTTCCTCTCTATCCCTTTGTCTTTAAATATTTCTCTCTGATTCTTAATCTCTTTCTTTTATCTCCCTCTTTATCACTCTATTGCTCTCCCTCTCTCTCTTTCTCTTTAATCGACTCGTCCGGGCCCTGTGAATGTTTTTCCGCCATGTTGGTCCATGGCTTAAACGAGTTTGACACCCCTCCGCTAAATAATACACACTGTCCCTTTAAAGTGAAAAGATGTGCATCTTTTCCAGCTGAGAGCGTATCCCTTACATCCACAGTCGGTAAGCCGACACCATGCCAAAATAAGCACCTGATTTATGGCGACGCCGAAGTTTGCGCTCGACTTCTCGAAGTTCTGATTTCATTTTGGTGGGCGCTAAGACGCGGATAATAAAAATGACGGATAGTTTTGAGGTGACCGGAGGCGAAAGAAGCTACGTTATAGAAGTCATGGCCTAAATATCGCCTCATGTCCTGTCGCGTGACTCCGGCCATCAGATGATAAAATGTGACGTGAAGTTTCATATCTTCAAAAGAGATTTCGATCATGTGTTGTTTTGCCAAATAGAGTAGAGGATTTTTCTTCCTTAGCTAATAACAAATGGTAAATGGTCTGTATTTCCCTACACCTTTCAAGGCAATTAAGACATCCCAAAGAGTCCATACGCCTATTTTCTGTCCAAATTCAAGCACTTTCAAGGTCCATCAAAGCCAGTTTTCCAATTTCGCCTGCAGGGTTGGGTAGGGTTAATTTAACTGGATTACTTTCAATTACTTTTGGATGACTCCAATACCAAATATGCTAATAAAAGACAAAATAAACTAAATATGAATAAAATGATAACTCACAACACGTGGTAAGCTTTCTCTCCTGGTTTTGATCTCTTTGATCTCCGGCAAAACTAACGAAAAATGCAGGGTTGGGTAGGGTTACTTTAACTGGATTACTTTCAATTACTTTTGGATTACTCCAATACCAAATATACTAATAAAAGACAAAAGAAACTAAATATGAATAAAATGATGACTCACAACACGTGGTAAGCTTTCCCTCCTGGCTTTGATCTCTTTGATCTCCGGCAAAACCAACGAAAAATGCAGGGTTGGGTAGGGTTACTTTAACTGGATTACTTTCAATTACTTTTGGATGACTCCAATACCAAATATGCTAATAAAAGACAAAATAAACTAAATATGAATAAAATGATAACTCACAACACGTGGTAAGCTTTCTCTCCTGGTTTTGATCTCTTTGATCTCCGGCAAAACTAACGAAAAATGCAGGGTTGGGTAGGGTTACTTTAACTGGATTACTTTCAATTACTTTTGGATTACTCCAATACCAAATATACTAATAAAAGACAAAAGAAACTAAATATGAATAAAATGATAACTCACAACACGTGGTAAGCTTTCTCTCCTGGTTTTGATCTCTTTGATCTCCGGCAAAACTAACGAAAAATGCAGGGTTGGGTAGGGTTACTTTAACTGGATTACTTTCAATTACTTTTGGATTACTCCAATACCAAATATACTAATAAAAGACAAAAGAAACTAAATATGAATAAAATGATGACTCACAACACGTGGTAAGCTTTCCCTCCTGGCTTTGATGTCTTTGATCTCTGGCAAAACCAACGAAAAATGCAGGGTTGGGTAGGGTTACTTTAACTGGATTACTTTCAATTACTTTTGGATGACTCCAATACCAAATATGCTAATAAAAGACAAAAGAAACTAAATATGAATAAAATGATGACTCACAACACGTGGTAAGCTTTCTCTCCTGGCTTTGATCTCTGCCAAAACTAACATAAAATGCAGGGTTGGGTAGGGTTACTTTAAATTACTTTTGGATAACTCCAATACCAAATATGCTAATAAAAGAGAAAAGAAACTAAATATGAATAAAATGATGACTCACAACACGTGGTAAGCTTTCTCTCCTGGCTTTGATCTCTTTGATCTCCGGCAAAACTTACATAAAATGCAGGGTTGGGTAGGGTTACTTTAACTGGATTACTTTCAATTACTTTTGGATTACTCCAATACCAAATATGCTAATAAAAGACAAAAGAAACTAAATATCAAGTCAAGTCATTTTTATTTGTATAGCCCTAAATCACGAAGAGTCTCAAAGGGCTTCACAGATTGTTACACTATATTACACAAACTATTTTCAACCGACAAGAGGAGTAGGTTATTCGTATGCAATGGAGTAGAAGTGAGTTTTAAGTTTAGATTTAAACATTTCCACTGAGGTTGCAGATCGAATCTCAGGGGGAAGAGCATTCCACAGCACCGGTGCCCGGATGGAGAACGCTCTCGAACCAGCAGAAGACTTCTTTGCTCTCGGGATCATCAGAAGACCAGCACTCTCAGATCGTAGGCTTCGGACCGGGACATAGTGGCAGATCAGATCTGAAAGATAAGAGGGAGCAAGTCCATGTATGATTTTGTACAATACTAAGAGAACTTTGAAGTCACATCTTTGGCTAACTGGGAGCCAATGCAGGTTAGCCAAAATCGGTGTTATGTGATCGTACTTTTTTGTCCTGGTTAAGAGCCTCGCTGCGGCATTTTGTACTAGCTGAAGAGACTTGATTCTGGACTTCGGGAGACCGGAGAGTAGTGCATTGCAGTAATCGAGACGGGAGGTAACAAATGCATGAATTATTGTTTCCGCATCAGACTGAGACAGTATTGAACGGATTTTAGCAATGTTGCGACGATGGAAGAAGGCAGTTCTAGTAATTTGCTTTACATGCATCTCAAAGGATAGATCAGGGTCAAATATGACACCTAAATTTTTAACTGAGTCACTCTGTGTGATGTGACATTTGTCAATGTTCACAGCAGTTTTTGAGAATAAGTCCCGGCATTTAGAAGGACCAATGACTAACATTTCAGTCTTTTCAGAGTTAAGACGCAAGAAATTGAGTGACATCCACTCTTTTATCTCAGTGAGACAGGCCTCCAAATTTCCACAGTTTAGTGTGGAAGATTCCTCCAACGGAAGATATAGTTGAGTGTCGTCTGCATAGCAATGGAAGCTGATATTGTACTTGCGAATAATATCACCTAATGGAAGCATGTAAATGTTGAAAAGTAGGGGGCCGAGCACTGAACCCTGCGGAACACCGCAGGTAACATTAAAGGGCTCAGATGTCGTTTCACCATATTTAACACAGTGTGTCCTATCTGAGAGGTAGGATTTGAACCACGAGAGGACAGCTCCTGAGAGACCAATCCATTTTTCCAACCGTTCTAGTAGGATATTGTGGCGCACTGTGTCAAAAGCAGCACTAAGATCCAGCAGCAGCAAAAGTGATGAAGCGCCAGAATCTATTGACATTAGGAGATCATTTGTTACCTTGATCAGAGCTGTCTCAGTAGAGTGGTTAGCCCTGAATCCTGATTGCATGGATTCAAAAAGGTTATTCTCCGATATGAAAGCATTCAGCTGCTGTGCCACTACTCTTTCGAGTACTTTAGAGAGGAAAGGTAGGTTTGACACAGGTCTGTAATTACTTAATATTTCTGGATCAAGGTTGGGTCGTTTCAGTGTGGGTTTAATAACGGCGGACTTAAAAGCTGCTGGAACTACACCTGAGGAGAGTGATGTATTTATAATATTTAGAACTGAAGGCCCAAGGACGCTAAAAATACTTTTAATAAGTGAACCTGGGAGCGGGTCGAACTGGCAAGTTGTCGGTTTGGCCGCATTCACCACTTGTTTGAGATCATCAAGTGACAGTTCACTAAAACCGGCCATTTTCCCAGGGCAGCCACCCTGTCGTGCATCTGTAAATTTCAGTCCATTAATACGTGTGGTACTAACAATATCTTTTGCAATTTCTTCCTGTATGCATTGAATCTTCTTAGTGAAGAAGACCATTAAGTCCTGAGCAGAGTGTGTCGAACTGTCTGCGATAGGCTGTTGCCTTGTAAGCGATGCTACAGTGTCAAAAAGGGCTTTGGGGTTGTTCTTTTGAGACGCAATCACCTTTGAAAGGTAGGCCGATTTTGCAGAGGCAAGGGCCGCTTTATACTTTAACAAGCTGTCACACCAGGTTTGATGGAAAACCTCAAGCTTGGTAGCGCGCCATTTTCTCTCCCATTTCCTGCATTCTTTTTTAAGGGTTCTAGTTTCATCAGTAAACCAAGGTGTGCGTCTTTTAGGACGTGATTTTAGTTTTATGGGCGCTATTGAATCCAGCACACTAGTCAGGGTGGTATTGAACTCATTCATGAGTGAGTCAATCGAGCCATTGTATTTAGGAAAGGACGCAACTGCTCCAGGAAGGAGTTCAAAGAGCTCAGAAACTGTGCCAGTGCTTATATTGCGTCCGCTAAATCCCTCAGCTTTATTAACTCTACATTTAGTTAGCACCTCAAATGTCACTAAATAATGATCAGAGATAACAGTAGTACACGGTAGCACCATAATGTTTGAGGTTAAAACTCCTCGAGTCAGAATCAAGTCTAGCGTGTTCCCATTTTTATGGGTTGGCAAGTCAACCAGTTGAGTAAAACCAAATGCATCAATTAGAGAACTAAACGCAATAGTAAGTGAACTGTGTGGGGAGTTCATATGAATGTTAAAGTCTCCCATAATTATAATTTTGTCTGCATAGGTTACTAGTTCAGACAAAAGTTCAGCAAATTCGTCTAAGAAAGTTGTGTATGGCCCAGGTGCACGATAGATAGTTATTACATCAATTGACAATTGAGGGGACCGCATCACAAGAGCCTCAAACGTTTTGTAATTATTAGAGGTACGTGTATTAAATTTGAGCGATTTTTCAGAGATTAGCGCAACACCACCACCCCTTTTCAGCGTGCGTGCTATATGACTACTCTCGTAGTCTGGGGGAGAGGCATAATTTAGCGCTAAGTGCTCATCCGGGCGTAACCACGTTTCACAAAGACCCATACAGTTAAGTTTATAATCACGAATAATGTTATCAACAAGTAAAGCTTTTGGAGCAAGCGATCTAATATTTAACAGACCAAATTTCAGCTTTGCTGAATCATTTGACTTAGCTGAACTCTTTGTAGTCTTTGTCGAGATCTTCAAAAGCTCCCAGCGTTGTGGCCGTTTGTGAGCGCTGAGTTTAAAGCGTCGGTTGTCCGGCGAGGAATGAATGGTGGAATTAGTTACATCCTCGCGTCCATCCTCGCGTCCATCTTGCTGCTTGGACTTCACACGCTTCACACATCTACCTGCACGGCAGCCACGTTTCTGTTTCCTTTCTTTACGGGGCCGCCGCCGTCGTTTATTAAGAGGAATAGCTGTCCACAAGGATGCCGGGTCTCTTTGAAGTTCGCTCGGTATATCATGGGCGGTATAAAAAGTGCCCGAATAATCGAAATTTAGACGCCCACCCAACCGAATAAGTTCGTCCCTACTGTAAGTGTTTTTGGCCACACATGTGTCCAAAAGTGAAAGCAAAAAAGACAAGAGAACGGCAATAAATAGAAGATTAGCTGGGCAACGAGCCGCAAGCATGTATCCATGCGCCGCCATGTTGAATATGAATAAAATGATGACTCACAACACGTGGTGAGCTTTCTCTCCTGGCTTTGATCTCTTTGATCTCCGGCAAAACGAACATAAAATGTGACAGAAACAAAATGAAAATAAATCCAAACAGCTTGCCAACACATCACGCGGTAATTTGTGGATTTTCGCATATCGCAAAGGTTTCTAGTCCCTGTTAACCAATATAAAAAAAGATATTACAGTATTTACAGCTAATCTCTCCTACCTATGAAATTCATTCATTGGTTTGTGTAGTATGTTTCTTGATAAAGGCAGACTAAAAACAGTTGTTTTTTTTTGAAAGGGGGTAAAAATGGTTGATGTAAAGCAGAAATACTAATACTACAAATACCTGGGTGTGCAGCTGGACAACAAGCTGGACTGGACTGCCAACACAGAAGCTCTATGTAGGAAAGGTCAAAGCCGACTTTACTTCCTCAGAAGGCTGGCCTCCTTCAACATCTGCAAAAAGCTCCTGAAAATATTCTATGAGACGGTTGTGGCAAGCGCCCTCTTCTATGCGGCAGCATGTTGGGGAGGCAGCGTCAAGAAGAAGGATGCCTCTCGTCTCAATAAACTCGCTAGGAAAGCGAGCTCTGTTGTGGGCACAGAGCTGGACAGCCTAACAACAGTAGCTGAGAGACGGGGACTAAAAAAGCTGCGGTCAATCATGGACAATCCATCGCATCCACTACACAGCATTATCTCCAGACAGAAGAGCAGTTTCAGCGACAGACTGCTGTCACTGTCTTGTACTACGGACAGACTGAAGAGATCTTTTCTTCCTCATGCCATGAGGCTCTTTAACTCTACCCGGCAGAGTAAAAGCCCACAGTAAACCACACCCCCTACATTGCATATTACCGAATCTTATTGCAATATGTATTCTGTGTAGCACTATTCAGTTATTCTATATAACACACTACAGTGGGCATTTGCACGTCACACTGGGTATTTGTATATTGTATTCTTTGCTTTATTATTGTATTGTTCTCAGCTCGGGGATGCTGCGGGAAATGTGAATTTCCCTTTGGGGATGAATAAAGTATCTATCTGTCTGTCTGTCTGTCTGTCTGTCTGTCTGTCTGTCTGTCTGTCTGTCTGTCTGTCTGTCTGTCTGTCTGTCTGTCTGTCTGTCTGTCTGTCTGTCTGTCTGTCTGTCTGTCTGTCTGTCTGTCTGTCTGTCTGTCTGTCTGTCTGTCTATCTATCTATCTATCTATCTACTAAAAGTGTACAGTACTGTTGACAATTGGAAACCAAATCGTCAAAAAACGTTAAAGGAATCTCCTACCTCTGTTTTACAATATAGCTCTATACTAGGAGCATGACAGAGTCATCAACACGGCCCAGAAAACCATTGGTTGCCCTGTGCTCAGTCGGGGTGACATTGCTGGCTTGCGATTCCACGGCAGAGCCAACATTATAAAGGACTCCTCTCATCCCTCTTTGACCTGCTGCCTTATGCAAGTCGCTACGTTAAAACAATAAATATATGAAGTTTCCGTTGCACCAAAATAATATTATTATGAATAATATTTGCAATAAAAAAGCGCACAAAATTGTGATTAAAACAAGCATGTTCCTATCCATGGAAAAATGAATACTCATAATTTGGAAATATGATGCTGCTAATGTCATTGCGCTATTGCTCTGATGCATTTAGATCCTCTTGTAAATATTTGCCCATTTTCCCCAGCATCTGTTTGAAATCGTACATTAGTTTTAAAGTGTTTTATTACATGTTGATCCTAGAGTTTTCATGATTACTGATGCGAGGTACCTGTACCCGCTCCTTTGGCGCCAACTGCCTCAGACTCTGATTGGCTCCCTGTCACTATTTAAACCCCCTTCTTTCTGTCAGCTGTTTTCAGTCCGTCTGCGAACCTCAGTTTACTCTAGGCAAGCTTTAGACCCTAAATCTCTCCTGTTCTGGCTCCCGTCTGTTTCCCAGCTTCGACCCATTTTCTGCTCACGATTTTTGCTCCCCTGCCCCAGCTTCTGACCTGTTTTTTCCCGCTCTCGACACCGCCATCGCTCGCCACGGAAATACCACTTCCGCGTCCGAGCAACCGGCTCCCCGCGACCAACAATCTCCGGATCGTGTGTACAATCCTTTCCCTTCTTCCCAATAAAACTAAGAGAAACGCACGCAAGTGGGTCCTGTCTCCGCTCTGGTCTTGACAAAAGCAGTGTTTAGATGTTGGAGGAGATGTTGAAAAATGAGTCGAAAATGGCAAAAATTGGCTAGCACCTGTTCTTCCCAATTGTGAGAAACATGTGGCATTAAATGAGTTAATACGAATATATCAACATAACCACAAAGAGACATCAGGGTTCTTTTACACCAATCTCTAGGGAAGCTTGTCCACCCTGACTCACTCCTTCTTTAGCTCCCGTCTGTTTCCCGGCTTCGTCCCGTTTTTTGATCTTGACCACGTCTACTCTCCTCTCCTGGCTTTCAACTCGTTGCTGATCCCGACCACGTTTTTTGCTCTCCTGACCTGTTTTTTTCCGCTCCAGACACCGCCATCGCTCGCCACGGAAGTGCCACTTTCGCATTCAGAGCGACCTGCTCCCCGTGACCAGCGATCACCGGATCTTGTGTGCAATCCTTTCCCTTCTTCCCAATAAAACTGACAGAAACGTAACGCAAGTGGGTCCCGTCTCCGTTCTGGTCCTGACACGAGTACCACGTCTAATCTGGTTTGAAATCAATGTTAACTACGTTGTTGTCAATGTCAACAAAGACAATTCCAATCGTGATTCAAACCGAACTGGACATGTCTTCCCGCGAGCAAGTGTAAAATCAGTTGACAGACGCAACCGCTGTCATGTCAGCTCCTATCAGGTCTCTTTAATGTCAGGCTTTACCAAAAAGTCCGCACATCTGTTCGGAGAGCTTCGACCTGCCAGCGGGGAACACGTCCATGTTAAAGAATGACTTCACTCTAAAGCTCTCCAAAAACGAGAGATTTACACCGGCGGGGTCACCGGTGAAAGTGGAGCTGGAGCAGAGTGGTGCAGAGTTTATCGCCCTCCCCCTTTGCATGTTCTGCTTTCTCTTACTGTATATGGTTTAGAAAGACATCGTGAGCGTGTACTGGGCCAAGTTGGAGTGCTAACACATATCTTAAGTGACTTTAAAGTAAAAAATGGGACACTGTGCTTAACTCATTCAATGACAGAGGTTTCTCTCAAATGGGAATCCAATTGTTGTCATTTTGACTCATTTTTGAAGGCCTACAGAACATTTAGAGTTGTAGTTATACAGTATAGGTCAAGTCAAGTCATGTTTATTTGCAGGGTTGGGTAGGGTTACTTTAACTTGATTACTTTCAATTACTTTTGGATTACTCCAATACCAAACATGCTAATAAAAGACAAAAGAAACTAAATATGAATAAAATGACTACATTTTGTGCAGGCTTGGGGAGTAACGGAATACATGGAACGGCAAAAATGATGTTGGCAAGCTGTTTGGATTTATTTTCATTTTGTTTCTGTCGCATTTTATGTTAGTTTTGTCGGAGATCAAAGAGATCAAAGCCAGGAGAGAAAGCTTACCACGTGTTGTGAGTCATCATTTTATTCATATTTAGTTTCTTTTGTCTTTTATTAGCATATTTGGTATTAGAGTAATCCAAAAGTAATTGAAAGTAATCCAGTTAAAGTAACCCTACCCAACCCTGCATTTTATGTTCGTTTTGCCGGAGATCAAAGAGATCAAAGCCAGGAGAGAAAGCTTACCAGGTGTCTTGAGTCATCATTTTATTCATATTTAGTTTATTTTATTAGTATATTTGGTATTGGAGTAATCCAAAAGTAATTGAAAGTAATCCAGTTAAAGTAACCCCACCCAACCCTGCATTTTATGTTAGTTTTGCCAGAGATCAAATAGATCAAAGCCAGGAGAGAAAGCTTACCACGTGTTGTGAGTCATAATTTAATTCATATTTAGTTTCTTTTGTCTTTTATTAGCATTTTTGGTATTGGAGTAATCCAAAAGTAATTGAAAGTAATCCAGTTAAAGTAACCCTACCCAACCCTGTTTATTTGTGACGCCCTTAATCACAAAGGGCTGCACAGACCACAGATTATAGCAAACCACAGACTATTATGACACCATCCCCTGATCTAAAACCTACATGAGGGCAAGGAAAAACTCAAAAACCTCAACATTAGGAAAATGAAACCTTGAGAAGGCACCTCACATGAGGTAAACCCCCTTCCAGGATGACCAGGCTGCAACAGATGTTGCAATAACAAACAATACACAGATATTGTCAACATGAAATATAGGTCATTCATAAACTATAGAATACAAGTGTATTTTAAGCCGAGATTTAAACACTTCCACTGACGTTGCTGATCGAAACTCAGGGGAAAGAGCATTCCACAGCACCGGGGCCCGAATGGAGAACGCTCTTGAAACTGCATATTTCTTCTTGGCTCTTGGGATCACTACTAGACCAGGATTTTCAGAGTGAAAGCTCTGGACCAGAACATAGGGGGGAAATCAAATCAGAAAGATATGAGTGAGCAAGTCCATGCATGATTTTGTATACTACCAACAGAACCTTAAAATCACATCTTAAGCTAACAGGGAGCCAATGCAGGTTAGCTAAAATCGGGGTCATGTGATCAAACTTTCTTGTTTGGGTTAAAAGCCTCGCTGCAGCATTTTGAACCAGCAGAAGGCTCTTGATTTTGGACTTCGGGAGACCGGAGAGTCGTGCATTATAGTTATCGAGACGGGAGGAAACAAACGCATGAACAATAGGTATAGAACATATTCTAAAAAAGCTTCAATTCCCATATTCCAATAGAAAAAAAGCATTTTTCTTGCAGCTTATATCATTGTTTGGTAAACAACAGTTGAACAATTGATACGTTTCTTGAAAATGCTCGTTTTCAAGAAAAACAGCTTTTCGTGAAAACGATACATTTCATGCAGAACTTTCACTTCGGTGCTTTTTGGTTCGATTTGTGATACTTCCAATATCTAAACAATTCATTGCATAAACATAAGGGCACTTTGCTTGAAAAATAACATTTTATGGCAAGAACGATGATCAAGAGCAAGAGATCTTCAGCGCCTGATGTTTCCAGTGACGTGATCATACGTTTTCGGGTACCATGACGATAGCGTTCCTGCAGAAGTGAACGAAACGTCATCCCTCTCTGCCCCGACAATGACAAAAGGACTTTGTCGTCTATTTTCGGAAAGGAAAAAGCTTTGTCCCTACTTATACATATATTCGCTTCTCTCAAACACTTCTTTAGTACCTACTCGCCGTTTGGGGCTTCCTACACACTTCAATCGCTGGATAAAGGGAGCAACACTAGGAAGTGGGGGCTCCCTCGATGTGTGGACAAATATCTGATCAAAGCCACTCCTGCCATCTAATGGTGATTCATTATACTGAATTCATTCTCAGAGGCTTGATTCTTACTGATGAGCTACACTTAAACCTTCCACAATAGGGTTTATACATTTTTTTTTTTTTTTAGAAAAACAAAATTTTTACCTTTCGGCACTCGGGGACAATGCTTTTGAAAACGATATGACACTGAATGAGCTAGGCAAAGAAAGTACCCCCATGGTTGCCCATTGCCCTCTCTTGGGCCCGCCCGTTTGGCGCCAGCTGCTTCTCGTTGCCTGATTGGCTTCCTTCCTATTTAAACTCAGTGCACTCATTCACTCCTTGTCAGTCCGTCAACGAACCTCTGCACTTGCAAAACTTGTATTTTGACTCTGTCCGGTATCCTCTTCGTGTATCCAGTAACAGGTATTGATCCCGCCTGTCTCGTCCTGTCCGGTATCTTGCTCCAGTCTCCAGTATTCGGTATAAATCCCGTCTGTCTCATCCTGTCTGGTATCTTGCTCCAGTCTCCAGTAACCGGTATCGATCCCGCCTGTTTCGTCCTATCGGGTATCTTGCTCCAGTCTCCTGTATCCTGTATCGATCCCATCTGTCTCATCCTCTCCGGTATCTTGCTCCAGTCTCCAGTATCCGGTATCGATCCCGTCTGTCTTGTCCTGTCGGGTATTTTGCTCCAGTATTCGGTATTGATCCCTCCTGTCCTGTCCGGTATGTTGCTCCAGTCTCCGGTATCCGGTATTTATCCCGTCTGTCCCGTCCTGTCCGGTATCTTGCTCCAGTCTCCGGTATCAATCGCATCCTGTCCTGTATCTTGCTCCAGTATCCGGTATCGCTTCTCTCTGTCCTGCCTTGTCCGGTATCTTGCTCGTGTATCCAGTATCCAGTATCGATCCCATCCTGTCCGGCATCTTGCTCCAGTATCGATCCCGTCTGTCCAGCCCTGTCCGGTGTCTGCTCGTGTATCCTGTATCTGGTATCGATCCCTTCTGTCCTGTCCAGTTTCGATTTCTTCTGCCCAGCAATCTCCGAATCGCTCGCATTTGTGTTCCCGCGCTTGACTGCCCCGTTCCCGTAAAACAAAGCTTGTGTGAAAACGTTACGCGTCTGGGTCCACTGTTTTTTCGGGTTCTGACAAATACCCCTATATAATCTGATACTTTATTAAATCATATTTCATTTTTAGTTCCAGCAGCTAGCGGATTTCTTCATACTGTATATCAATTGCATGCAAGTTTTCGTATAATTTAAATAAAAAGGGGACTTGACATACGATTCTTTATTAAATAAAATCATAATATGCTGAATAATTAAATTACTGTCACTGAGGCTTTTTGTCCTAAAAACAAGTTAGACAAAATTCAGTTTGGCCAATTAGAATCCATTATGGCAAATAATCATATTTTATAATACTTTGAAGCTTGTGATATTGTTTTGGTGATACACAAGTTATGAAAGAGGAGCTTTATTTGGGTAGTTATCAACATTTCCATGTCATTGGTGACAACAAAATGATCGTCGGCACTCCAGGATGAACACGCAATAAAGGCTTAAAAGAGGAAAATAGGATAAAAAGAAACGATAAATTGGAAAACAAGATAGTGCTTGGAGACTGGCATAAGTTGTAAGTGCATTGTATCAATAGTGCAATGAAAAATAGTGCAGCAGCAACAAAATTTAAAAAAAAAACGACGAGATATAAATGTCAAATTCTCCAATAAGAAAGTAAGAAAAAAAAGCTGGAAAACAGGCAAGACAATATCTTTAAATTATATCACAATCTGAAAAACTAAACATTGTTTTTTTACACATTTTTCTAATTTTAGGTCTAGGCATTTCCTAAAGTGGCCATTTGTAGACGACCAGTTTACAGCACTCAAAATTTTGCAATGGTGGCTATTTTGTAAGAGTTGTAAATGTTTGACCTCTCTTTCCAGGAGTCAATCAATGATTTTGAACACTTGCGAGTAATAATGGTGCATGAAAATGAATCCCGAATGGCATTACGTACGTTTTTGGGGGGTCTAATTTGAGTACACAGTGTATATCTGCTTATCATTCTTTCCAGATTTGATTGGCTAACCAATCGGTTAATCATCATTTGATTCGTTTACTACTTGCTAAAGTTATTCTAAGCTAAAGAGCGCAATGTCTGTTCATCACTACAGGCCCTTATAGGCTACCGCTGGTTGTGGTACGAGAAAAAAAGCCCAGATTGGCCGAGAGAGGTGTCAATCAAAAAGTCATCTGACGAGTCTGTTTATTTTTTATAGAGGAATTTTAGAGTGAAGCAAACTGATTAATTACAACAAGGATCGTCAAATAAT
This sequence comes from Urocampus carinirostris, assembly GCF_059441175.1. Lineage (NCBI taxonomy): Eukaryota > Metazoa > Chordata > Actinopteri > Syngnathiformes > Syngnathidae > Urocampus > Urocampus carinirostris. Next base: position 8,930,670 of record NC_142356.1, read on the forward strand.
ACAGGAATGCATTTAGGCGGATTTTTAAAAAATATTCCGGGATTATTGTGGGTTTTGGAGTAACAATTTTAATCAAGTAACTAGTTGGATTCAAAGGACAGTCCTGGACATAACGAGGCTGTGTGTCACGGTTGCCATTGCGCCCAATTGGTCCCCGCCGTGTGGCGCCAGGTTCTGTCACGGTTGCCACGGCGCCCAATTGGCCCCGCCCATGGACAGCAGCTGAAACGCATTGACAGATTGCTTCCTGACTACTTAAACGCTGTCTTGTGAATCGCCTGGGGTCGGAGTGTCTGCGAAACTCCTGCTAAACTCTGATGTGATACGTCAAGCCCTGTAAATCCCCGTTTTTGCCTGTGTCTTTGCTCTTGTTTTGCCAAGCCCTGTGAATCTCCGTTTTTGCCTGTGTTTTGCTCCTGTTTTGTTCTCACCCCGATTTGTTTGATTTTGACCACTTCCTCGTTCTACTTCCGCGACCAACGATCCCCGGATCCAGTGTGCGCTCCTTTCTCTTCTCCCCAATAAACTGCGAGTAACGTTACGCGAGTGGGTTCTGCTTCCTGTTTCCTGTCCCGGTCCTGACACCGTGTTTGCGAACATTAATCTCATTTGATGACTGCCAGTGGACGTAATTGATGAGCTACGCCGGCTTTACAGTTTTCGGGTATCTTGTTTCAGACTGGTCGTGACGTTTTTGTGAGTTTATTTTGAAACGGCATATCTTGAATCCTAATAGTTTAAGCTTTCCAATATTTACGTATTTCGGTGACTGGGGTCATAGTTTGTTTCTCAAAAGTCCGACGGGTGGCTGTCGTTAAAGGGTTAAATTCCTTATTAGAGCTCCCACTTTCTTGTAAAACAAGCAAAGCAGGTGAAAATGTTGCCAGCCACGCAGCATGAAAGGGAAAAATAGAACTGCAACAGTGATGTATTTCTTCTAGGTTAACTCGTTTATGACCAATGTTCCTTCTAATTTTCCTTACGGGTCGGAGTGTTCACACAAAGTCGGCGAGCAACGCTTGAAACAACAGTGAGCAACCATAATCCCAAGTCTGGCAAGATAATTCATTATCAAACATGTCCAAAACTTGACATCAAGTTACATTTTGCTGAGTTTCCGGCAATGCAAAATTATTTTTCTCTTTTGAATGAATTGACTCATGTATTATTGCAAACGTCCTTTGTTCTTACAATTCTTTCACAAGATATCCATTTCTTTTTATTTCCTGATATATTTTGTCGCATAATATTAACATTTTTGGGGGCTTATTTAGTCGGTTGTAAGATACTGAACTGTACTTAATCACATTTTTAGTGGAAGTACAATGTTGGCAACAAGATTCACTTGATATCATTGGAAATTATTTGAATGCAACACAAACTTTTTCTTCTTTTTTCCGTGTTTTTTTTTTCTACTTTTTAAAAAATTCCTTTTAAAAAAATCTCATTGTGTTTATTTTTTCCGAGCTGTTACTTTTTTCTTTTTGTTCTCTATTTACTTTTTTCCGACGTTTCTTTCTTTTCTTTTTTTCTGGCTTTTTTCTAAATTTTTCCTTCTTTTTTTCTCTTCCTTTTGTTTTTTTTTTCTCAGCTTTTCACGACTTTTTCATTTTGGTATTTTTTTCTTTTTTGTTCTATTCCCTCCTTCCTTTAAGTCATTTTGTGCATAATTTTACATAATGTTTGATCATGTTGGGATTAAAGAAGCAAAAACAACCCAAAGAGCCGTTTAGGACTCGAACGGAGCCGGTTCCTTTTAGTGAGCCGAGCCGAAGAAGCCGGTTCTCGACAAACTCTACTAACTTTACTCAACTTCGTTCTACTTCGACTCGACTTCAAAATACCGCATTTAGGACACAACGTCAGGGGAACCCGTGTATTTTGACCTTCATGCACTGTAACTTTGACTTACGTCGCTGCTTAATTAGTAATTTTGAGCCCTCATTTTTGTGCGCTGGCTAGATTTTCTTGTGCGCTGAGAATGTGCGCAGCTTAGAGGGAACACTATTTATGACTTACCCTCATCTGAAACACTACATTTACTCATCTACCCTGTGGAAAGTAGTCATTGCGTCATGTAATTAGAGTGTAATTACTGCACGTCAGCAAGTTCATTTTCTAGCCTTCTTCTTAAGCTTGGGGTTTCCTACGCTTGCACGCACATTGCAGCCTGAAACTTTAAAGCAGGGGTAGGGAACCTATGGCTCGGGAGCCATATATGGCTCTTTTCATGAGTACGTATGGCTCCGAAATAAAATGTAACTATTGCACATCTCTCTGTGGCGTTCCAAAGTCAAGTGATTTCATCCCGATTTTGGTCCATCTAAAGCCGAAGCGACTTAATGCAGAAGTTCGATAAGAAACCATTTAAACCACAGGTGTCAAACAGGAGGCCCGCGGGCCAAATCAGGCCCGCGAGACAACACTCAGAGAAGCGCAAGAGAAAAACAAGCTGCAGGTTGAAATATGTCAACTTGATGTTGCCAAAGCCAGGTGCTTCTCACAAAGACGCTGTACTTGTATTTCTCTCTCTGTCTCTCTCTCTCTCTTCCTCCCTTTTCTCTCCCTCTCTGTCTCTGTCTCTTTCACTCTCTGTGTCTCTCTTTTTCTCTTCCTTTGTTGCTCTGTCTCTTCTTTTTAACTTCTTTTGCTCTAACTTCATTTTTCCTTTTCTCTCTTTTCTTTTTCTCTCTTCCTACCCTTCGCGCTTTCTTTTCTCTTTTCTCTCCTTCTGTCTTTCTATTTATCTTTGGATTTCTTTCTTCCTCTCACTTTCTTTCCCTCTCTCTCACAACTTCTCTTTTTATCTCTTTTGTTTCTCCCGCTCTCTCCCGCTCTCTCTTTCTTTGTCCCGCCCTCTCTCTTCTTTTCCCTCCCTCTTTCTCTTATTTCTTTATTTCTCTTTTTATTTCTCTTTAATCTACTAGCCCGGCCCCCGACAGAATGTTTGTTCTATCGTGTGGCCCAGGAGTTAAAATGAGTTTGACACCCCTGATTTAAACTGATAAATAAAAACGCTAGCAAACGACTTTGATTGGGTGAGCAGTACAGAAGGGCGGATCCCTGCACATAGCGCAAGGCACTTCCTTCTCTCTCTCTCTCTCTCTCTCTCTCTCTATCTCTCTCTCTCTCTCTCTCTCTCTCTCTCTCTCTCTCTCTCTCTCAGTGCAGTTCACACCGAAAGTGAATATGACGATATGCTTATCGTTTGCAGTCATTTGTGACATTTTTACAAAAGAACTTTGCATGCACATTGTTTTGAAGCCGTTATTAAGGACACATTTCATGGAAGAAAATTGCCTCAACTCTCTTAACTGAAGGTGGAAGACAAATTGTAAATGGCATATTTACATTGATTTGGGACACGGGATCTGTCATTATTATCATTTCATACATTTGATTAAATCATCAAATGACACACAGTGAAATAAAATGTGCTGAAGATTTAGCTTTTGTCTAGAGAGCGTGTTTGGCGTTTTTTTAATTTTGTCTGATAATATATGATGTGGCTCTCTCGTGTTCTTTTTGAAACATTTTTTGCTTTTATGGCTCTTTGGGTCAAAAAGGTTCCTGACCCCTGTCCTAAAGGGTATATTGTGGTGGTGGCCATTTTGTGTTTGTTTTCATTAAAGTCACAGTTGAGTTGAAGTGTATCCCAGATGGTATTAGGCAACAAACTGAGCATAATGGCGATCCACAGGGTTCAATCTTGGAGCCCTTGGTAAGTATAGTTTTATTAATTCAGTCCCATCTATAACTTTAATGCGACGTAATACTTTTCAGCAAATTATCCTTAACCAACAAGTGTGTTATGGTAAAGGATATCAGAAGTTATAAATGATTTTAATAAGTAATACATATTTCATGTTCCCCTTATACTGAAAATTACAATTTTGCCTAGTTACTTAATATATGGCTCATTTTAAGTGTTTATTTTCTTGTGTGGTATTAACCTACTTTTAAACCATTGTTTTAACTAGTTTTCCTTTAGTTAAATAAAAAACTACTGTAAAGGAGCATAATAGTTTGTTACAGCAGATGGCTTTTTTTCCTAATGTTAGTAACAATAGTATATATTATTAACATGTTTTCAATTTTTTATGATTACTTTTATTATTTTCTATGTTGAAGCTCACATTTAGCATAATTGTTTCTCATTCTCATCTGTTATCATAGAAATCTTGCAAATTAAGAAAAATAATATTGAAAATTAGCACATTTGTAGAACTCATTGCAAATATCTGTCCTATTTTTTTTATCTATATCCAAAAATAAATATTTACATATAGTACTTAGATTTTCCAAAACAAATGTTTTGTTACTGATTGTCGCAATGATAAAGATTTCTAAAATGACAACTTATGTTATTACCATGTTGTTACTATGTTATTACCAAGTTGTAATTATTAGAAGTCAACTCAACCACTAAAACAGGGATCGCCAACCTATGGCTTTCATGAGTACATATGGCTAAGAGATAAAAGTATTCTCATGCCAATGTCATTTACAGCATTCCAATTCCAATAAGCGCATAGCTGACATAGCGCTAATATTATGAATGGTTCGGTCCAGTATATAGAGAACATACCCCCACAGTCAAGGTATCTCACCAACAGACCCCGTTTTGGCTGTATGTCGCTAAAGAATCTTTTATATGGAAGCTCATTGGAGTATTTAGGTTCACTGTTGTGACACTTAATGATAAAACCCACAGAAATACTGTAAACAGAAACTCCATGCACACAGAGCAATTTGATTGGGCGAGCAGTAGAGATGGTCGGAGCTTTGCACACAGTGCACTTCTATCTGCACAGAAGGTAAATATATCAATATCTTTGTTTGCAGTACTTTGTAACATTTTTACTAAATAACTTTGCTTGCACCTTGGTTTGAAACCATTATTCATATATATATATATATATATATATATATATATATATATATATATATAATATATATATATAAGGAATTAAAGTCAAAATGAGAGATCTTGAGTCATTCCGGAAGGGAGATATATATGTTGATGCGGGACATAGTGTTGCCAGGGTGCCCAATTGGCCCGCCCGTGTGGCGCCAGCTGCGGCTAGTTGACAGATTGGCTTTCCTTCTATTTAAGTTTAGTGTTCTCACTCTTCGTTTGTCAGTTTGTCAACGAACCTCTGCCCCGCAAGACGTAGGTTCTGACTCGGTCCTGTTTCGTATTGGTATTTCCTGTCCGGTATTGTTCCCATTTATTTTGTCCTGTTTAATATCGGATTCAAGTTTCATCCCCGTCTATTTTTGTCCTGTTTATTATTCTCTCCAGTTTTCGTTCCCGTCTAGTTTGTCCTGTTTAATTTCGATATCCTGTTTCAATATCAATCCTGTCCGTCCCGTCCTGTCCGGTATCGACCCCATCCGTCCGATATCTGCTCTGGCAATTGGAATCGATCTCCACGGTTTCTGGCTTCCTGTCTTTCCACGCCAGACCGCTGCCTAACGTGCATGACTTCCCATTTCCCGTAAAATAAAAGCTTGTGTGAGAAACGCATTTGGGTCCTGATCCTGTTCTGGTTCTTGACACATAGGCTCTGGCATTCTTATTGTTTCATACATTTGATCACATCATCTAACGTCACACAGTGAAAAGAAATGCATGAAAAATTGGCAGTTTTGCTGAAATTTGTCTCAAAATATACCATGGTATGGTTCTCTCTGTACCACCATTTGAGAGCCATGTCGAAAAAGTTTTTATCATGGGCAATATTTTGACAAGCCATGCAAACTGCATATCGCATTGGTAGTTCCGTATCCCCTCGAGTTTTCTCAATCAATCAGTATCTTATTTCCACCTTCAAAGAAAAATCAATGGCGTGTCAAAAATCAGACATTGATGGTACGATGCTACAGTTATCCCCCTCTCTGGCCGGAATTCTGAGTGTGTCAGTTGCCCATTTTTGCAAGCATGCTGGGGCAGGAGTCACACTTCTAAATTGCGGCGTTCACAGTAAAAGAAAATAGGAAATCTATATCCGATGGTAGTGTGTGTATGTGTAGGGAGGGGTGTTACCATTTTCTCAGCCCTGAATATTTCTATACATGTGATGATGACATACCTGTCAATCTCCAGGGCTCCATGCCCTTACAAACTGTCGTATTTTCTCTTACAAAATAATCTTACACCATATTTCTTTTTTCAAATGTGTTTATTTATGTAGTTTAACATGTTATATTGTACATGTGTTTCGTTATATATATATAGTTAATTAACATTTTGTTATGAGATATTTAGTTGCGCGACATGAATGAGGTTTATTATAAAAAAGTTCAAAAATGAAGTCGCTTGGACGTTCACTGTAGAAGGAAAAAAATACTTGCAATTAGAATTAAGTAGAATTATTCAATTATGAATTCATTTTCTGCATTAAATTATTGTTGGTAAAATATTGATTAAAGGGATCGCCACAAACCTGTCTTTTTTCATTTTCTCCTTTTATACTTCCTTTTTTTTCTTAACTTCTTTATACAACATAATCATTCGTAATATAATGCATCAAAGCAAGTGAGCCGTTTGAGAGTTGGCTCTCTTTAATGAGTTGAGCCGAAAAAGCCGGTTCTCTAAAAACAGACGGACTTCCTTTCACTACACAACTACCACGGAATGATGCATGATGGGAAATCCCTAGGCGACAGACGCATGCGCACAGTAGCCTCAAACCGCTCGCTTCGTTTGCAACGAAAAAAACCATACCGAGATAGAGGCTACCGCGGCGAACTCGTTTGACTTGATTGATTTGCCGTTTCGTGATAGTCGGTGTATACCGAGTGGTACCCATAATTGACAAATTTTTCTGTACAGATTTTCTTGTACGTCATACACGTCTTAAAATGCATAATGAACGTACTTTGTACGGCAAAAACGTACAGGTTGACAGGTATGTGATGAGGGTAGGAATTCACTCTTTCAGCATGAGTAGAAGAGGCTGAGTGGAGCAGCTCAATGGTTTTGGTGCCTAGAGTTGGGATCGAGCCCAAAAAAAATCCAGCCCAACCTGAGCCGCGGGTGTGAGAGCTCAAACCAGCCTGAGCCTGACCAATTAACTTGAGTTGAGGGACTCGGCCTGAAGCAAACCCAAATTTTTCACATTTTATTTGTGAGGACTCGGGAGGAAGAAGGGAGGGTACTATGTCCGAAAGTGCCTGGCACGCTGCATGTTGCGCTGCTCTGATCCTCCAAAAAGAAACAAATGATTGGTGGAGAATTTAAAAAAAAAAAAGTCAGAGGGAACTCCAACCCAACTCGAACCCAAACGTAATGATTGATATTTTAGGCCCAATCCGAATTGAATTTCAGGCCTTAGTTCTAGTTGTGACAATTTTCCAGTAATAGTGATTATTGGACTGATATACAATACAGTATAACAGACAGATTGGCAATAAGATCTAAGGCCCATTCCCGACCCAAATCTACCGGCATTAGCTCAGGAGGTAGAGCGCTCGTCCTGGGATCACAAGGTCGCAGGTTCGATTCCCGGCTCCTCCGTGTTATATGTCGAGGTGTCCTTGGGCAAAACACTGAATCCCTAATGCACCCAATAAGCATGGCTGACTCCCTATTGGTGTGTGAGTGTGTGTTTGAATGGGTAAGTGTGAAGCACATTGTAAAGCGCTTTGGGAGGTCTTCATGATTGTGTCCCTCAATTCTGATTTCTATATTAGAGTTGCCACGGTCCAAAAACGTAATCACATGTTTTAAAGTAATGTTTGATTTGACACGAGGGCTGTTTTCCCTTTGGCTAACATCTCGGAGGTACAACCGCGCATTGTGGTTCGGTGCCGGGGATTCCGGCAGAGAATGAGCTGCACTGTTTGCTAAGTCAGCCGGAGGAAAACCATCATTGTGTGCACGAGGAAGTGACATTTCCTCTTAAATGGCAAATTTAGAGGCCTTGTCATCACTTCATGTAAAATGGTAAACATTCACTAGGGGCTAATTCAGGCATAGAAAATATTGTACCTTTATTATTTGAGATGAAAAAGACATTTGTACACGTAACGTGGAAACTATTGACAAATATTGTAAATTGTATTTCAGATTGGATGAAGAGAATGTTTGTATTTGGTATTTTTTGTCCTAGTAGCATTTAAGAGCACCAGTTTTTGGTTGAAAGTGGTTCTTAAACAATGTAAAACTTAAGAAAGACTGTAAACAACAAAAGTAGTGATTATTAATAAGTTTACTGTATCAATTTAGTATAAGTATAACAGTTTAATATTTTGGATTTTCCTAGGTTTTATGAAAAAAGTGTATTTAGAAAGTGGCTATAAACTGGCGTAGTTACCCCTTAGATACATTAGAGGGGTCCAAAATCACCCCATGGGTTATCCATCCATACATCTATTATCTCCAACTCTTATCCGCAGTAGGGTCGCGGGGGTGCTGGAGCCCATCCCAGCTATCTTCGGGCAGTGGGCAGGGGACACCCTGAACTGGTTGCCACACACAGGGACATAAAACTTACTCGCTCATTCACAATTCGGGCCGGCCAATTAACCTGACATGCATGTTATTGGAATGTAGGAGGAAACCGGAGTGTTCCAGAGAAAACCATGCAAGCAAAGGGAGAACATGCAAACTCCACAAGGGGAGGCTGAGGTATCTCGAATTGAACCATGTACCATTGGACTGATATTCTTCAAAATCTTAATGAATAAAAAAAAAGTTGTAAAATTGTCATATTTGAGGTTGATTGATTGGCTCCCTTAACCACTAGGGATAGAGGGGCACCATTTCCTGAAGTGTGTCTTGGGCAAGTACAGCCTGATGGCGCCCACCCCTCTCCATGTTTCGAGGTACTCGCCATAGAAGATGTTTATGACATGATGCCATTAGTACATCTATTTTTTCCCTCACTAATTTCCTGGTAGGTCATGCATCCAAGGGTTAATTATGGAAGACACCTTATTTATTAGCTAGTATCTGAAGTAGCTAAATGGGGCGGCAGTAGCTGCAGGTTCGATTCCCTGCTCCTCTGAGTTTTATATTGAAGTACTTGGGCAAGACACTTAATCCCTAATGCCCCCGATGAGCAGGTAGTTGCCTTGCATGGCTGACCCTGCTATCGGTTAGTTAGTGTGTAAAAGGGAAAGTGTGAAGCACATTGTAAAGCGCTTTGGGAGGTCTTCATTGACTTGAAAAGCGCTATATAAATGGAGAACATTTACATTTCGCTTCTGTGGTTCATTTGGGTCTAAAGCAATACTCACCTCATCATCAGGACTCACCATCAGACCCTTATTACAAGCCACTGTCATGGCCAGCATGGTCGCGGTGGTTCATTGCGTTTTCTGTTCTGCATTATTCTGTTCTGTCTGTCTTGAGGAAACCTGTGTTTGCACGTTTTGAGTAAAAACCTGTTTTGTGAGTATTCTTAGTCTAAGTTCCTGTTTGCCTGTGAAGCCTGTTTTTGTTTGTTTTGTCCCTGAGTGTTGGACGACTTTTATTTTGCTAAATAAAAGTACTGATCGTTAACGGGAATGAGTTCATCCTTCCTGCCTCCTGCCTCCGTTCTGGTCCGGTCTCGTGACAGCCACAATGCAATAAAAAAAAAAGTTTCACTTTTCAAATATATGGAATGGTAGGAATGTGCGGTTTTAAGCAGATAAAGTACAATATATTCACCTTTAAAAAAAAAGGCCAGCAAAACCAAAAGTATTTCAACTACCGTATATACTGGCAGATAAGCCTACACATACAGGCCACCCCTAAAACTGTCAAGAAAACGGAACGGGATGGTCTTGAAACGGGTCGGGAAGCAGGAAGTAGGAACTCATTTGGGTAGATGATCTGTCCCTTTAATTGAGAAAGAAAAGTTGTTCAACACACAAACGGACCAAAAACAAAACAAAGCAGGTTCAAATGCAGGCAAAACTACCGACTAGGCATTTAACGGGATTAAACAGAATTTGCAGGAATCTCTCAGAATGTTACACCGGATTGCAACAAAGTCCAACAAGCACAACAAGAATAAACAGGTATCAAACAGGCATGAACAGGTTTTTAACAAGGGTAAACAATGATCTGGCAAAGGGCAGTTCCAAAAGGGGCGTTTAAGTACCCATAGGAGTAATCAGGAAAATGCAGGTCAGCTGGTGCTGCGCGCCATGACAACCGTGCAGGGCATGACAAAAACTGCTTTAAAATAGCCACATACCCCATAGAAAAAGTAATAAAACCAATAAAATCACAATAAAATGAGATGTGGTCCATTTCAACATAATTGACCTTATGGCTAAGCCACGCCCTCAAATGTGATGAGCAAAACCCAGAGCATGTAGTATTTTGTGTATTTCCTAAATTTTAAACAGTGTGCATGGGGTAAATACAAGTATGATACGAGGTATCTTATGAGGCTGGACTTGTATTTTTACTCTTTCTAAAGCCACAATTGGCATCATTTATAACGCCGTTATTCCCAACTAGGGTTGGGTAGGGTTACTTTAACTTGATTACTTTCAATTACTTTTGGATTACTCCAACACCAAATATTCTAATAAAATACAAAAGAAACTAAATATGAATAAAATGATGACTCACAACACGTGGTAAGCTTTCTCTCCCGGCTTTGATCTCTTTGATCTCCGGCAAAACTAACATCAAATGCAGGGTTGGGTAGGGTTACTTTAACTGGATTACTTTCAATCACTTTTGGATTACTCCAACACCAAATATGCTAATAAAATACAAAAGAAACTAAATATGAATAAAATGATGACTCACAACACGTGGTAAGCTTTCTTTCCTGGCTTTGATCTCTTTGATCTCTGGCAAAACTAACATAAAATGCGACAGAAACAAAATGAAAATAAATCCAAACAGCTTGCCAACATCATTTTTGCCGTTCCATGTATCCCGTTACTCCCCAAGCCTGCACAAAATGTAGTCATTTTATTCCTATTTAGTTTCTTTTGTCTTTTATTAGCATATTTGGTATTGGAGTAATCCAAAAGTAATTGAAAGTAATCCAGTTAAAGTAACCCTACCCAACCAGGTCAATAATTATAATAATTACAATAATCACATATTTTATACACTAATCTTCGTAATACCCATCTCTCAACGTCATAATGCGCCTATTTACCAAATGTCACTGCGGCACCAATGATAATAACAACAATAAAAATAAACATACACCTCGGTTTTCGAACGCCTCTCAGTTCGAACAAATCGGAGTCCGACCAAAAATTTCGAGAAATTCTTGCTTCGCTGTTCGGTCAAAAAATCGGAGTTCGAACGCCGGTAAGGGTGCCATGCTGAGCGGCGTACGGGTGTTATAGCCCCTAATTATGCCTCCGAAGAAAGTCAGTGCAAGCAGCAAAGTTGCTACAGGTGAAAAAAGAAAAGTAGTGCGTACAACTATTGCATTTAAGAAAGAAATAATAGCCAAATATGAAGGAGGTGTGCGAGCGCCTTCTGCTGACCACCACAAAGGTAAGAATTCCTATTCATAAGATTACGATAACGCGAACGTACGATTAGCCTGGGTTAGCTTTACGTTCACGTTAAACATTCAAGGTAAACATTCAGGGTGTTGGAACGGAGCCCAACATTGAGGGTGTTGGAACAGAGCCCCCTTTCCAATGAACCACTCACCACTTGTTGTGGAGACTCGGGTGCTAAATGACTTGTAAACGACCTGATTTTTTTATTTTTACACGTTCATGTTAGCGTAATCTTTCGTACAGAAGATTACGATAACGCTGATTAGCCTGGGTTAGCTTTATGTTTACGTCAAACATTCATGGTAAACATTCAGGGTGTTGGAACGGATTAAAACGATTTACATTATTTTTAATGGGAAAAATGATTTCGGTGATCGAACAAATCGGTTTTCGAACAGGGTTCTGGAACGGATTATGGTCGGGAACCGAGGTTCCACTGTATAACAGACAAAATAAAGAAGAAACAAAACAGACCAGAATACAGAGAAGAAGAGAAAAAGAGACCATACGCGTACTAAGTGTCTTGTGTGGCCGCGCAATGAAGAGCACATGACTTAAATGGAGGCAGTGCGTGACTCCTTCTTGAACAAAAGCGGCCCACAAATGAGGTCTAATGACACCCCCCCTACCACCGCCCCAGCCATGTCCATAGGCAGTCATGAGTTCCCCATCCCATTCGCTACGCAGCGTCCCGTGGCTCAAAAAAAAGACATAAAAACAAAACGAAAAAAAAAGAAAAACCCTACTTTTGAGACAACCAACTGCTCATGAGAGTTTCCCAGAATAAAGCCGTAGCTCAAATTGCTTGTGTGACAAGCGATCCCGGATACAAATAATTAAAAACTACCGTATTTTCCGCACTATAAGGCGCACCTAAAAGCCTTTATTTTTTTCAAAAGCTGACCATGCGCCTTATAATACAGTGCGCCTTATATATGGATCAATATTAAGTCGCAAAGTCTTGCAACTAAAGCGAGCAGCCGCTAACTCGATTTTCCCCCGAAGGCGAAGTCGTCCGCGGTGTATGCTGGGATTTATATACCGGCGTTTCATTTCCTAAGAAATGAACGCCGGTATATAAATCCCAGCATTACACCGCGGACGACTTCGCCTTCGGGGGAAAATCGAGTTAGCGGCTGCTCAGCATCTAGTTGAACAGCACTTTGCGACTTAATATTGATCCTTTATCATTACAGGCCGCACTAGGATCACACGTTGGGTTGCACTACGGCATAGAAAAAACATTTTTTACTATTCTGTATTTGTAAATATTTGACTCTCCTGGATTTACTACACTCACGGTTTTAAGAAGACCATGGTTACGTATCATTATTGAACGTGATGGCTGCAAGAGAACTTAGGTGAGCTTTGCGGATGCGTTTGAGTGATTGGTGACATCGTACAGACACTGTTTCCGTACATGTCTGAGGGACGTATTTACTTCTTTGCAAGCTTTGGGAATGTTAAGGGGGTAATGAGTTTGACTGAACTATCTGACTGTTTTGTCCACGTTCTCATTGTAGCGCCTTATATTCCGGTGCGCCTTATGTATGGAAAATATAGGACCAAACACTATCTTTTGGGGGTGCGCCCTATAACCCGGTGCGCCTTATAGTGCGGAAAATACGGTAATTAGTCCGCTCCCTGGGGTTTGTACAGATTTTTTATACTGACGCTCCCTGACTTATGAAAATTCGTAGATATTATCATTTTTTTCTGGATGTCAAAAATTATCCGGGCATTGCTGTAAGGTAGATTTTGTATTGTGTGCACCTTTTTCCGAGTACAGGACATTACTGTAGTGGCTCTTTATCTTCTTTGTTTTCTTTTATCCTCACTGTCAAATGTGAACCTGGAGTGCCACGCCCAATCTCGTTGTCACAATAAGTTCAAGATCTTATTTCCGCCGCCACCAGCGTGTGGCGCTGTGAGAGGTCAACCAGCATCCACCACGAAGAAGAAATCCGACTTCTACTTCCTGGTTCGTGTGTAATCATAACAACGTGTACTGTATCGCTAACGCGCTAAGAACTTTGACATTTTTATTGTTTAATAGCTCAAGCATCCATTCAATATGGTTGGTGTAAAGTGTAAAGAAGAGGCGAGCCGTTTCTTGTGAAATGAAAGTGGAAGAAGAAAGCTTGATGCGGTTGAGAAAATGTTCTTAACGCTTTTTTTTCAGCCACTTTTACCAGGGACGGGTAAGTCGCCTTACACTTGTGGCGTACCTTTCAAAAGTAAGTTAAACTCAACTTTATTCATCTGTCATGGTTGCCATGGCGCCCGATTGGTCCCCGCCGTGTGGTGCCAGGTTCTGTCACAGTTGCCACGGTGCCCAATTGGCCCCGCTCATGGACACCAGCTGAAACGCGTTGACAGATTGCTGCCGGACTATTTAAACGCGGTCTTGTGAGTCGCCTGGTGTCAGAGCGTCTGCGAAACTCCTGCTAGACTCTTTTGTGATATGTCCTGTGAATCCCTGTTTTGCCTGTGTTTTGATCCTGTTTTATTTTCGGCCGGATCTGTTTGATTTTGACCACTTCTTAGTTCTGATTTCAATCCACTTCCGCGACCATCGATCCTCGGATCGAGTGTGCGCTCATTCTTCCTCTCCCCAATAAACTGTGAGTAACTTTACGCGATTGGGTTCTCATTCCCGTTTCCTGTCCTGGTTCGTGACATCATCTTTATAGAGCATATTCTTTTATGAAATTTTTATCATTTATTACAAAACAATACAGGTTACTCATACAAACCTTCCAAGGATCGCATACCTGTTAACTTTTGAGTTTTCCCAGTTTTCTATAGATTATTTTGACCATTTCACATCGTGTGTGCCGTATTACAATTTTTATACGGGATTTTTTTTTTTATAGACCGAAACTCATTTTGCCCGTCTCAGCTCTAATCTGCATTGTCTCTATCACTGGTAACAGACTACAACTGTCATGAACCAGAACGGGATCAGGACCCAAACGCGTGACGTTACTCACACAAGCCTTTTATTTTACGGGAAATGGGGAGTCATGCACGTTAGGCAGCAGTCTGGCGTGGAATGATAGGAAGCCAGAGGCTGACGAGATTGATACCGAGTTGATATCGGACGGATGGGGTCAATACCGGACAGGACAGGACGGACAGATTCAGGCCCGCAAAGAAGCGCAAGAGAAAAATGAGCTGCAGGTTGAAATATGTCAACTTGATGTTGCCAAAGCCAGCTGCCTCGAACAAAGACACTGTACTTGTATCTCTCTCTCTCTCTCTCTCTCTCTCTCTCTCTCTCTCTCTCTCTCTCTCTCTCTCTCTCTCTCTCTCTCTCTCTCTCTCTCTCTCTCTCTCTCTCTCTCTCTCTCTCTCTCTCTCTCTCTTTTCCACCCCTTTTCTCCCACTCTCTGTGACTCTCTTTTTCTCTTCCTTTGTTGCTCTTTGTCTCTTTTTCTGTGTCTTTTTAACTTCTTTTGCTCTAACTTCCCTTTTTCCTTTTCTCTTTCTCTCTTCCTGCCCTTTGCGCTTTCTTCTCTCTTTTCTCTCCTTCTGTCTTTCTATTTCTCTTTGGATTTCTTTACTCCTCTCCCTTTCTTTTTCCCCCTCTCTCACGACTTTTTATCTCTTTTGTTTCTCACGCTCTCTCGCTCTATATGTTTTTCTTCCTTTGTCCCGCCCTCTCTCCTTTTCCCTCCCTCTTTTCCACCTCTTTTTCTCCCACTCTGTCTCTGTCTCTTTTCACAATCTGTCTCTCTTTTTCTCTTCCTTTGTTGCTCTCTGTCTCTTTCCTCTTTGTCTGTTAACCTCTTTTGCACTAATTTCCTTTTTTTTCATTTTTTACTTTACTCTCTTTTCTCTCCTTCTGTCTTTCTAGTTCTCTTTGGATTTCTTTACTCCTCTCCCTTTCTTTTTCCCCCTCTCTCACAACTTTTTATCTCTTTTGTTTCTCACGCTCTCACCCTCTCTCTCTTTTTCTTTCTTCGTCCCGCCCTTTCTCCTTTTCCCTCCCTCTTTTCCACCTCTTTTTCTCCTACTCTGTCTCTGTCTCTTTTCACAATCTGTCTCTCTTTTTCTCTTCCTTTGTTGCTCTTTGTCTCTTTTCTCTCTGTCTTTTAACCTCTTTTGCACTAATTTCATTTTTTTTCATTTTTTACTTTACTCTCTTTTCTCTCCTTCTGTCTTTCTAGTTCTCTTTGGATTTCTTTCTTCCTCTCCCTTTCTTTTCCCCCTCTCTCACGACTTTTTATCTTTTGTTTCTCACGCTCTCTCCCTCTCTCTTTTTCTTTCTTGGTCCCACCCTCTCTCCTTTTCCCTCTTTCTCTTATTTCTTTATCTCTCTATTTCTTTCTCTTTAATCTAGTAGTCCGGCCCCCGACAGAATGTTTGTTCTATCGTGTGGCCCCCGAGTTAAAATGAGTTTGACACCCCTGGGCTAGAATGACACCTAAGAATTTCCTGTCGACTTTATGTGCATGTGTCTCAGGGAAAGCCATAAATAACTCAAAAATGGAAGTAAAAGCCAACATGTACAGTGCAGTGGTGCCTCGAGCGTCTTTTTCTAAGATTTCTAATGTTATTTTAAGAACATTCGTCTCTTATTTCTTAGAGAGTCCAAAAAACTAATATTGATATTAAACGTGAGCTGAATATTAACAGGAAAAATCAGTATACATTTTTATTAGATTTCTTCCAAACATGGGATCCAACTCCCAGCTAAAAATATGTTCATTTTTTACATAATAACCTTAAAAAAATTCCATCAACTCTTCAGTTGATAGTCTTTATCTTATAGCACTAGAGTAGCTGGTGGATGCGCTGCGACTGCGTATTAAAAAGGAAACTGATTTTAAAACTTTTTATACTCTCAAAATATTTCCTTGCTTTAATCGCCTCCATTTTCAACATAATCACAATAGTCAATCGGTATTGGATATGCAATTTAGCGAGGGTAACGTGATCGTATTTCTTGATATCACAAGCTTTGTTTCCATGGTTATCAGGTTTTCGCTTCTCCATTTAGCATCACTGCAAGATTGGGTTTTCACTGGTTTTCACTGGTGATCAACTTGGGTGCCGAAGTGCTTAACTTGTTTGGGTGTTTGGGCATTTGGGTTGGCCATGGTAACATTTTTTTGGTGTGTTTTTTTTTCCTTTTTTCATTTCCTTGTTTTTGTATACATGTTTCTCTTGCTGTCGGTCACCCCTCTTGATGCATAGGACCAAGGTAGATGGATAGATAGCAAGCTTGGGATTCCTTACGAATAAATACAGTACAAAAATATTCAGTATCGTAGCGCCGACTTGCACAGTCTTCACAAAGCTTACAAGATTCCTAACTGGAAGGAAAGGCATTGTGGGAAGTAGTTCAACCAACAGCATATCGGTATTATTAGCCATGATGCAAACTGATAGCAGACATGTATTTGATTTGTCGATGACCATTAGCAGAAAGGCGTCTTAGGGATGTAACTCTTTGTCTTATGCACGAACACCGCAAACGTTTTTGGGCATGCAAATTTTTTGGTTGATATTGTACGGTGGGTAAAATTCCATAGCCTAAAATGTCATATCCTGGAAAACGATCGACTATTTTTTTGGAGTCTCAGTACTGCCGTTAGAAACGACTTCAGAATAACAGTAAATATGTCTGCTATTGCTATCTTTATCTCAGTGATAAATTCTGTCATGTCCTGCACGGTTGTCGTGGCGCCCAGCTGGCCCCGCCCCTTGACACCGGCTGACCTGCATTTCCTGATTACTCCTACAGGTACTTAAACGCGCCTTTTGGAACTGCCCTTTGCCAGATCGTTGTTTACCCTTGTCGAAAACCTGTTGATGCCTGTCTGATACCTGTTTATTCTTGTTGTGCTTGTTGGACTTTGATGCACTTCGGTGTAAGTTCTGTATAATCATGTTAAATGCCTAGTCTGTAGTTTTGCCTGCATTTGAGCCTGCTTTGTTTTGTTTTCGGTCCGTTTGTGTGTTGGACAACTTTTCTTTCTCAATTAAAGTGATAGATAGATAGATGTCTAGATAGTTAGATAGTTAGTTAGATAGATAGATAGATAGATAGATAGATAGAGATAGATAGGATAGATAGGATAGATAGGATAGATGTCTAGATAGATAGATGTCTAGATAAATAGATGTCTAGATGTCTAGATAGATAGATGTCTAGATAGATATATGTATAGATGTCTAGATATATGTCTAGATGTCTAGATAGATAGATAGATGTCTAGATGTCTAGCTGGATAGATAGATGTCTAGATAGATGTCTAGATAGATGTCTAGATAGATAGATAGATAGAAGGATAGATAGAAGGATAGATAGATGTCTAGATAAATAGATGTCTAGATGTCTAGATATATGTCTAGATGTCTAGATAGATATATGTCTAGATGTCTTGATAGATGTCTAGATAGATGTCTAGATGTCTAGATATATGTCTAGATGTCTAGATAGATGTCTAGATAGATGTCTAGATAGATGTCTAGATAGATAGATAGATAGATAGATAGATAGATAGAAGGATAGATAGATGTCTAGATAAATAGATGTCTAGATGTCTAGATAGATAGATGTCTAGATATATGTCTAGATGTCTAGCTGGTTAGATAGATGTCTAGATAGATGTCTAGATATATGTCTAGATGTCTAGCTGGATAGATAGATGTCTAGATAGATGTCTAGATAGATAGATAGATAGAAGGATAGATAGATGTCTAGATAGATAGATGTCTAGATGTCTAGATAGATGACTACATGTCTAGATAGACAGATGTCTAGATAGATGTCTAAATGTCTAAATGTCTAGATGTCTAGATGTCTAGATGTCTAGATAGATAGATAGATAGATAGATAGATAGATAGATAGATAGATAGATAGATAGATAGATAGATAGATAGACGGGTAGATAGATAGATAGATAGATAGATAGATAGATGTCTAGATGTCTAGATAGATGTCTAGATAGACAGATGTCTAGATGTCTAGATATATGTCTAGATGTCTAGATGTCTAGATAGATGTCTAGATGTCTAGATAGATAGATAGATAGATAGATGTCTAGATAGATGTCTAGATAGATAGATAGATAGATGTCTAGATGTCTAGATAGATAGATAGATAGATGTCTAGATGGATAGATAGATGTCTAGATGGATAGATAGATGTCTAGATAGATAGATCAATAGATGGATAGATGGATGGATGGATACCTTTATTTCTAACAACATTTCAAGTGAATTTATCCGTCCTAAGTTGTTGGTAAAGCATTTAAAAGCTAAGATAATTATAACTCAATTTGCTCAACACTTGATGTCATGATGTGATAAACCGTTAGAAAAGTATTCTTAGAGATAGCTTCTGAAAAATAAAGTAAAGAAAGCAGGAAGCAACTGATTAGATATAAGGGTTACCGTAGTTCATATCTCCTCTGTGTCTTCTTTGAATTTGATTGCTAAGCAAACTAGCAAATGTATGATGCATTTGTGTGTGTCCGGCCATCCCGACATCACATGGGGCCATCACAGAGCGCCGAGGGCCCCAGGCGGCGTGTACGCGTTTTAAAGGGCGCACTTGAAATTCGACTTAACTCAAGGTTGGCGGGTTCAAGCGCAGTTAACTTGAAAGGGCCGATTGTCTGGATGCGGCGCTCACGGCTGTGCGCAAATCAAGTGGAGAATGCTTTGAATGGACGGCCTTTACTGGAGCTAACTGTGGCTAATGGCCGACTCAATCAATGAGAGAGCTAAAAGATGATGACAAATTGTTGTAGCGGATAAAAGAATCAACACGTGTCCTTTGAATTCGACATGTGCCACCAAATTTTTGGACATCAAAGCGGCGCCGCCGCGAGCGGCAGCCTTTCCAGCAGCTCCGTGTTGTTGCGCACTTTTTGTGATTTATTGTTTTAAGTGTCTGCTTCTATCTTTCGTTTTTCGTCCCGTTTGAAAACTACCCTTTGGACTACTTTCTATCCTACGGTTATGGGTTTTAACACACAAAAATGCGTTTATTCGAGGAATCAACTCCTTGCCCTGAAGAATTCTCGTGCCGGCGTGATGAGGGGGCCCTATCGTGGATGCAGAGCCGGAACTAAGGCTAAGCAGCTAGCGGCGTTATAAGTCTTCAGTACCGTCTGTAATCATGGTAAATGTGAACTCTATGCCAAATAAGACCGACAAACTGGCTGTGCTGGTGAAAAACATCAAAGCGTACAGGGAGTGCAGTTTGCTGTGTTTTACAGAAACGTGGCTCACGTCTAGCATCCCGGACGCTAACGTGGAGCTACCCGGCTTCAGCGCTGTAAGGGCAGACAGAGACACAAAAGCCTGCGGGAAGCGGAGAGGAGGCGGACTCGCTATCTACGTGAACACGAGGTGGTGTAACCCTGGGCACAGAGATTTCCATCTGCTGCAGGGACGTTGAACTTTTGGACTAGCATGTGACGTCATCCACTCTGCTGTGGCTAAACTACAACACAGCACCCCGAGGCCATCCTGTTAATCTGGTAATAAACAACAGAAAGATACTGCTGGAAGAGTGAATTTCCCTATGGGGATGAATAAAGTATCTATCTATCTATCTATCTATCCTTCAGTACTTAGGCATTATCGTGCGTCAAGGGACAAACACGACCAAGTTTGGTCACAAGTACTCATAACTTCAAAGCATACTTGCTTGAACGTTTGTTTTTTAGCAGTGATGGCGCAGGAACAAATCAGGCCATGGTGACTGAATGCACACTTGGGGTTTAAGCGCTTCTTGTTCTCAGGGTAATAACAAAAAGCTTCAACAGGCAAACAGATTGTCTACATGCAAAATGACATAGAAGAGTTTACGTGTGTTTGGAAAAGGTAACAAGACAATAAAAGAGGCCATCTTCTAACGGCAATTGCCCTCTGCTATGTGCTGTTAATAGTCTTCGTCATCTCTCAAAAATCTGTGGTTGTGTTTTTGCTCCTGAAGCAGTTTTGGCGAACCACAACATTCCTTGGAATCCCACCCCCACCGAGTGATTAACTGCACCTAGCAAAAACAATGTACCTGTTTGAAGAAATTGGAACTCCGGGACAGCGTCAAATCTCGAGTGTATTTTCTTGACGAAGATGTTTGGAGAGGTTTTGTTGTTAACGTTGCTACGGTGATGGTGACCAGCGCTCGATCAAATAGGATGTCTAAAGTGGAGTATTATTTTCTTACAGTCGGCACAGCACCAAAAAAAAAAACTAGAGCAAAGTGTGCCTGCACCACGAATAGTTGTTTTTAGTAAATAGCAAAACACAGAGCCTACCGTACTTCCCGCACTATAAGGCGCACCGGGTTATAGGGCGCACCCCGAAAAAATCGTTTTTGGTCCTATTTTTGACATACATAAGACGCACCGGATTATAAGGCGCTACAATGGGAACGTGGACAAAACAGTCGGATAGTTCAATCAAACTTATTACCCCCTTAACATTCCCAAAGCTTGCAAAGACGCAAATACGTGTCGAGAACACGTGCGGATGCGGTGTCCGTACGATGTCACTCAAATGCATTGTTCCATCATTCGGAAGGTTAAAGTCTTGGGATTCAAGAAATGCCAACCATTCCTTAGTTTCTATTTTCTTTTTCGCTCGCAACTTTACTGTGCATATGACGATAAACACTTGGAATTGGGTTTAATTTAAAAATAGACACTCCATTCCATCCATTATCTGCACCGCTTATCACAGAAACATCGAGTTCAGTCTGAAACAAGATACAGGGACAATATAAAACCCGGAGTAGCTCACCGAAGTCGTTGTGTTCATAATAATGTGCAGCCAATGTCCTCTTATATCCGTGAGGGTAGTAAATCCAGGAGAATACAATATTTACAAATACAGAATAGAAAAAAATGCTTTCTGTATGCCGTCAGCCACATGCTATACGCATTCATCTTTTTCGGCCAATTGCAGGCTTTGTTTTGCCGTTTAAGCCAATGCCAGCCTTGACCTCCGAATAACTTTAGCCAATAGTGATCGATTCAAATGATGATTGACACATTGGTTATCCAATGAAACGCCGGTAAATAAATCCCAGCATACACCGCGTACTACTTGGCGTTCGGGGGAAAATCTAGTCGGCGGCTGCAAGTTAGTTGGAAATCTTTGCAATTTTAAAATTGATCCATAAATAAGGCGCACTGTATTATAAGGCGCATGGTCAGCTTTTAAAAAAAATAAAGGCTTTTAGGTGCGCCTTATAGTGCGGAAAATACGGTACTTTTTAGAAGTAAAAGACTCCAGCAGAGCACAAAAGAGTGGATAATAGTGTGTAATAATAGTTTGCAATGGTCTTTGATCTGTGCAGCCCTTTGAGACTCTTTGTGATTAAGTGCTATACAAATAAACATGACTTGACTTGACTATTATTAGTCTGATAAAACGTATACAGTGGAACCTCGGTTTTCGAACGCCTCTCAGTTCGAACAAATCGGTGTTCGACAAAAAATTTAGAGAAATTCTTGCTTCGCTGTTCGGTCAAAAAATCGGAGTTCGAACGCCGGTACGCTAGGGTGCGATGCTGAGCGGCGTACGGTGTTTTAGCCCCTAATTATGCCTCTGAAGAAGGTCGGTGCAAGCAGGACAGGTAAAAAAAAAACAGTTGTTCGTACAACTATTGCCTTTAAGAAAGATATAATAGCTAAATATGAAAGAGGTGTACGAATTTCCGATCTTGCTAGGGAATACAGCATGGCTAAATCTACTATCAGTACGATAGTAAAGAATAAGGAGGCTGTGAAATCGAGCGATGCGGCTAAGGAAGTTAGCGCTATAAGCAAGCAACTGCCGCAAGTTTTGGAAGAGGTTGAAAAACTCCTGATGATTTTTCTCTCCCCACCGTCCACCACAAAGGTAAGAAATCCTATTCATAATCCTTTTTTAAATTTTTACACGTTCATGTTAGCGTAATCTTTCGTACGGAAGATTACACTAACGCGAACGTACGATTAGCCTGGGTTAGCTTCATGTTTACGTTCATGGTAAACATTCAGGGTGTTGGAACGGATTAAAACGATTTTACATTACTTTTAATGGGAAAAACGATTTCGGTGATCGAACAAATCGTTTTTCGAACAGGGTTCTGGAACGGATTATGGTCGAGAACCGAGGTTCCACTGGACTGGGAAGAGTCAAATTGATACCAGAATTAGTGTTTTTAGACCAATCGAAACAATGTGTTTACATGAGTTAACTGTTAACCCACTGTGCATGCATTTGAGAAAAGAACTCGAAAAGGGCAAAACACAAGCAATGCCACTAAGCACAGACTTTGTTTCCACATGTATGTTGTTTCATGAAATAAAAGTGGATTTTATTCTTTAAACACAATGGTTCCCAAACTTTTTGCAGGCTGGCGCCCCATCACAAAGTTGTAATGATTACCGATATGTTTTAACTGTGCCTGCTCCTTTGGCGCCAACTGCCTCGGACTCTGATCGTCTCTCTGTCCCTATTTAAACCCACTCCTATCTGTCCCCTTTTGTCAGTCCGTCTGCGAACCTCAGTTAACTCTAGGCAAGCCTTTTTTGACCCTGACTCTTACCTGTTTTTTCCTCCTGTCTGTCCTCCAGCCTTGACCCGTTTTTGATCCTGACCACGTCTACTCTCCCGTCCTGGCTTTCGACCGTTTTTGTCCTCCACCACGTCTAGATAGATAGATAGATAGATATACAGATACTTTATTCATCCTCGTAGGAAAATTCACTCTTCCAGCAGTATCCTTGTGTTGAAAATAAAATACTAATAAAATAAAAGAAATAGAATGTGTCATAATAGTCTGTAATAATAGTTTGCAATAGTCTTTGATCAGTGCAGCCCTTTGAGACTATTGTGATTAAGGGCTACACAAATAAACATGACCCAACTTGACTGACTTGAATACATAAATACCCAATATAACGAGTTGATATAGAGTATTTACTATTTTATTTATCTACTCTCCTTTCCTGGCTTATGACCCGCTTCCGACCCCAACCACGTTTTTGCTCTCCTGTCCCGGCTACTGACCTGTTTTTCCGTTCCCAACACCGCCATCGCTCGACACGGAAGATCCACTTCCGCGTTCAGAGCGACCTGCTTCCCGCGTCCAGCGATTACTGGATCGTGGGCGCAACCCTTTCTCTTTCTTCCAATAAAAGAAACGTAACGCAAGTGGGTCCTGTCTCCGTTCTGGTCTTGACAAAAATAACATTCCAGTTATTTATTTTGACGCGTCTTCATAACCAAAAAAAGTCAACATCTAACATAAAAAAACATTTGAAAAAGGAAATAGAGAACTCTGAAAAAATCAAGAACATTTGCACGGTATAAAAGATAACATGTAGTTACTTAAAATAACCCACACCAAACAAAGTAAACAACAACAAAAATAAATTGTGCATACTATACAAAGGTAAACATTCCACACTCAAAATAATCCACATACTTTTAAGGCTATAAACATGACATGTCTGCAATTAGTGTAATATAAAATTGACCATGTGCTACTGCAGCATGTTCATCTGTGCGAGAAATGTATTCAAGTATTAATTCAAACCCACCATTCCTGTTAACTTATTAATACTCCTGCTACAACAATTTGATGTAGGATTGTGCAAATTAGGGCGGTTTGATGGAGGTTGTTTACCTCTCAGTCCACTTGTAGATGCAACTTCTTCGTCTTTTACCTGTAATCCTTTTTCCATGCTGTGAAAAATTTTAAGGTGATGGTAGAAATTACTTATGTTTCCTCTGGACCTAGCAACTACGCAAAAGCAAATTCTGCAACGGGTGTTTCCAAATAGGTCCAAACAAGTGATGTACCGCCCTTCTTCGGCGCAAGCTTTGTTTCCTTCTCGTTTGTTGACTCTGGGACGATGTTCACGAAGTCCGCCATGACACTCAATGAGCTCGCACGGTGGGTGTGGCATAGTGTGGCGCTTGCAAGCTTTGAATCGCGTTTATTAGCTTGTGCTATTATTAAAACTTGCCTCTGATTGGCCGGCGCTTTAAAACTCGAACAGTAACAATTGTGGTCTCACTACAAAACCTTGAACAACCGCACTATGTCACATTGCGATGTCGATTCGATTTTGGTTAATCGTGCAGCTTTAACATGTTGTGTACAAATTGTCAAACAAACGTTCAAACTTATGACTTCGGACTGCCCCCTCCCTATCGCCCCCATGGGGGCAGTACCGCCCACTTTGGGAACCACTGTTTCAACCCAATCAATAAAGTCTTGTGTGTTTACATATTGTGGGTGTACTTTGCTACCCAGAACTAGGAACTCACACTATATGCATACAACTGTGGCATTTACTCTATAGTGAAACAGAAAATAATGCGTCATGAAAAAAACAACCAATTCACCTGAGGCTTGTTAACAAAGTTAGCAAGAGCTAGCAGGTATAATGTGTTTATGTACTACAAGAACAAGGTACTTATACAGATGAAAAAATCCAGCATGTTCATAAATTATTGGAGAAAGGGAATAGGTTTAAAAGAACAAGAATTCCGAAAATGAAACCCAACACTCTTGGTCGGACTAGTAGCAGTTCAAAGAAATTTTGGCTCTATGCGCTTTCACATAGCCATAGAAAACCCAAATATTGGCAAAATTCCCAATTTAATCCGACTATCAATGTCAAAATGGATGTTTTGGGGATTAATCTCCCCCTGCTGCATCATTTTTCCCATCTTCAACTCATCACACACCTTTCCCTTGTGATCCACGCCCCGGAGCTGTTCCAGTAGGATCGGTCCAACATTTGCAAGCATGCAGACACACCTTATCAGCACAGCGTTGATGTCAGAAACCAAAAATAAACTCATAAAAATATCAAGAAACATCAAACGAGTGCAACCCTACCAACTTCCATATGCCATGAACGCTGGTTAACAATAAGTTAATGGGGCTCGCGTGTTTTTAATGCAACAGCTGTCAGTGAGAACAATCCTGGCAGCTACACAACTTAGCACAAGAGACAGGGAGGAGTAGCTAGCCCAATACCGCACAAACTCTTGTCGTCTCTGTGTTTTCTAAATGGACTATCTACGCACGTCACAGGGCTTGCCTGGTGCAGACGACACCACGGTTACTGGCTTTATTTCAAATGGAGACGAAACTGAATACCGAGCAGAAATTGATTCACTTTCCACCTGGTGTCATGAGAGTAATCTGTTATCGAATGTAGGTAAAACTAAGGAGATGATAATAGATTTCCGTACTAAGCCTCCCCCGCAGGTGCCACTGTCAATTAATGGTAGTGAGGTGGAACTGGTCCATTCATTCAAGTTTCTGGGTACTTACTTGTCAGCTGACCTCACATGGACTGTCAATGCTACTGATATTCTAAAGTCAGCCAGACAAAGGCTCTACTTCCTTCGTCAACTCAAATCATTCGGAGTCCGTCAAACCATTCTAGTCAATTTTTATCGTGCTATCGTTGAATCCGTTTTAACTAGGTCAATCACAGTTTGGTTTGCTCGCGTCAATCACAAAGAATTGTCAAAGATGGAATCAGTAGTGAGGACGGCAGAGGAATGAATAGGTACTGGCATTCTGTTCCTGCAAATTATCTACATGGATCGAACTAGAAAACGGACACTAAAAATTATAGACGATCCCAGTCACCCTGCTCGCAGGTACTTTGATAACCTGCCGTCAGGTCGCCGTCTTTGCTCCATTGCGAGCAAGACTTCACGTTTTAAAGAGAGTTTTTACCCTTCCGCTATCCGTATGTCCGACAGGAATTGATTTAGGTTATTATGTATAGTATTATTATGCCAACGGCGTTCCTCCGGCCTATGTAGTGCGGCGTCAGGAAAGCCAAGACTCTGTGATGGCAAAAAAAAGTCCTCCAATTCCGGACGTTGTTGGTGGCGATCCGCAGCTCAATTCACTCATTGTGGACGGATGGATCTGGCGTTGGTTGAACATGCTTGGGAGCGCTGGTCTGTGTGGTCGCCTTCTTAGCTTAGCTCAGCCTTTGCTCCGTCGTTGTCATTGTCGGCAGGCGGCAAATCTTCCAGGGAGATCCGGTGGTCTCTGTATATCCCTCGGGATGTAGTGGATATTATTGTAAGTGCGAAGGGAGTCGAAGGGAAAATAAGAGGGATCAGGAGACACTGAAAAACAAAAGACGAACTGGAGCTACATCACCGGCTCGAACGAGACGAGAACTCCGGTAAAAACAGGGGTTGGAGACTACGCGCTACAATAATAGTCGAACCATTGATACACAATGCTCACTCGATATGGAGTTTCTAGCTATGTACCGGGAGAGTTAACTGTGGTCTTTGTGTTTGCTGTATACTTTCCACCGCTAACAGTTTCACCAGATGCTAACGTTAGCATAGCGCTATATCTCCTGCCCGCTGCTAAACATCAGCTTGCACTACCCCAACGGAGCTTTATCGTCGACGGCGACTTTAATCGGGCATGTTTATTGACTGTACTCCCAAATCCTTTCAATTGTGGACTCCCAAATCTACTAATTGTGGACTGAGCAATTCGGAAAAACGCCTGACTGTGTAATGTAAGATCAAACATTTACTCTATTCTTTTAAATCTATTATTTTATCATTATTGAGTGTTCGCGTGTCAAATGATTTCTTGTATATATCATGTTTACGGTTTATACTGGCTGAATAAATCAATACAAGACAATACAATACAATACTAAAATGTATGATGCGAGATGACAAAAGTTGAGTCCTGTTGAAAGTTCATGTTCTCATGATGTCACTTGAGTCAGCCTACGAGCTGCTGGCGCTTCCACTCGTTTGGCTCAATATTTGTAACGAGTGAAAACAGGAGCCATGTTTCCAATGGTGGACTTGTGCGCTCTGTGTGGCATGCTGTACTGCTGAACCTGTTCATCAGGCTCCCCTACGGTGGCCAAAACACATAATTCACCACAGAGAGCAAGACTTCAAAAAGGTATGCGGCACATGCGAACGGTTCCAGATTCGCGTGGAGGACTTTGACTGGTACCGTATTTTCCGCACTATAAGGCGCACCTAAAAGCCTTTATTTTTTTCAAAAGCTGACCATGCGCCTTATAATACAGTGCGCCTTATTTATGGATCAACATTAAGTTTTCCAACTAACTTGCAGCCGCCGACTAGATTTTCCCCCGAACGCAAAGTAGTACGCGGTGTATGCTGGGATTTATTTACCGGCGTTTCATTGGCTAACCAATGTGTCAATCATCATTTGAATCGATCACTATTGGCTAAAGTTATTCGGAGGTAAAGGGGGCGGATCCTTTTTATCTTTTAGAGGCTGGCATTGGCTTGAACGGCAAAACAAAGGCTGCAATTGGCCGAAAAAGATGTGTCAATCATCAGTTGAATCGATCACTATTGGCTAAAGTTATTCGGAGGTCAAGAGGCGGATCCTTTTTATCATTTACAGGCTGGCATTGGCTTAAACGGCAAAACAAAGCCTGCAATTGGCCGAAAAAGATGAATGTATAGCACGTGGCTGACGGCATACAGAAAGCATTTTTTTCTATTCTGTATTTGTAAATATTTTATTCTCCTGGATTTACTACACTCACGGATATAAGAGGACATTGGCTGCACATTATTATGAACACAACGACTTCGGTGAGCTACTCCGGGTTTTATATTGTCCCTGTATCTTGTTTCAGACTGAACTCGATGTTTCTGTGATAAGCGGTGCAGATAATGGATGGAATGGAGTGTCTATTTTTAAATCAAACTCAATTCCAAGGGTTTATTGTCATATGCACAGTAAAGTTGCGAGCGAAAAAGAAAATAGAAACTAAGGAATGGTTAGCATTTCTTGAATCCCAAGACTTTAACCTTCCGAATGATGGAACGATGCATTTGAGTGACATCGTACAGACACCGCATCCGCACGTGTCTGAGACACGTATATGCTTCTGTGCAAGCTTTCGGAATGTTAAGGGGGTAATAAGTTGGACTGAACTATCTGACTGTTTTGTCGACGTTTCCATTGTAGCGCCCTATAATCCGGTGCGTCTTATGTATGTCAAATATAGGACCAAAAACTATTTTTTCGGGGTGCGCCCTATAACCCGGTGCGCCTTATAGTGCGGAAAATACGGTAACCTGTTGCGCACACACAAAAAAATGGACTGTCCATGAATCTTAAAAAAGGTTGCTTTTTCTCACGAGTTTCAGACATTGGTTCTAAATGATATTAATCCTTTAATTACTATCAAAAGTTCAATGGCTCCCCTGATCGTAAAGCTCGCAAACGGCTATAAGTTGTTATGTGTCACTAGTTATGTAAAATATTTATTTGGATATTTCCCAATCAGCGCCCAGGAAATAGAGGACAGTCCTCCGATTAGTTTGAGAACTCTGTCACTCTTAAAGTAAAGCTGGAATCAGGAATTCACCAAACTAAGTATTGGGAAAAAAAATGCACCGACGATGCAGAAGATGGATCGTGATACAGTGAGGGCTACTGTCACTGTTGCCTTGGCGCCCAATTGGCCCCACCCGTGTGGCGACAGCTGCGGCTCGTTGACAGATTGGCTTTCCTTCTATTTAAGCTCAGTGCTCTCACTCTTCCTTTGCAGGTCCGTCAACGAACTTCTCCCCCACAAGACGTGGGTTTTAACTCGGTCCAGTTTCCTGTTGGTATTTCCTGTCCAGTATTGTTCCCATTTATTTTGTCCTGTTTAATATGTTTCCAGTTTCGTTCCTGTCTATTTTGTCCGGTTTAATTTCAATATCCTGTTTTGATATCTATCCTCTATGTCCTGTCCTGTCCGGTATCAACCTTATCTGTCCGATATCTGTTCGGGCAATTGGTATCAATCTCGTCGGCCTCTGGCTTCCTGTCATTCCACGCCAGACTGCTGCCTAGCATGCATGACTCCCCATTTCCCGTAAAATAAAAGGCTTGTGCGAGAAACGTCACACATTTGGGTCCTGATCCTGTTCCAGTTCATGACAGGAACACTGTATTCTCATAAAGTGATATTTATCAGGTGAGTATTTTGGACTTTGTAAGAACGACATCGGATTGCAACAGGTTGATAGACGGCAGCCTTCATTTTTGTGTTTTGCAAGGTCATGAAACACAGTTTCTCATCTCATCTCATTAGCTGCACCGCTTATCCTCAGTAGGGTCGCGGGGGTGCTGGAGCCCATCCCAGCAATCATCAGGCAGTGGGCAGGGGACACCCTGAACTGGTTGCCAGCCAATCGCAGGGCACACGGGGACAGACAACTCGCTCGCTCATTCACACCTAGGGACAATTTGGACCGGCCAATCCACCTGAAATGCATGTCTTTGGAATGTGGGAGGAAACCGGAGTGCCCGGAGGAAACCCACGCAAGCACGGGGAGAACATACAAACTCCGCACAGGAAGTCCGGTAGCTGGATTTGAACCCACACAGGAGGTTCCCAAGAGCTTAGAACTGTGCCGCACACGCGCTAACCACTGCGCCGCCTTATGAAACATAGTTCCGGAATCAAAATCCTGACGACACACACATTAAAGGAGCCCCTTTTTCTGTTCATCACCTCACAAGACCGAAATGACTCCTTCCCCGACCCCTCCCATCAGTGGTCATTGCGTGTAGCAGACGGTTTTGCCATCCATGTCCCAAAATAGGATGCTACTCGCACATCCAGGTCAGATGGTTTTGAAACGTCCATGGCAAGTGGAAGAAGAGTGGAGTGGGCACTTTTTCAGAGCGCCGCTTGAGAGTGGAGACTTCGTTCACACCCGGGTGACAGCGAGTGCAAGGGAAGAAAATTCCCGCGTACTTTCCCCTGCATGCAACAGGTGGCAGGGTTTTCACAAGTGGGTGTTAGCTTAGTGTTTTTACTGTCCACGGTTTGCTATGTCGTTACAATTGCAAGAAACATGATGTGAGAAGAACTTTGCATGACGCAGGCACAAAGCTTGATTTAATGTGACCGGCAGTGTTCCCTCTAAGCTGCGCGCAATTGCGCACTGATCGCACATTCTCAGCGCACAAAAATCAGGGCTCAAAATTACTTATTAAGAAGCGACTTAAGTCAAAGTTACAGGACATGAAGGTCAAAATACACGGGTTCCCCTGACGTTGTGTCCTAAATGCGGTATTTTGAAGTTGAGTTGAAGTAGAATGAAGTTGAGTAAAGTTAGTAGAGTATGTCGAGAACCGGCTTCTTCGGCTCGGCTCACTAAAAGGGTCCTAAACGGCTATTCAGGTTGTTTTTGCTTCTTTAATCCCAACATGACCAAATATTAAGTAAAATTATGCACAAAATGACTTATTGGAAGGGGAATAGAACAAAAAAGAAAAAAATACCAAAATGAAAAAGTAGTGAAAAGCTGAGAAAAAAAGAAACAAAAAAAGAGAAAAAAAGAAGGAAACATTTAGAAAAAAATCCAGAAAAAAAGAAAAGAAAGGAATATAGGAAACAAGTAAAAAGAGAACAAAAAGAAAAAAGTAACAGTTTGGAAAAGATAAACAGAATGACATTTTTTTTAAAGGAATTAAAAAAAAAGTAGAAAAAAACACAGAAAAAAGAAGAAAAAGTTTGTGTTGCATTCAAATAATTTCTAATGATATCAAGTGAACCTTGTTGCCAACATTGTACTTCCACGAAAAAATGTGATTAAGTAGAGTTCTGTATCTTACAACCGACTAGATAAGCCCCCAAAAATGTTAATATTATGCGACAAAATATATCAGGAAATAAAAAGAAACGTATATCTTGTGGAAGAATTGTAAGAACAAATGAGGTTTGTAGGCCGTACAACCTTTGCAATAGTACATGAGTCAATTCATTCAAAAGAGAAAAATAATTTTGCATTGCCGGAAACTCAGCAAAATGTAACTTGATGTCAAGTTCTGGACATGTTTGATAATTTTTTATCTTGCCACACTTGGGATTATGGTTGCTCACTGTTGTTTCAAGCGTTGCTCACCGACTTTGTGTGAACGCACAGACCCGTAAGGAAAATTACAGGGAACATAGGTGACCGGCATCAGCAAATTTCGATTTCCACTCCATGCTTCCTTCAAAAATAAGTACCAAAAAATAAAAGAGTTAATAGTTTTGTGAGCAGCATTCCACCCCAATGACAAGCTGCGATCCAAACCTAGAAAAAAAGCACTTCTCAAATTTATTGAATGAAAGGATTGTGCAAATTAGGGCAGAAAGAGAGTACAGACGCTCCCTTACTTACGACCAATCGACTTACGGTAAATACGATCATTCTTTTAGGATGTCGAAAAAGATCTAGAACTTGCTGTATGTTGGATTCATACCTGTCAAGATCTACGGCTCCATGCCCTTAAATGTTGTATTTTCCCCTACAAAATACAAAATAATCTTACACCATATTTTGTTTTTTCAAACGTGTTTATTTATGTAGTTTAACATGTTATGTTGTACATGTGTTTCGTTATATCATATATATTGTTAATGAACATTTTGTTGTGAGATACTGAGTTGCTCGACATGAATGAGGTTTATTATAAAAAAAAAAGTTTAAAAATGAAGTAACTTGGACGTCACTGGAGAAGGAAAAAAATACATGCAAATATAATGAAGTAGAATAATACATTTTCTTATTCAAATTCTGAATTCATTTTTAAATTATTGTTGGTAATATACTGATTCAAAAGGGATCACTGTCAGGGAAGACCAGAACAGAGCAGGAGACCCCAGAGCGTTCGTACAATTCTTTACTTGGGGAAGCGTAAGGGTTAGCGGGAGACGTGAAGACAACTTCGGAAGACGTAACCAATCGTAGCGTGGGACGGAGGCAGGTCGAGTTTACCAGGACTAGAGAGAAGATCGTAGCGTGGGACGGAAGCAGGTCGGATCGGAGGCAGGTCGGATCGGAGGCAGGCAGGCAGAATCAGGTAAACAAGAAGGCACATGTAATCGGGAGAGTCTTACGGGGTACAGAAGTAATCCTCAGACAAACAGGTCTCGGCGTAGCGAGCTTAAAAAGGGAACATAAACCAATCAGGGAGCGCATTCCCGCGCGTCAGATGATTACCCCAGGTGGCTCCACTTGGGTAATCATGACAATCACAGCAAACCTGTCTTTTTTCATTTTCTCCTTTTATACATCCTTTTTTTCTTAACTTCTTTATACAACAATAATGATTCGTAATATAATGCATCAAAGCAAGTGAGCCGTTTGAGAGCCGGCTCTCTTTAATGAGTTGAGCGGAAAAAGCCGGTTTTCTAAAAACGAAACGGAAAAAAAAACGATACGGAGATAGAGGCTTCCGCGGCGAACTCGTTTGACTTGATTGAATTGCCGTTTGGTGATAGTCGGTGGTACCCATCATTGACAAATTTGCGTTTTTCCCGTACAAATTTTCTCGTACGTCGTACACGTCTTAAAATGCATAATAAACGTACTTTGTACGGCAAAACCGTACAGGTTGACAGGTATGTAGATTTTGTATTGTGTGCACCTTTTTCCGAGTACATTACTGTAGTACTTCTTTCCGCTGCTACCGGCATGTGGCGCTGTGAGAAGTCAACCAGCATCCACCCCGAAGAAGAAATCCGCTTCCTCTTCCTAGTTCGTGTGGAAATATTCTATACTGTATCTCCAGCACGCTAAGAACTTTTATTGTTTAATATCTCGTGCATCCATTCAATATGGTTGGTGTAAAGTGTAAATAAGAGGCGAGCCGTTTCAATTGAAATGAAAGTGGAATAAGAAAGCTTGATGCGGTTGAGAAAATGGTTGCATCGCTTTTTTTCGGCAACTTTTTATCACGGAGGAGGAAGTCGTCTACCCCTTGGAGCTCATCTTCCTAGAGTAAGTTAAACTTTATTTAGCTTTATATAGCATATTATTTCATCAAATGTTTATGTTTTTTGTACAAAACAATACAGGCTACTAATACCAGCCTTAAACATACTTATATAAAACTTAAACATACAAAATATAGCACTGGAGCAACTTATGAACAAATTCAACTTACAAACGATCGTCCGGAACCCATCTTGTTCGTAAGTAGGGCAGCGTCTGTATTTTTTTCAAAAAAGAAAATGACCAGCAAAACCAAAACGACTTTAAGTACCGTATATACTTGTATATGACCCAACACCGCATATACGTTTGTACAATTCCCCACACACTAAAAGAAGTCCGTACAAAAAATATTAATCAAACGTGTACCTAAACAGTGATAGTTACCTAATTACGTAGATAATAAAAATCAATAAAAAAAGCTAGAAATATAACATTTTAAAGCCATATACTGTACCTTCAAAAAGTGCTTCAAAGGTACCATATTTGTATATTTGCAATCAATTCCTTCTTCCACTCAATCGTTGTTACTACTTTCCAATTTTCCTTCCCCTTACTAACTTTCTGGAACCCATCTAATGGGCAGAAGGAAATAAAAGAAGCAAAATTACAATACAATGAGATGTGGAGCCTCTCAAGAACGGCGCTGATTAACTGAACGGGAAGAAGAGATCCATTACCTGTCATGATTGCTGATTCGGGGCACCAGCGAATGCCCCGTTGGCGCCAACAGCCCTGGTCGCTGATTGGCTCCCTGACTCTTTTTAAACGCCCGTCTTCCAAGAGGAAGCTGTCAGACCGTCCTGCAAACCTACGCTTTCAGCTCGTCAAGCTCTGTACCTTCCGACAATCTCCTGCCCTGTTTTCTTCTGCCCGTTACCTGTTTCTGGACCCGTTTCTGGACCCGTTTCTGCCCTGCTCTTCCGTCCCAGCCATCACCCTGTTTGCCCTGTTCCCTGCCTGATACTTGTTGCCGACCCTTTTTCTGGACTCGTTACCGCCCTTGCTCACCCGTCCCGGCTACCGACCAGCTTATCTGACGTCCACAACTACCCTCGCTGGACACGGACGTGCCACTTCCGTGTTCCTGCCATCAGCTACCCGTGTCCGACGCACTGGTCTCTTTCTCAATAAAAACTGAGTAAAACGAACGCTATTGGGTCCTGTGTCCGTTTTTGGCTAGTGACATTATCATTATCTGCTGTGTAAACTGTACCTCCGTTTTTAGCATCGTTTTGCCATGGCAAAGACCCGCGACCCGCAAAAAATCCATTTCAAATCCAGATCCACCAGTTAAAAAACACTGTTTTAGATTATGCAGGAATCCTTCATTAATTATAAATGGAACAATAACACTTTTTCCTCCAGTATTGATAACATTACTTTACCCGTCAAATAGTTTTGTCAACCAAAAAGACAATTAAAAGTTAAATCCAGCTTTAAACTTCTCCACAACAGTATCTCAGACCTGCCTGGTGTGTTCCTCGTTCTTCATGATGCTCTCTGCGCTTTAAACACACCTCTGAGACGATCACAGTGCAGGTGCATTTATACAAAGACTTTATTACACACAGGTGGATTCAGTTTATCATTGTTAGTCATTTAGATCAACATTGGATCATTCAGAGATCCTCACTGAACTTCTGGACAGAGTTTGCTGCACTGAAAATAAAAGGGCTGAATAATATTTCACACCCACTTTTTCGTATTTTATTTGTTAAAAACGTTTAAAATATCTAATAAAGTGTGTTCCACTTCATGATTGTGGCCCACTTATTGTTGAGTCTTCACAAGAAATCAGTTTTATATACCGTAATTCCGGACTATAAAGCGCACCTGATTATAAGCCGCACCCACCACATTTTAAGAGGAAAACCGATTTCGTACATACACAAGCCGCACCTGTATATAAGCCGCATGCGCCCACATTTAAACATGTAGCACGAACACAAAATCAACCCAAACCCGCGGATGAAACTAAATGTCCTTCATTAAAGTCCACAGTCCAAAAATCACAGCCCGCAAAATGAACGGAAAATGATACCGGTACTTAAGGTTTGATGCAGACCTGCAGAGTCCGGGTCCCGTTGAATGTAATCCAAGGAAAAAAGTGTATCCCAAGACGAGCGCTCTACCTCCTGAGCCACTGCCAGCCCAAATTTAATGCAAGAGATATTCACTGGCGGGGCTGTAGTGCGAGGTTAGTGCAACCTAGTGGAGAATATTGTTTACAGGAACGGCGGGAACGGGACGTAAGGCTGATAAGATAATTAGCAAGTCCGACGACGCAGAAAGGCCCCGATGACGGAGGACGGCAGCCAATGTTTTGAGAACAACGTTTTCCGAACATCGAGGCGAGGTGGTGGAGCCCACGTGGGGCTTTCCTGGCACACCCATGGGAGGAGCCGGGACACCAGGCATTGTTTTGAGAAACGCTCTCCATTGTTTTGAGGAACCACAGACATCGGGAAGCTCGTCTCTGAGATTGTGAAGCTCACGTTGGGTTTCATTGGCGCGCCCATGGGAGGAGCCGGCACACCGTCTTGCGGAAAGACGTGGGCCGAGAGAAGAAGCGAGAGGACTTGAAGAGAGGGTTCCACAGAGACTCCAACGACACTAATTCGACTAATTCGGCCATTTTCGATGGAGTTCACTTAGTTCAATTGCTAATGAAATTAAATCTGCCCCCCGTGTGAAAATGTCGGCTATTCGTAGGTTGTGTTTGGTTAATGGAGTCAGATAACTCATTCGAACAATTTGGTAAACGATACATTTTAATATCTAATTCCTAACAGAATTTCTTGAGAGGCAAGTGTGTTATCATGTTGCTCACGCAGAAAACGTGTAATCTTTGAATTGGCTCTCTGTCAATGCAGTCTTTAAATATTTCTGATCGGCCATACAACTGATTACTGATTTGGATGACCTGTACCCGCTCTTTTGGCGCCAGCCGAAGCGGGCTACCTGATTGGTTCTCTGTCCCTTTTTTACTCGCCTGTTGTCAGTCCGTCAACGAACCTCTGCCCTGCAAGACGTGGATTTCGACTCCGTCCGGTTCGCTGCCTGTGTTTCCTGTCCGGTATTGTTCCCGTCTATTGAATTGATTCCTTAAATTTGAAAAAAACAACAAAAGTGTCACAGTTGCCAGGGCGCCCAATTGGCCCCGCCCGTGCGGCGCCAGCTGTGGCTCGTTGACCGATTGGCTTGCCTTCTATTTAAGCACAGTGCTCTCACTCACACTTTGTCAGTCCGTCAACGAACCTCGGCACCCGCAAGACGTGGATTTCGACTCTGTCCGGTTTCCTGCCTGTGTTTCCTGTCCGGTATCGTTCCCCTATATTTTTGTCCTGTTTGCTATCTATGTTCAGTATCGTTCCCGTCTAGTTTGTCCTGTTTAATATCGATCTCCAGTTTCGTTTCCGTCTAATCTGTCCTGTTTAATTTCTATATCCGGTTTTGATATCAATCCTGTCCCGTCCTGTTCGGTATCTCTCCATCTGTCCGATATCTGCTCTAGCAATTGGTATCGATTCCATCGGCCTCTGGCTTCCTGTCATTCCACACCAGACTGCTGCCTTACGTCTTCCGCCCAACGATCGCCGAATCGCTGGCGTTTGGGTTAACGTACATGACTGCCCCATTTCCCGTGCAATAAAAGCTTGAGAGAGAAACGTCACGCATTTGGGTTCTCCTCCTGTTCCGGTTCATGACACAACAAAGCATTTGTAAACTAAGAAAGCTGTACAAAATTAGTCTTTTAGGGAATCGATACCTACTTTGAAAAGTCAAATACGAGATCAATATTTTAGGTTCGAACTATACCACAGGTGTCAAACAGGTGGGCCGCGGGCCAGATCAGGCCCACCAATGGTTTAAATCCGGCCCGCAAGACAACAGTGAGAGAAGCGCAAGAGGAAAATGAGCTGTAGTTTTAAATATTTCCACTGAATGCCACCAAAAAGCCAGGTAAGACTTGCAAAAGAATTGTGGTAGTATTTGTCCAATTCTCTCTGACTCACTTCTTTTTTCTTAATTACTTCCTCTTTTTCTTTTTCCTGTTTACTCTCTCTTTCTATTTTCTCTATTTCTCTCTCACTCTCTAACTCTTTCTTTTTCTCTGTCTTGCTCTCTTTCTATTTTCTCTCTCTAATTTAAACTTTAATTCTCTTTCTTTCAATTTTTCTCTTTCTTTCTCACCCTCTTTCTTTCCCTTTTTCGACCTCCTTCTCGCTCTCTCACCTCACTGTGTCTCTTTTTTTCCTGCTGACTCTTTGTCGTTTCACTTCTCTTATTCTTTTTATCTTTCTCTTTTTTTCACTTTCTTTTTCTCTCTATATTCATCTCCCCCTTCTTCTCCATCCACATCTCTATTCTGGTCTCTCTTTTTCTCTCACTGTTACTCTGTCTCCCTTCTTCTCCCTATCTGTTTATCCCTCTCTCTTTCCCTCCCTCTCTTTCTCTCTCTCTTTTTCTCCCTCTCTCTTTCTCTTAAACGTACTAGTCCGTCCCCCGTGAGATTTTTTTATAGCATTTGTGGCCCCCAGCAAAAACGAGTTTGACACCCCTGCAATAGAGTGATTTTGTAATCATCAATAGATATTAGTCTTTTCTCTTCAAGGAGGATTTCTTCTTCCTAGGGGGAGCGTGAGAGAAATTGTTTGAGAAACTCTACCCTGAACTATAAAGTAAAAAATTCCAGTCGACCAAAAGATGATTTATTTCCACTGTAATGTATTGAATTTGTTTTGTGTTTAGTCATTGGGACACATGTTTATGACTGTGTATTGGGTTGGGTCATTGTGGCGAGTATGATGTAAGATAATACACAGTTGTTTTGGTAGAGTAATTCTCGGTCATGTATTTGTCAGTCTCGATTTGTCATATTAGCCTTTACTCTGTCATTGCTGGTAATCAAATAAATAAATAATAAATGTTTATTGAAGGTATTGTTGGATACATGAATCAAAACATGACACAAAAAAACTAATGCTGAGAGTGAGCATGGCCAAATATGGTCACCTTACGCCCCCTCCCCTAAGAAAATATGACAAATAATAATAATAATAATAATTTCCTTTGTATTGTCATTCTTTGTAAGAACGAAATGTCGATACACCTGACCCGTTGTAGCGAGCCGATGCAGCCGCAGCCAACAGAGGGCGCCGCCATTTTACCAATGTTATAAGTCTTAGGTATGACTCGGCCGAGGCGCGAACCAGCGACCTCCCAGTCTCAAAGCGGGCGCCCTACCATCTAGGCTACTGAGCTGGTATCTATTTCTGCCAACCTTTGCTTAAAGGTTTGCACTGTATTTGCACTAATAACCCGGTCAGGCAAAAAATTCCAAATTTTTGGTATCCTGAAAGAAATGAAGTTTCCATGCAAGTTGCTGGTAGGTCTAGGCACCCGTAACTTATATCTGTGACCACGTAAACCATCAACACGACGGAACTCGCTAAAGAACGAAGCGTCAGCCAATCAGAAGGCACCCGCATGATTGCTCCAGGTGACCAGAGTTAGCAATCATGACAGATACCCGTTTATTCCTGTGGACTTTGTTGCACTTCTGTGTAACATTCTGAGAGATTTCTGCAAGTTCTGTTTAATCCCGTTAAATGCCTAATCTGTAGTTTTGCCTGCATTTGAGCCTGCTTTGTTTTGTTTTTGGTCCGTTTGTGTGTTGGACAACTTTTCTTTCTCAATTGAAGTGACAGATCGTCTACGCAAATGAGTTCCAACTTCCTGCTTCCCGACCCGTTTCGTGACAATTGCATGTATATGACATGGCTGTTTTCCATCTGGCTTCAGTATGTACCTGTATTTACTCATCTTCATTGATGCAATGATTGCGTGGCATCGTCTGCTACAAGCCACGTGAACTCCTCTTTCCACGATGCTTTTAATGTACGTTTACGTTTTGTAGCGTCATAATTTTTGTTAGCTTCTTTTGAATCATTCTTCTGGGGCTGAGGTTTTGGCTTGATTCCTAACCACTTATCAGGTTTTCTTGTGTTCTCTGTGCGTCTACTTTGAGAGTCTGAAGGCACGAGGTTATTCGATGCAGGCTTCTGATTGGCTGCCGAGTATGCAAATTGCCTAACGAACCGAAATTCCGAAACCGAACGAAGATTACGTAATCGGAATAAAGCAAACGTTTGATTTACGCTGACTGTCAACAAAAGATTCTTAGTCAAGCCTTCACTGTTTACTTTGAAAACTTCCCCATCTAAAACCACTCTTTGCTGTTAAGTTGTATTTTCTGGTTTCAAAAGACTCACTGTTTTTCAAATCATGTGTCAAGTATGCCTTTGGGTCTTAATTTCACACCTTACCTGACAAATAGTTAGCAGTGTTCTTGTTTTCCCGTGTCCCTGCGTCCTAAACGCATTATTTTTGCTGGGGACGCATCGTGTCAAATCAACGTGCGTCCCCGGGATGCAACTTTTTTGACCCGAAATTGTCATTAGCATTTTTTAACAAAGATTTACCGCACTCCAAACTTTCCGTGAGGCAGATCTGCCATTGTTGTTTTGGTCTCGCGGTTCAAGTTTTCGTCTGCACGCCGATATCCAGTTCGAGTTGTGTAGTGAAAGTCCGTTTCTTTTAGAGAACCGGCTTTTTTGGCTCAACTCATTAAAGAGCCGGCTCTCAAACGGCTCACTTGCTTTGATCCATTATATTATGAATGATTATGTTGTATAAAGAAGTAAAGAAAAAAAAAGAAGTATAAAAGAAGAAAATGAGAAAAGACAGGTTTGTGATGATAATTTAATGCAGAAAATGAATTAATAATTTGAATAAGAAACTGTATTATTCTACTTGATTCTATTTGCATGTATTTTTTCCTTCTACAGTGAATGTCCAAGCGACTTCATTTTTGAACTTTTTTTGATAATAAACCCCATTCATGTCGAGCAACTCAGTGTCTCACAACAAAATGTCCATTAACAATATATATGATATAAGGAAACACATGTTAAACTACATAAATAAACATGTTTTGAGGAGCCATAGATCTCTGTCGGGACCCATAGATTTTTGAGCATGCGAGTCCCCGGGACCCATCACTTTTCACAGCTAAAATGAACACTGAGTTAGCTATAAAGAAATAAAATCAGTGTTACTTCCAGTCGGCTCAGAGATCAATCTGACTCTTACCAAGTAGCTGCACTCTCAGACTTCTTATGACGTATCCACCTCATCAACTCCTCAACCTCTCGCCTCAAGGCTACAAACCCCAGTGCGGACGATGAGTCACGTTGGGAACAAAAACCACTATTCAAAACGCGGGTTTACAGAAAAAACTCCTGATCGTCTACTTAACAGCAAATCATCTTCATCACCAAGAACTCAGCTTTCTACTGCGGTGAAATGGAAGTCACCAGTTTGGTTCCATTGACAGAAAGAAGAAAAATATCAATCTGAAGCGAACCCCTTCAACTTTTCACACCGGGGTATTTCAGGCAAGCCATGTGAGATAAACTATCTATAAATAAAGCATGAAGAAACCAAATCCAGAGTGTAATAAGACATCCTTCCTCATACTTGCCTTTTCATCCCGCATGACACATGGTTACAATACCCTCTGGCCTTTTTCCCAACATCCTCAGAACAGGAATTTATGCATCTTACTGACTTGTTTTTACGAGGGACATCAGTCATTCTGCCTAAGTGCCAGAAAAGGCAATCAGCCAGCGGATCTATTCACAGTCATTTAGTGGCGTGTGGATTTGTTTCCTCTCTTTTAGGTTATTACGTGCGATATACCGACAAATGTGCTAGAGTAGCACTAAACTGCATTGTAGTTGCAAAGCGCAATGAAAGGTTGTCAAACGAGAAAGTTGAATACCGTAAAATCCGGACTATAGAGCGCACCTGATTATAAGCTGCACCTACCACTTTTTAAGTGATTTGCCACTTTTGTACTTACACAAGCCGCACCTCTGTACAAGCCGGGTGCGCACGCACTATAACTTGTGACACAATCACAAGTTTAACCCAGACCAGGCTGTAAGTTCATCATTGCCCTATAGGGAACACCTGTTGCAGCTTGATTGGCGCCAACAGCCCGGACAAGCTGATTGGTGGCCACACCCTTCTTAAGCCCCTGTCTTCTGTTCAAACTTTGTCAGATCGTTTGCGAGCTGTTGTGTTTTCACTCAGTGAGCGTTTTCGTTCGACTCCATCCCTGTTAAACCCGTTTTCTGCCTGATCCCCGTTTTCGGCCCATTTCTGAACCTGACCACTATTACGAACTCGACATCGCCTCTGATCTCCAGCCCTGGTCAAACGACGTGCCGTTCCCGCCTGCCTTCTTCCGACAC
The DNA here is from genome assembly GCF_059441175.1 of Urocampus carinirostris. Classification (NCBI taxonomy): domain Eukaryota; kingdom Metazoa; phylum Chordata; class Actinopteri; order Syngnathiformes; family Syngnathidae; genus Urocampus; species Urocampus carinirostris. The sequence continues at coordinate 8,972,265 of NC_142356.1, forward strand.
GGAAGTGTCACCCCCACCTTGCTCGATACCGTTCTCCGCCAGTCCTTGGATCAAGCAATCAAGCAAGCCTAAAATCTCACTCTCTTTCAAAGAAATCTGAGAAACGCATGCAATTGACTCCTGTGTCCGTTCTGGTCTGTGACAGAAGAAGCAGGGTTAAACTGTAATGAGCCCCTGTGTTAGAAGTGAGCTATACACGTGAAAGCCTATAACCCTTTTACAGTTGGACCACAAACCTGAATGACCTTCTCCAGGACATATTCAAGTCATATTTCATACTAAAAGGGTGAACATATACCACAGAGACCCAGATTTTTGTATTCAAGAAACCTCACAGCGACTGAACAAAACACATGCGCAGAGAACCCTCTAAGCTGCGCGCGTGCGCAATTGCGCACTGCTCGCACATTCTCAGCGCACAAGAAAATCTAGCCAGCGCACAAAAATGAGGGCTCAAAATTACCAATTAAGAAGCGACTTAAGTCAAAGTTACAGTGCATGAAGGTAAAAATGTACGGGTTCCTCTAACGTTGTGTCCTAATTGCGGTATTTTGAAGTTGAGTAAAGTTAGTACAGTTTGTCGAGAACAGGCTTCTTCGGCTTGGCTCACTAAAAGGAACCGGCTCCTTCGGGTCCTAAACGGCTCTTCAGGTTGTTTTTGCTTCTTTCATCCCAACATGACCAAATATTATGTAAAATTATGCACAAAATGACTTAAAGGAAGGGGGGAATAGAACAAAAAAGAAAAAAATACCAAAATGAAAAAGTAGTGAAAAGCTGAGAAAAAAAGAAACAAATGGAAGAGGAAAAAAAGAAGGAAAAATTTAGAAAAAAGCCAGAAAAAAAGAAAAGAAAGAAATGTAGGAAAAAAGTAAATAGAGAACAAAAAGAAAAAAGCAACAGCTCGGAAAAAATAAACACAATGAGATTTTTATCTCATCTCATTAGCCGTACCGCTTATCCTCATTAGGGTCGCGGGGGGCTGGAGCCCATCCCAGCCATCTCCAGGCAGTGGGCAGGGGACACCCTGAACTGGTTGCCAGCCAATCGCAGGGCACACAGGGACAGACAACTCATTCGCTCATTCACACCTAGGGACAATTTGGACCGGCCAATTCACCTGAAATGCATGTCTTTGGAATGTGGGAGGAAACCCACGCAAGCACGGGGAGAACATACAAACTCCGCACAGGAAGTCTGGAGCTGGATTTGAACCCACGACAGGTTCCCATGACATGAACTGTGCCGCACAAGCGCTAACCACTGCGCTGCCGTGCTGCCCCACAATGAGATTTTTTTTAAAGGAATTTAATTTTTTGTAAAAAAAAAACAAGGAAAAAAGAAGAAAAAGTTTGTGTTGCGTTCAAATAATTTCCAATGATATCAAGTGAATCTTGTTGCCAACATTGTACTTCCACTAAAAAATGTGATTAAGTACAGTTCTGTATCTTACAACCGACTAAATAAGCCCCCAAAAATGTTAATTTTATACGACAAAATATATCAGGAAATAAAAAGAAACGTATATCTTGTGGAAGAGTTGTAAGAACAAACGACGTTTGTAGGCCGTACAACCTTCGCAATAGTACATGAGTCAATTCATTCAAAAGAGAAAAATCATTTTGCATTGCCCGAAACTCAGCAAAATGTAACTTGATGTCAAGTTTTGGACATGTTTGATAATGAATTATCTTGCCACACTTGGGATTATGTTGGCTCACTGTTGTTTCAAGCGTTGCTCAACGACTTTGTGTGAATGCTCACACCCGTGGAAAATTACAGGGAACATTGCACATGAGTATGAAATACTTAAAATATTAAACTTTAAACTAAACAACATTGGTACATTGCCCAAGAAACTAGAGATTACACTACAATGTATTAAAATTCCAAGTACCGATTATAATCTTGACAGCTCGCAGTCTACTCTCAAATAAAACTTTGCAGGAATTTCCACAGAAACTCACGCACTAGATTTAGATTTGGCAGTTAGTAATACATGCAATGGAAATCATCTACTCAACCAAATATGGAGATTTGCTGGGAAAAGTAACCTATTCTGCATAGCCGTTTCCCTGAGGCACGCCATTATCGAGCACATTTGCTTAAAATTGGCCAAAACGAGTTCTCTCAGAAGTAGGAAGGAAACTGTCTACCTGTGTCACCCAAGGCTATTCTCAACACACAAATGTATCTGAATGTACTATGACTGACAATCAATGATTTATGTCACCAGTGTTCATTTGACCTGTGAAAAGTGATGGGTCCCGGGGGACTCGCATGCTCAAAAATCTATGGGGCCCAACAGAGATCTATGGGTCCCCAAAGTTGAGTGTTATCGAGGTTGAAATTGTAAATCGGCGACAAATATATCATATAAATCGATATATTCATTCAGTTTTAATCATCATAGTTTATTGGTAATACAAATCAGTTATCACTTCAAGATTTTTCAGTTCACAACAATATTGTACATTATACAAAATAATATTGCTGAAATAATAAATTAATCTTTATTTATATTCAGTTTTAATCATCACAGTTAATTGGTAATACAAAAGGAGTTATCACTTCAGATTTTTCAGTTTGGTTTGCTGTCCCGCCACAGTTGTAATGCCTTCTCAAGGTCCAATCCATTATCATCCTCCTCATAGCGTAACCAGGATTATAATTAAGTCAATTTTCGCAGAAAAGTCCTTTTCTTGCTAGGAGTTTTCTTTTGTTTATTTTCTTTCGTCGAATCGTTCGCTTCAACACACATGTTTTCCTTGCCTCCGCAATTTTCTGAAGAATTTGTCCGCCTTTTTTTCGTGCCGGAATTAATGCCGTTGTTATCACTCTCTGCATTATGTTTCGACTCATTACTGACACTGAAGAAATGACCAATTTTGTGGTTTGCGCCTAATACTAACTGTTTTTCCGGAGGCATACTTCTCTTTCACTCGACGACAAGCACCAAAACAATGACGTAAACTCGAAATGAGATCTCGTTTGCAAGATGGTGTGCCGGCTCCTCCCATGGGCTCGCCAATGAAGCCCAACGTGAGCCCTACCACCTTGCCGCGATGTCTGGAAAACTCAAAAAAACGGAGAGCGTTTCTCAAACAATGCCTGCCGTCCTCCGTCATCAGGACCTTTCTGCGTCTGGATGTGCCGATTATCTTATCAGCCCTTCGTCTCGTTCCCGCCATTCCTGTAAACAATATTTCCTACCAGGTGCCCTGAACTTTCACTGCTCATTGAATAACGGTACAGTCAGTAACTAACTACAGCATTAAACTCAATAAATGTAACTTGTATTAGATCGTATAAAATCCTTTATAGTCAAATGTATAAAATCCTTCATGTGGAACAGGGGAATGGTACCCTCCCAGCACCCGAGTGTGCCTGCGGGTGATCCGAGTGTAGTGGATGCAACGATTGGGAACAATATGACAGCCTGAGTCACGTAGGAAATCCCCAGATGCCTTTTTAGCTTTTGGCATGTTTCGTGTTTCCTATCAGAGCCACACAGTATGTGTCATCCTATAATCCAGGCCAGGCTATGTCAAGCAGGACCGCAATGGTGGCAATCATAAGTCCCTTTTCAACCATTAGCCACCGCATACTCGTCTGACTGCCAAGTGGGTTAAAAGAACCTATAAATTGAGTGTTTAATGTTCCATACAGACTATAATCAGTATGTCGGGTTAGCCTGACGTGCTTGTCAGGGTTAAGATGTAAAGAGTTGCGGTAGGGTTTGATAGCAGTCTCGGTGGCAAGCTTCAAATAAGTATGATGGATAAACGCATACACTCAAACAGACAATCCTGCCCACCAGGGTTGGGTAGGGTTACATTAACTGGATTACTTTCAATTACTTTTGGAGTACTCCAATACCAAATATTCTAATAAAAGACAATAGAAACTAAATATGAATAATATGATGACTCACAACACGTGGTAAGCTTTCTCTCCTGGCTTTGATCTCTTTGATCTCCGGCAAAACGAACATAAAATGCGACAGAAACTAAATGAAAAGAAATCCAAACAGCTTGCCAACATCATTTTTGCCGTTCCATGTATTCCGTTACTCCCCAAGCCTGCACAAAATGTAGTCATTTTATTCATATTTTGTTTCTTTTGTCTTTTATTAGAGTATTTGGTATTGGAGTCATCCAAAAGTAATTGAAAGTAATCCAGTTAAAGTAACCCTACCCAACCCTGCTGCCCACACATGTGAAACACACGCCACTTACTCTCAGCTAAACTCAGGGTTTTTGATCAGCAGCAGGGCCAACAATAGACACCTCGGGGCTTGATGTGTGTATTAGCGATGGAACAGTTAACAAACATTGAGTCATGATTTATGCGGCATTATTTTTCGTGCAAAATTGCCAGAGTCGTTTTTTTCTACGGGAAGCGTTTCAACTACTGTTCATTCATGTATTCCTGTTTGACACGTGTCCAATTCAGGGCATAACCTGTCAAGACCAGAACGGAATCAGGACCCAATAGAGTAACATTTACCACAAATTTTAGTGAAAGAACGAGGAAGGGCTGCGCCCACAATTCGGTGTTTGCTAGACGCGGAAATCAAGTTCCTCTCAAACTCGGATTGTGATTCGAGCACGGAACTGGATCTTCCGTAGCGAGCGGTGGCGGTGTCAGGAACGGAAAAACAGGTTGGTATCCGGGACAAGCAGAGCAAAAACGTGGTCGGAGTCGGAAACGAGTCGTAAGCCAGGACGGTAGAGCATCCGTGGTCGGAATCAAAACAGGTTGTAGCCGGAGACAAACGGGAGCAAAAACGGGACAGGCAGGAGTCAGGGTCCAAAAAGGCTTGCCTTGTATAAACAGAGGTTCGCAGACGGACTGACAACAGGGGGTTAACGAGACTGGGTTTGAATAGGGACAGGTAGCCAATGAGAACGCGCAGCGGTTGGTCCCAAATGAGTGGGCACAGGTGATTTATATCGGTAATCATGACATAACCGGCCTTTTTATGCTTAGTCAATTAGCACAGAGTCCAGTTTGAGATGAAAACGATAAAATATTAAAGCGCAATGATTGCTAATCTACAATTTTTCTTCACCTTTAACGTTTTAATTAAGACAGCTTCAATAGTTCTGCTGCCTAAGTTAAAGGTGGGGTGAGTATTTTCTCAGGTAGGTATGTGTTAACAGTACCCAGCTGAATTCAAAGAGCCTTTATTATTCATCTTTTTGCTTTTATCTTACTTTTAGCAAGTTGTTCTAGATGCACAACACAACTGTTTTTGTTAGTGTGGCATGAAAATGGTATAAGTTAGAAAAGGCCTGTTTCCAATACTGTCCCAATGCATCCCTACTCATATACTTATACAGTGGAACCTCGGTTTTCGAACGCCTCTCAGTTCGAACAAATCGGTGTTCGACCAAAAATTTCGAGAAATTCTTGCTTCGCTGTTCGGTCAAAAATTCGGAGTTCAAACGCAGGTAATGCGTGAGTGAGTGCGTACGCTAGAGTGTGATGCTAAGCGTCGTACGGGTGTAGATCGTGTGGATCGCCCCCACCCCTCGTGACCAACTGTTATCACGTGCGCGATTGCCTCTTTTTGCTTTAGCTTTTAATATCGGTGAACGGAGTGTTTTAGCCCCTAACTATGCCTCCGAAGAAGGTCGGTGCAAGCAGGACAGGTGAAAAAAGAAAAGTTGTTCGTACAACTATTGCCTTTAAGTAAGACACAATAGCTAAATATGAAAGAGGTGTGCGAGTTTCCGATCTTGCTAAGGGAATACAGCATGTGCCTTCTGCTGACCACCACAAAGGTAAGAAATCCTATTCATAATTATTTTCTTTATCCTTTTCTTTTTTTACATGTTTGTGTTAGCGTAATCTTTCGTACGGAAGATTACGATAACACGAACGTACGATTAGCCTGGGTTAGCTTAATGATTCGAAGTAAACATTCAGGGTGTTGGAACTGAGCCCAAAATTCAGGGTGTTGAGCCCCCTTTCCAATGAAGCGCTAGCCACTTGTGGTGCTAAATGACTTGTAAACGACCTGATTTTTTTATTTTTACACGTTCATGTTAGCGTAATCTTTTGTATGGAAGATTACGCTAACGCGAACGTACGATTAGCCTGGGTTAGCTTCATGTTTACGTTAAACATTCATAGTAAACATTCAGGGTGTTGGAACGGATTAAAACAATTTACATTATTTTTAATGGGAAAATCTATTTCGGTGATGGAACAAATTGGTTCTCGAACAGGGTTCTGGAACGGATTATGGTCGAGTACTGTACTTATAATTGTTTAGTTGTATTTCAGTAGTATTTAAGGACTCTACATACAACAGGCTTTTTAAACAACTTAATCATTCTCCATTACAGCAACTAGTAGTTGGATAACTTCTGTGTGCAATGGTACGTTCATTTCTTGAGGAATGTAATTGGATACAAAGAGATAATAATATTGTCGTTGTGACTAACACAGATGGAAACTGTGCCAAAAATGACTGGCTGCTCTTTATTCTTGCATCACTTCTTTGAACAGATTTATCACTAGTGTTCAAAAGGATCAGCTGTGTGTATGTATTTTAAGTGTATGCGTGTGTGTGCATGTCGGCTCAGATACTTTACTCGAGTATAGCGATGAGCGATTTGATCATGACGATGATATTTGAGAGCGTGCAACTAAAGGGAAAAATTACAAACAATGCAGGGCCAAAGTAAGAGCCCTGAGGGACTCTCGCTTTAGAGACGCTATTGGATGTAGCCAAATACGGCACTTCAGAGCCAACTTGTAAATCGAACGCAATGCTAAACGGTGCCAAGAAAATCGGATCCTCCGCGAGGGTTGCATCCTTACATCTGTGCGCAATGTGTTCTTATGATATACAGATGCTCCCCTACTTACGACCATTCGAGTTACGAAAAACGGTAGATACGAACATTTTTTTTCGGGATGTCGAGAAATATCCGGACATTGCTGTAAGTTAGATTGTATTGAGTGCACCTTTTTCCGAGTACAGGACATTACTGTAGTGCTTCTTTCCGCCGCTACCAGCGTGTGCCGCTCTGAAAGATCACCCAGCATCCCCCCCGAAGAAGAAATCCGCTTCCTCTTCCTAGTTCGTGAGTAAACATACTATACTGTATCTCCAGTGCGCTAAGAACTTTGACATTTTTATTGTTGAATATCTCAAGCATCCATTCATTATGGTTGGTGGAAAGTGTAAAGAGGCGAGCCGTTACTTTTAAAATGAAAGTGGAATAAGAAAGCTTGATGCGGTTGAGAAAATGGTTGGATCGCTTTTTTTCCGCCACTTTCTACCACGGAGGAGGCAGGAGCCTAACTCTTGAAGCCCATCTTCGAAAAGTAAGTTAAACTTAGCTTTACAGAGCATATTTGATGAAATATCTATTTTTTAGTACAAAACAACACAGGTTACTTACAGTATACAAGCCTTAAACATATTTATATAAACCTTAAACATACATTCCATACAAAAAATAGCACTGAAGCAACTTGCAAACAATATCAACTTACGAACGAACCTATCTGGTTTGTAAGTATGGCAGTGTAAGTAAAGAAACATATAGAAACTACATGAAAGTCAAGTGGTAAATAAACCCCTTCCAATTTATTTTTCTGCAAAATGTCAGCATGTTCTATTGTAGCATGACCAAAAACATAGATATGTGATTAAACTGTGGTGTTCTTCTATTTGCACTGTTAATCTATTCTTTATTCAATTTCTTCAATCATGGAACACTGCTGCATTTTGCAAGTCAGCTAATGCTAGTTGCAATGTCTCAATGTTTTTTTGGGACATTTTTATTGTTTAATATCTCGTGCATCCTTTAATTATGGTTGGTGTGGAGTGTAAAGAGGAGGTGAGCCATTTCTTTTAAAATGAAAGTGGAATAAGAAAGTTGATGCGGTTGAGAAAATAGTTGGATCGCTTTTTTTTTCAGCCACTTTCTACCACAGGGAGGGAAGTTGTCTAACTCTTGAAGCCCATCTTCCACAAGTAAGTTAAACTTCACTTCATTCATCTTTATAGAGCATATTATTTGATGAAATATTTATTTTTTAGTACAAAACGAAACAGCTTACTTATACAAATCTTATATATATATATATATATATATACCACAGCCATATCCCCATAGTGGGAGGTGGCTAGTCATTTCTGACTCTTTTTGGGAGATTGATTTAGAGGAGGGGATTCCCAGCCCCCTCGCTCAACCCAACTGAGGTGTTGGGAGTCATTAGGTGACAAATCTTAAACATTCAAAATATAGCACTGAAGCAAGTTACCAACAAATTCAACTTACGAACGATTGTCTCATTTGTAAGTAGGGCAGCGTCTGTATAGTTGTTTTTCTTTTGTTGATAAGGTTATGGAAATTGGGTTGAGAGCTCAGCCATATTTTTTATCCGCAAAGATAAATATGCTACGTTAAGAGAGTGTGTGGTGTGAAATATTTGGCTTGCAGATGTTCGAGATGAATATGAAAAGGGAATATTCAAGTGGATTATGACGGAAAGCTTAACAGGGAAGCAAGATATCACACACATTTCGAAGCAAAACATCAAATAAGGATTTTTTTTGGGCTCCTTTCTTGGGCTGTTAAGAGCTCATCATTAAGGATGTAACAAGTGGGAGAGAGGAAGAACCTTGTTGATGGTTTGCGGTTGTTTAAGGTCAGCTAAGGCTTTTTAAAGTCCTTCCAACGACATGGAATACAATAACAGACAAAGATGACTCGAGTCATAGAAATATACAAAGTGTTTCTGAAAAAAGTGCAATAAAAGTCAAGAAAAACCCGGAGCTCCAAAAATCTGAACGAACTGCTCAGTGAGCTCCAAAACTCTACAGATTTTTTTGTCTTTTGAGTTCTGAGTGATGCCAGTTCAAGTGTTATGTAAGAGGGAATGTGGGATGATAAGTACTACAGAACTACAAGTGCATTCCGTTGGAATAAAACGGGCTGAAAACATAAGATGGGAATAGTACTGTGTTTTCATGTTTGCAACGATAAAAGTATTTTGATACAGACATAATATCAATAGATCATCCATCCATTATCTGAACCGCTTATCATGAGTAGGGTCGCGGGGGTGATGGAGCCCATCCCAGTTGGGCAGTGGGCAGGGGACACCCTGAACTGGTTGCCAGCCAATCGCAGGGCACACAGGGACAGACAACTCGCTCGCTCATTCACACCTAGGGACAATCTGGACTGGCCAATCCACCTGAAATGCATGTCTTTGGAATGTGGGAGGAAACCAGAGTGCCCGGAGGAAACCCACGCAAGCACGGGGAGAACATGCAAACTCATCGACTTTAAATCTAGATTATTTATCGTGTGGAACCAATAGGTGAAATCAAATTGAAATATGTTTTCCGCCAGGGTAATTATAAATCAACACTGCTTTACCATTAAGTCTAATAGTACAATTGTATGAAATGCTGTATGACGAATTAAAAAAAACATATATATATACAGTGTTCTCGTTTGCCCGTGTCCCTGCGTCCTAGACGCATCATTTTTGCTGGGGACATATAGTCTCAAATCAACGTTTTTTGACACGATTACCCGATTACACTTTTTTTTTTACAAAGATATACCGCACTCCAAACTTTTCGTCAGGCAGATCCGCCATTGTTGTTTTGGTCTCGCAATTCGAGTTCTCGTCTGTACGCCGATCTCGGCCAACGAGATCTCGTTGCTTAGAGATTACGTCAATGTTGTGGTGCTTGTCGTCGAGCGAAGGTTAAGTATGCCTCCGAAAAAAAAGTATTAGGCAAAAATCAACACAAAATTGGTCATTTCTTCAGTGTCAGTAATAAGTCGAAACATGCAAGTGATAACAGCAATAATTCCGGCACAAAAAAACGGCGGAAAAATTTATACCCGTCAACCTGTACTTTTTTTGCCGTACAAAGTACGTTTATTATGCATTTTAAGATGTGTTCGACGCACGAGAAAATCTGTACGGAAAAACGCAAATTTGTCAATTATGGGGACCATCCGGTATACACCGACGATCACGAAACGGCAAATCAATCAAGTCAAAGGAGTTCGAGTTGTGTAGTGAAAGGAAGTCCGTCTTTTTTTAGAGAACCGTCTTTTTTGGCTCAACTCATTAAAAAGAGCCGGCTCTCAAACGGCTCACTCGCTTTGATGATTGATATTACGAATTATGTTGTATAAAGAAGTTAAGAAAAAAAAGGAAGTATAAAAGGAGAAAATTAAAAAAAGACAGGTTTGTGGTTATCCCTTTAATCGGTATATTACCAACAATAATTTGATGCAGAAAATGAATTAATAATTTGATGATTAAAACGGAATGAATGTATAGATTTATATTATATATTTGTCGCTGATTTACAATGTCAACCTCGATAACACTAAATTTTGGGGACCCATAGATCTCTGTTGGGACCCATAGATTTTTGAGCATGACCCATCACTTTTCAGAGGTAAAATGAACACTGTGTATATATTTGTAATTTTACTAAGTTTTTGCAAAGTTGTATTATTTACAGTAATATTTTACTTTGTTTCATTTTATTTTTACAATGGTTAGAAGCACATGTGATGGTGTTTTGGGGAATACCATTTTGAGATATGGAAAACAAAACAAAAAAAACAGATATTTTGTTTATATCTTTTGATGTTTTTTAGCACTCCTACGTAGTGATATTTGGGGGTCAAGTCAATCAATATGACTTTATCAGCCATATGATTGGCTAATAAAGAGCTAGAATACACAAAACTGTAATGTTTGGAAGTATATCATTGGCTGCATGGATGGAATGATTTATATTGTTTAAAAATAAAGAATTAGGAGTCTTTTTGTCAATTTTTAGGCAATAATAAAAAAAAACTCTGATAAAAGGTAGGAAAACAGTTAAGCCAACTTTACAATCTTACAAAACATACCCTGGACATGAAATGAAATGATCTGCATTTATATAGCGCTTTTCAAGTCAATGACTTCCCAAAGCGCTTTACAATGTGCTCCACATTTCCCAATAGCGGCCTTGCAGCCATGTAAGGCGCTAACCTGCTTTTTGGGGGTATTAGGGGTTCAGTGTCTTACCCAAGGACACTTGGACATTTAACATGGAGGAGCCGGGATTCGAACCTGCAATCTCATGATCCCCAGACTAGCGCTCTACCTCCTGAGCTACGTCTGTTCGATTCTGGCACTGGTTTTTGGACATTCAACTCAAAAATCCTTCACTCTGTATTCACCTATTGAACATAACACATTTGAGAGCGCTTAAAAGCCTCATGCCAGCCTTTCTTGAGAAGAAATCTACTGTCAGTTTTGCCCTGTTTTCATCAGGCAGCTCTTTGTGTTTTGGCAGCAGGAGGGAAGCCAAGCACATTTCTCTGAGTCATCAGAACGGGGGGTGGATGAGCAGGGTGGAGAATAAAGAGTAGGAGGAAAAGAAGAAGCATTAGGTGGCGAGCGTGGAGTTTCCCCAAAGTCAGTTGCAGGCGTAGGCCTCCGTGGCCCCCCAACAGGCCAAAATAGCCTGTTGCCATTGTTTCAGCACTGCTGCCAAAAGTGAGCCTTCCTGAAATCAAATACAAACACAGACCTGGAGGTTGTGCCAGAACACAAAAACAGGAGAAAGATGTTGCACCAAAGGACTACTACTTGAGAGACTTTCACAGGATCTGCTGTCTTCTGTGAAAGGCAGCAACCTGCATGGGGTGCAGTTCCCACCAAGGGGCAAACCTGGTAGAAGATCACAACCTGTAGCATTGTCAAATTTGACGTTTGAACATTTCGAAGGGGTTGGAAGAGAAGTCTTCTGCACTGATGAGCTACTTGAAAATTTGGGCAGCACGTTTTAAATGGTCACCGTGATCGCCCCCCAACTGAGAAGTTATGGGTTTGATCGCAGGCTATCACTGTGACCATGATGAAGTATCCTTGAGAAAGTTACTAACGGCAAATCAATCAATACTGTGGTAAATATGTAGAGAAAGGCCCTTGTTTGGTGGAAAACCATTATTTGAATGAAGCGTAATCAATCCATTTGGAACCGCTTTATCAAAAATTGAGTCACATGGGCAGCAGCTTTAGCATCGAAGCTCAGACTTCCGTGTCGCCAGCCACTTCGTCTAGCTCATCTTATGGGGCATTCCTTCCTTATAGTGTGTCCTGGGCCTCTGCCAGTAGGACATGGCTGAAACACCTCCCCAGAAAGGCAGAAACAGCAGCCTTAACAAAGAAGCAGAAACCTTTTTGTACCCAGCCACTTCATACAGCTCATTTGACAGGCTCCAGAGGCATTCCTAGGCCAGCCGAGAGACAAAGTTTCAATTGTGTCCTGGGTCATCTCAGGACCGCTTGCTGGTGGGACATGTCTAAAACACCTCTCTAGGAAGGTGTTCAGGAAGCATCTGAACCAAACCTCAGCTGGCACCGACTGAGCTTCTCTAAGGGAGAGCCCGAACATCCTGCGTAGTAAACTAATCATGGCTACTTGCATCCAGGACAATTGTGTCGCTGCATAAAAAGACTGCTACACAGTTCAACAGGTGTGCAGTGGGAAGTAATTCAATTATTCTTATCTGCTACAAAAATGATTTAATAGAATTTGTGTGACGTCTCCCAGACCCAGAGGCTTCTAATCAGAGGCAAGACAAATTAATGTTCACGTACGTGACGACAATAAATACATGGTTATCTGTCATCTTTTAGCAAAGTAAGACAAACAAGAAGGAACGAAAAACATTCGTGTTGTTCGACCCCATACTTTTTTTCACTTACACATGCTATAAATTTGGCCTCATGTATGGATAAATAGGTCACAATGTTGAGCTCTGGATGGTTTAAATAATTCAATATGAATTGACCTTTGTGCAACTGATACTGATAGCAAGATTGAAGTTCAATCTTTGTGTTTGTACATAATCCTCCCAGTCTTTCAACTAATTGGTCTTTGGAACTAAAGCAAAAGGTACCAAATGTGAACATACATCAGTCTTAAATTTCGCAATGAACAGAGGTAACACACGAGCCACGAAATGTGTGACAACCTAACATGAATCGATAAACCTCGTGCATGGCTGAGATAAACACCAGAACGGTGGTAGGGAAGGCCCAGCAGCGACTCCATTTCCTGAGAGTGCTCAGGAAAAAACATCTGAAACAGCAGCTGCTGGTGTCCTTTTACAAAGCCACTGTGGAGAGCATTCTAACATACTGCACTACGGTGTGGCATGCTGGGTGCACAGCAGCAGACAGGAAAACGCTTCAGAGGGTCATCAACACAGCCCAGAGAATCGTTGGTTGTTCTCTACCCAGTCCGGAGGACATTGCCTGCTCTCGCTACCTCAGCAGAGCAGAAAACATCATCACCACCTCTTTGACCTGCTGCCTTCCGGCAAGCACTACAGGTCACGCAAAACAAAAACAAACAGACTCAGAGACAGTTTCTTCCCCAGAGCCATTACCACCCTTAACACACACCGCACAAAAAACTGAAACTCTGGCAAACACACTACCTCATACAGATGTAAAATTGTATTCATGGCTATGCTCACTTTGCACAATGTTGACTATTTTTTGCACAATGTTGACTATCCCAAAACTGTATGTAACATCCTACGTTTCTTGTGTAAATATTGTGTAAATTATAACCTTACCTTCTTTGTTCCTTTATATTGTGTAAATTATAACCTTATCTTCTCTGTTCCTTTATCTTCTTTGTTTTCTTTTATCCTCACTGTCAAATGTGACACTGGAGTGCCACGCCCAATTTCGTTGTCACAATATGTTCAACCCATTTTGTAACAATGACAATAAACGTATATTCTATTCTATTCTAAAAAAAATACAACAAGATTGACAACAGTCTCTCTGAGGTGTCTGCGCTCCTTTTTACGAGTCCACATCGCCCAATTTAGAAGAGATTTCCACGTGAGCGGCTCGAGCGGAATATTAAGTGGATGCAGCAAAACAATCTGACATTGGAATCGTCGCAAAAGCTGAAAAGAGGGTGAGTGTTAAAAAAGCCATGACACTAATTCAGTTGCCGCCTTCCTTGGCTCACAAGCTGATGAATGACACATTTACCTACTAACCTCAATATTTTCGGTTCACCCCCTCGAGTTTTTTGTGTCCCTATAACTCGCTCTTTGCTTTGCGCAGAAATGTGTGGACACATTTGGACAAAGGCAGCGGATAGCCGGGTCTATTTTTTCCACCTGGGAGCTACAAACCGAAACTCAAGATTGGTTTTAGCTACTTCCTGGAAGTGTGAGGGTGGCTCCGAGCCACACGGGGGGAAAGGGGACTGTGTGCCAGGGTGAACCTTCTTGTCAACAGATAAGAAATATGTGTCCGTGAGCTGGAGTGTTTTTGCTTGAGAGAAAAAAATGAAGCAATAGAAGAGCACCCCCTCCAGCTCGGGGTTTCGCTGATGCCCTAGAAGATCTGTTTACACCGAGTGACCCTGATGACCCCCCAGAGGATGCAGCAGGCCTTGACAAAACATACACAGACTCGCACACACATCACTCCTCACATGGGCACATTTCTCAGCAGACATAGATACGGGGTGTATAAGGACACCTGTTGGAAACATCCGGCATGCAAAAAAAAAAAAATTCCAAACATAAGCATGTTTCCTGAGCATGGCACCTAAAATGATCGCCTGGAGCTGTGTTATCGGACTGCAGGAGTGGAAAAGGAGCGAAAGATGTTCCTCGAAATCAGACGAAGGCCAAATAGGAGCGTGCATGTGGGAGTTTTAAAAATACTTTGTGCAAGAAGGTAGGAGAGAGGAAGGAGGTTGCTACAAAGAGTCAGTAGGGGAATAAAAACAAAGTTCCTGGGAGAATATTACCAAAGATGATAATAAAACTAAAAAAAGGATATAGCTTTTTTATACTGATATGGCTAATCTGTTTCAATTGAAGCATTACATGATCCAGGGCCCCCTCTACAGTTAGGAGGCTGAGTTGACTTTTGGAAATAGAGCCGCTCCCATACTTGCGACCATTAGACTCACGAAAAACGGTAGATACGAAGAAAAAAAATCGTGATGTCGAAAAATATAAGTAGAGGACAGTACTTTAGTGCTTCTTTAGAATAGAATAGAATATACCTTTATCGTCATTGTTACAAAATGGGTTGAACATATTGTGACAACGAAATTGGACGTGGCACTCCAGTCTCACATTTTACAGTGAGGATAAAAGAAAAAAAAGAAGATAAGGGAACAAAGAAGATAAAGGTCATAATTTATACAATAAATACACAAGAAAGGATGTTACATACAGTTTTAGGATCGTATTAGTACAATATGCGGTAGTGCAAAAATAGTCAACATTGTGCAAAGTGAGCATAGGCATGAATACAATTTGACATCTGTATGAGGTAGTGTGTTTGCAAGAGTTTCAGTTTTTTGTGCGGTGTGTGTTCAGGGTGGTGATGGCTCTGGGGAAGAAACTATCTCTGAGTCTGTTTGTTTTTGTTTTGTGTGTTTTGTTTTGTTTTCCTCCGCGTGGCGCTGTGAGAGGTAACCCAACATCCACCTCGAAGAAGAAATCCGCTTCTTCTTACGAGTCCGTGTGTAAACATTCTATACTGCATCTCCAGCGCGCTAAGAACTTTGACATTATTATTGTTCATTATCTCGTGCATACATTTGATATTGTTGGTGTAAAGAAGAGGCGAGACGTTTCTTTTGAAACTAAAGTGTAATACGAAAGCTTGATGCGGTTGAGAAAATGGTTGGGTCGCTTTTTTTTGGCCACTTTTCACCACGGAGGAGGTAGTAGCCTAACTCTTGAACCTCATCTTCCAAAAGTAAGTTAAACTTATCTTTATAGAGCATATTTGATGAAATATTTATTTTTTGTACAAAACAATACAGGTTACTTATACAAGCCTTAAACATACTTATATAAACCTTAAACATGCATTCCATGCAAAATATAGCACTGAAGCAACTTACAGACAAATTCAACTTA